>NC_138377.1:108406135-108417319 GCF_054177405.1 Leptonychotes weddellii
ACCATCATCACCGCATAATAACAATATCCCATCTTAACTTCAAGTGGAAGAAGAACATGTCCTGCTTCTGCCATATCTACCATCCTCTATGGCCCTGGAGAGCATTCATGGACCTCAACAGCTTCTGCGAGGCCCATATCAGCCACATGATGAAAGGCTCAGAGAGAGACACCAGAGAGTGAGTCAAGCCGGTCCATACTGGCCCTGAGTTACCAAGCATCTGCTATGTGGCAGGCCAGGGGTAGGCTCTGCACCTTCCTCCTCAAGCCCCCCGCTGGGTCCCAAAAACCAATCCCCTTTCTTTCCCTGTTGTCTTGCCATCTGGAGGACTTGGTCCTCTTTCTCTACCTTGTTCTGCCTGCTCCGCCCATCTCTCAGCTTCCTTCCCATCAATTGCCTTAGTAGATGCCCAAAACATTTTCATTAAAGAAGCAAATGTCCGGGCGCCTGGGTGGCTCAGTCGTTAAGCGTCTGCCTTCGGCTCAGGTCATGATCCCAGGGTCCTGGGATCGAGGCCCGCATCAGGCTCCCTGCTTGGCAAGAAGCCTGCTTCTCCCTCTCCCACTCCCCCTGCTTGTGTTCCTGCTCTCGCTATCTCTCTCTCTGTCAAATAAATAAATAAAATCTTTAAAAAAAAAAAAAAGAAGAAGAAGCAAATGTCCGTTGCACATGTGTGACTCCCACAAAGTAGGCATCAGGCAGTTGTCTAGCCACCAGTCTTCCTTCTCTCAGCCCCAGTGGTGCCACCATCAGTCCCCTTCATTGTGGCAAGGGTTGAAGGCACTCATGACACATGCAAGGCAATTCCGTGAAGGAGCCTATCTCTGGTACTCTTCAGAGGGGACCATGGCATGCGGCCATCTTGCATGTCATAGATTGTTGAGTTTAACATGACCCAAACAGGCTCAGTGCTCTCATCTGTAGAATGGGTTGTTTGGATTTTTAAACGCAGTTATACATTTAAAATGTATATTTATCCTCTACAAAGTGCTAGACAGAGGGGAAGTCATATTTTCTTTCTCAATGTGATGGGGAGGGAAACTGAGGCTCTGGAGGGGGAAAAAAGACACACTCTTATCCCCATTTTCTTGATGACTTGCCGTGAGAACTTGGAGCTGCCTTGAGCTTCTCCAGAGCATAGATTTCTCAGTTGTACAATGAGGACATTGCATGGAAAGCATCTAGTGTTCCTCTGAGATGCAAGGCAGCACCACCATCATATCGACACTTCCCCAGCAAAGCTTCCAGTGCTGTGGGTTGGTGGCATCTTGAGGACTCACCAGTACGGGTGTTCCTTCACTAAACTGCAGTGGACGCAGCCCCCAAACTAAGCAGGGGCCACAGAGTCTACCCCAAGATGAAGGAGCAAGTAATCATAGAAATCATCCTTGCTAAACTGCAGCCAGTCTACTGTGACATGTGTGTGATGAGTACTGACATATCACTTTACAACATACCGAAATTGTTACGTACCTCTTATGAAAATAAGGTAAGGTAGATATGGCGGAAATGTTCACTTTGCAGATGAAAAAAATGACCTTCAAAACAATTAAAGGCCATCCTGAGACCACACAGGCAATTATAATGCAGTTGGACCCTGACTCCCAGTTCTGCTTTCTTGTGATATAAGCAGTCAACAGGGGCAGGGAGGCGAGGGGTGACTAGAAGACATTTTTTTGCCTCCTTAGTCTGATCTTCCTCTGGTCCTAAAGCCACATTCTCTAGAATGCTACTTCTTTCCCATTCTACACAAAAGGGAGAATTCATTAAGGACTATCAGTCCCTCACACCCTATAGAGAATAAAATCTCCACACTGCATTTGACCATGACTAGGTAGTGAGGTTGTGTAGAAGGAGGGAAGGATGCTACTGAAGCCTAAATCATTGTCCAAGAAGGGCTAAGTGAGTAGTCTACTGCAGTAAACAGGGTAGAGTCAAGAAAGGAAGACACAAGAAAAATTGCTCATCAATATTCCTTGTACAAGAACACAATTTAGTCTTATACTTTTATGGGGTGAAATGTATGCCCCCTAAAATTCATATGTTGAAATCCTAACCTTCAGTACCCCAGAATGTGATTGTATTTGGAGATAGAGACTTTGAAGAGGTAATCAAGGTAAAACAAGGCCATTAGGGTAGGTCCTAATCACATTTGACTGGTGTCCTTAGAAGAGGAGATTAAGACACAGATGGGCATAGAGGAAAGACCATGTGAAGATTTAAGGAGAAGGCAAAAATCTGCATGCTAAGGAGAGAAGTCTCAGAAGAAACCAACCCTGCTGGCACCTTGATCTTCAACTTCTAACCTCCAGAACTGTGAGAGAATAAATTTTTATTGTCTAAGCTACTTAGCGTGTGGCATTTTGTTATGGCAGCCCAAGCAAATTGATACACACACCAACAAAGTTTGTCTCTTCTAATTAACTCAGCAACATAAGTCACTGAGTTTCTATCATTGCCATGGATGCCAGGGAGCTCAGAGCCAAGTGATTGATTATAGTGATTCTAGTGATTATAGCGTAGACTGAGTCCACACATTTTGGGGACATGTGCCCTGCCCAGTAAAACCAAGTGAGGAATACTCAGGAACGAGGGTGTGATGAGTCTGCTGATCTTCTAACTTCAGAATTGACTGTGCCATAGCTCAGAACTGTTTATGGCCATTTTGCCTAACCTGTGCCTCATTTTGCTGACCTGGAGAGAGGTATCTATTGACCCAGGTCAGAGCTCTAGTCTTCAGCCTATCTTGTTCCACATGCTGATACCTGGCTGACTTCTGTAACCAAAATTAAAGAGGGTGTATCTGGAAGCCCCACATGGAAGCATTCTTGGATCCCCTGCTGAAGAAGCCCCTGGGTATGGTATGTGTCTGCTCTACATACATCCCAACCCAATAGCAGGCCTTCTGGCAGGACCAGCCTCAAGTTCAAACAGGGTAAGAAGTACCACTCCCCAACTCCATTCCCCACTATGGGGTGATTCCAAGGGTGCTGAGAAGTGTTTGGCATCTTTCCCCATCCCTCTGTACCTACTGGCTAGATTCCCACATTGCACCAATAGGGCTTCACTCCTTTGGAGGAAGTCTGGGATGGTCTTACTGAATAAAAAATTTCCCCAGGAAGGGCCATACTCTAAAATATTGGCATTGTCAATATGTGTGTGCTCTGACAACAGATCTGAGGGAATAGCCCAGCACCCCTACCCATGTCCCTCTCACCCAGCAACAGGTAAGGCACATTTATCTTTACCTGACCATGACCTGAAACTCCTCCTGTGTTGGCAGAGAATCCCCCATGGTGGGAGTTTGGTGGGAGGTGACTTCTGAAACCAAAGTACTGACACCATCCTTCCTCACTTCCCCACCTACCCAGCAGGGCACAGGCCAGTCACCTGGGTTCAGGCACCAGGATGGTCTTGCATGGGGTTTGGACTCACAGTGAGAGGTGAGATCACGAAAGAATAGCCAGAATTTATGTACAGAGAGGGCAGTGGGCTGCTCCAGAAGTTAGCAGCAGCACCCCAACTGGCCGTTCTGCTGGCGTGGCTGTGAACATGGTTCCTGCTCCAACACCCCCTTGGTTCCTGGGTATTTTCCAAGCTTGGTTCTGCAGCCTTACCTCCCGGTGTCCTGCTAGTAAAGGCCCTTTCTGCTGAGTCATTCCAGTTGGTTTGTATTGCCTGCCACCAGGCTCTAGTTAATTGGTCTGGAGCCAGGAAGGGAGGTGGAGCCCGTCCCCAAGGAGAGCCACCATGGTCTTAAAAGGCACCTGCTTCATGTGAGGTCTGTGCAGTCTTCAAGCAATGGATGGGGGTTCTATCTTCAACAAATGGGAGTGAACCCCTAGAGACCCTTATGTTCAGGGGAATCTGAAAGCCCTCCAGTTCAAACATCCCTATCCCAAATGTCAGGGCCCCAGCCCTTCCCTTGGACCCTGACTTTTGCTGACCTGCTCAGGGAGAAGAGGAATTATACACCAAAGGAGCTCTTGAACCTGCCTAATGTGTACTAGCAGGAATGAGAATGTCCCTGGAATGAGAATGAGAATGATCCTGAGGGTGCTGGACCAAGGGGAACAGTAAAATAAGCTGGATAAGAGAGATTTGTTGATATGAGGGCATTCAGCCATAACACAGACATTAAGGAACATGCCCTAGGATGATTCCCTCTGGGATGGCTCTTGGAAACTTGAAAAGAAGCAATGGCCCACATTTAAAGAGAGCAGTGATGGGGAAACAATGCCAGAACTTTCGAGGCAGGCTGTGGAGGAAGGGTCAAAGGGCTCAGAGAAGTAGCCTCTAAGAATTGGTCTGCTCTATGAGACAGGAAAACCCAGCATCTCCTTGGGAAGGCTGGAGGACACTCTCCAAGGTGATAAGGCATTCTTGGTGAGGGGAGCACTAACATTGTTGAGAAGCTCAGTGGTGGCTGTCCTCTGCAAGCCAGGCTGAAGTTAGGAAACACTGTCATACAGCAGGGCTTCCAGGAGCAGTGGGGATGAGAACGCTGGAATAGGAAGGGCCGACAGCAGCACTGAGCTGCAGTACTTGCTTCTTCAAGGTGGGTGTAGTTACCATAATTACCATAATGGACGTAAGGTCAGAATGAGGGGGAAGAGGGTGAGTGTTCTAATTTTCAGAGACACAGGGAGTGGAGATGGTCTATAGAACAAGGTGTTCCTAGGGGCAAAATAGATGGGCACTGCTTAATAAACACAATCAAAAGGGTTGAGAACAGATTCATATCCAAATGTCCATCAGCTGATGAATGGACAGACAAATGTGGCATATCTATATAGTGGAATATTATTCAGCCATCAAAAGGAATAATATACTGACATCAGCTACAATGTGGATGAACCTCAAAAACATCGTGCTGAGTGAAAGATGTCAGTCTTGAAAGGTCACATATCGCATGATTCCATTTGTATGAAATGTCCAGTATTCTGGCAAATAAAGATTAATAGTTGCCGGGGGGTGGGGTGGGGTGGGTGGAGGTTGTTGTAAGGGATGAATTGAGCCTGACTGCTAAGAGGTACAGTTTCTTTTTGGGGTGATGGAAATGTTCTAGAGTTAGAGAGTGCTCATGGTTACACAACCTTGTACATAGACTAAAAACCACTGAATTATATACTTTTAAAAAACACTTTATTTATTTATTTGAAAGAGAAAGCGAGTGAGTGAGAGAGAGAGCGCAAGCAGGGGAGGGGCAGAGGGAGAGGGAGAAGCAGGCTACCTGCTGAGCAGGGAGCCCGACTCCAGGCTTGATCCCAGGACTGCGGGGTCATGACCTGAGCTGAAGTCAGACACTTAACCGACTGAGGCACCCAGGCGCCCCTGAATTGAATTTCATGAATTGTATCTCAAAAGAAGGATGTATTCACAGAAGACTATGGTAAGTCATATCCTCTGCCCATTTTCCACACCTGAACCAGTTTTCAGACCCAGAATCCATTGACTAAAGAGGGGACTGAGCCCCACAAGGAAGAACTTCTCAATGCCACGGTGAGTGTCATTGGTTCTTCCAGTGGTTCTTCCAGTCTGTCTCTGAAAGAAACTGTGGTGTTCCACTTGAATAACCACACCTTGGAAAAGGGAATTAACCAGATTTTCAAGGGCAGTTGGATATGGTCCAAGCTGATGCTGGTATTCAAAGTGCCATCATGCCCTTCCTGTGAGGACGTCAGGTAACAAATGTATTCCTGGCCCAGATCCATCTCGTGGTGGCCCAAGGTAAGGATATGCATGTACTCGTGGGCACTGGAGAATCGCTCCACTGGTCAGTCAGGAGCTTGGGAGGGGTTCAAGGACAAGAAAGCCTGGGGAAGAGGTATGCAGTTGGACTTACAAAATGACTGTGGAGCACGAGGATCTTTGTAACCACTAAGGAGAGGCACTAAATCACCAAGTGGAGAGGAGAATTTGACCAGTGGATGTGTTCATCTGTGCTCTTGCAGTGGAGGATGGAGAATGGAGGGAGCGGCCACACTGGGGACCATGCATGGCTTGTTCTCAGTTTTGATAGAATCCTTTATCATCACTCTCATTTCTTTTCATGATACCATAGAGAATGTGTAGTGATATCGAGGACCTTCTCATGTACCTGTTGGCCGTGTGTACATCTTCTTTAGAAAAATGTGTGTTCAGGTCCTTTGCCTATTTTTAAAACTGAATTAGTTTCTGTGCTGCTGAGTTATGCGTGTATATTTCACATATTAACACCTTCTAGATATATGGTTTGCCAGTATTTTCTCCCATTTCATAGGTTGCCTTTCCCTTTGGTTGGCTTTTTTCCTCGGCTGTGCAGAAGCTTTCTTATTATTTTATTTTTTAGGCTTTTTGTTTTTATTTATTTTTAAAATTCAATTTATTGAAAACCAAAGCAAAAACAGTCCACCTATTTCTTCTACCCCCCACACCCTGCCTCTGACAACCATGTACCTGTTCTCTGTCTCTGTGACCTTGATTTGGTTTGTTTGTTTGTTTGTTTGTTTACTTTTAGATTCCACATATAAGAGAGATCAGTATTTGTCTTTCTCTATCTGATTATTTCACCTAGCATAATGCCCTCAAGGTGCATCCATGTTGTCACAAATGACAAGATCTCGTACCTTCTTATGACTAAATAATATTCCATTGTGTATACATACCACATTTTCTTTATTCATCCATCATTGGACACTTAGGTTGTTTCCACATCTTGGTTATTGTAAATAATGCTGCAATGAGCATGGGGATGCAGGTATCTTTTCAAGTTAGTGTTTTCATTTTCTTTGGATGAATACCCAGAAGTGGAATTGCTGGATCATATGGTAGTTCTATTTGTAATTTTTTTGAGGAAACTCCATACTGTTTTCCATAGTGGCTGCATCAGTTTGCATTCCCACAAATAGTGTATGAAGGTTCCCTTTTCTCCACATCCTTGCCAATACTTGTTATTTCTAATATTTTTGATAGCAGTTATTCTAACAGGTGTGAGGTGATACCTCGTTGTGGTTTTGATTTGAATTTCCCTGATGATTAATGATGTAGAGCACCTTTTCATGTACTTGTGGCCATCTGTATGTCTTTAGAAAAATGGCTATTCAGATCTTCGGCCCATATTTCAGTCACATTGTTTGTTTTTTTTTGCTATTAAGTTGAATGAGTTCTTTATATATTTCGGATATTAGCCCCTTATCAGATATACAACTTGCAAATATTTTCTCCCATTCAATAGGCTGTCTTTTCATTCTGTTGATGGTTTCCTCTGCTGTGCAGATCTTTTTAGTTTGATGTAGTCTCAC
This sequence comes from Leptonychotes weddellii, assembly GCF_054177405.1. Taxonomy (NCBI): domain Eukaryota; kingdom Metazoa; phylum Chordata; class Mammalia; order Carnivora; family Phocidae; genus Leptonychotes; species Leptonychotes weddellii. Next base: position 108,413,419 of record NC_138377.1, read on the forward strand.
TAATTTGTTTTTGCTTTTGTTTTCAGACTCAAAAAATTATTGCTAAGACCACTATCAAAGAGCTTAGTGCCTATGTTTTCTTCTAGGAGTTTTATGGTTTCAGGTCTTACATTTAAGTCTTTAATCCATTTTAAATTAATGTTTGCTTATGGTATAAGAAAGTGGTCCAGTTTCATTCTTTTACATGTGGCTGTCCAGTTTTCTTAACACTATTTGTCAAAGAGAATATTTTTTCCCCATTGTATATTCTTGGTTCCTCTGTTGTAGTTTAATTGACCATATAATTGTGGGTTTATTTCAGGGCTCATTATTCTATTCCATTGATCTATGTGTCTGTTTTTATGCCGGGACCACACTGTTTTAATTACTGTAGCTTTGTAATACAGTTTGAAACCAGGGAGCATGATGCTTTCAGCTTTGTTCTTCTTTTTCAAGATTGCTTTGGCTATTTGGAATCTTTTATGGTTCTATACAAAGTTTAGAACTGTTTGCCTTATTTCTGTGAAAAATGCCATTGGAATTTTGATAGAAATTGCATTGAATCTGTATATTGCTTTGGATAGTATGGACATTTTAAAGATATTAATTCTTCTAATCCAAGAACAGAATATCTTTCCAACTATTTGTGTCTTTTAAAATTTTTTCTCATTAATGTTTTCAATATATAGGTAGTTTTCAATATATAGGTCTTTCACTTCCTGGGTTAAATTTATTCCTAGGTATTGTATTTTTTATGTTGCAATTGTAAATTATTTTCCTAGTCTCTCTTTCTGAGAGTTCATTATTAGTGTGTAAAAATGCAACAGACTTTTGTGTATTGATTTTGTATCCTTCAACTTTACTGAACTCATGCATTAGTTCTAGCAGTTTTCTGATGTAGCCTTTATAGTTTTTTCTACATGTGTCACCTGCAAATAGTGACAGTTTTACTTCTTCCTTTTCAGACTTTGGATACCTTTTATTCCTTCTTCTTGCCTAATTGCTGTGGCTGGGACTTCCAATACTATCTTTAATAAAAGTGGTGAGAGTGGCCATCCTTATCCTGTTCCTGAACTTAGAGAAAACGCTTTTGTGTTTTCACCACTGAACATGATGTTAGCAGTGGGCTTGTTATATATGGCCTTTACTACACTGAGGTACATTCCCTCTATATTTGCTTTGTTGAGAGTTTTTATCATAAATGGATGCTAAATTTTGTCAAATGCCTTTTCTACATCTATTGAGATGATTGTGATTTTATCCTTCATTTTGTTAATATGGTGTATCAGATTGACAGGTTTGAGGATGTTACACCATCCTTGCATCCCAGGAATAAATCGCTCTTGATCATGGTGTATGATCTTTTTAATGTATTGTTGACTGCAGTTTCCTAATATTTTGATGAGGATTTTTGCATCTATGTTTATCAGAGATATTGGCCTGTAACTTTCTCTTCTTGTGGCATCTTTTTCTGGTTTTGGTATCAGGGTAATGCTGGCCTTGTAAAATGAGTTTGGAGGAGTTCCCCTTTTTATTTTTTGGAAGAGTTTGAGAAGACTGGTATTAATACTTCTCTGAGTGGTTGGTAGAATTCACCAGTGAAGCCATATGGCCCTGGACTTTTGTTTTTTGGAAAGTTTTGGATTACGGATTCAATCAGTCTGTTCAGATTTTCTACTTCATCATGATTCAGTCTTGATAGGTTGCATTTTTCTAGGAATTTATCCATTTCTTTCAGGTTGTCACTATTTTCATTCCTGAAAGATATTTTCCTTGGGTAGAGATATTAGTTCAGGCAATTTTCCTGTGAAATCCTTTTCCCCCCAAAAATCTTACATAGTAGTCCAACAAGTAAGGGAGGTCCAGAATTCTTTTTGCTCAAACTGCCCCCTACCATAATCAACCTTAAGCTCCTCCTGGAAATGCTAGGGAGGACATTGTTACAAATCAACCTCCAAATCAACTTAATCAACATTGCCTAGGCCCTAAGGAAATCCAAAGGGTTGTATCCAAATTGGTTGTATCCATCATGCTCTGTTCAGGGAAGAGTCTTTGAGTTGGAGGTAGGGGCTCTTCTGGCTCAAAGAGGCCAGTGGTACTGTGGGGGAATAAATGAATTCTTATACCCATGGCAACCACAGTGGGGCATGAACAGTTACAGGTTACACTACTCCAAGGCTCCTGGTCCAGGAGGCAAGTGAGTTCTCAAGTCCGGTACATGTCCTGCTCTCCTGACTGGGTCCCTGGGTTAGATTAGGTCACCTTTTCTTCTAATTCACACAAGATTCTATACAGGCCAACAGTGGCCCTATGACCAGGATGAAATGTCATGATCACTCTACCTGCCTTTCTGAGCTCAGTCTCCACATTCACTGGGCCTCTTTGTGACCCTGCAGACTTCACTGTAGTTCTGACCCCAAGAAGGGACCCCCTAGATGGGAGACCTGAGTGTTCAGACCTAGAAGGAAACTTCCTCCATGGAAAACAAGCAAATTGATGTCTGGCTTCTATAATTTAGCTTCTTAGATGGCAATGTGTGTGTGTGTGTGTGAGAGAGAGAGAGAGAGAGAGAGAGAGCACGTGTTAGCCTCCCTGGACGCCACAGGATTCCAGGAACTGGAGACCTGACCTTGGGCTCTCAGCCCTGAAATCCCTGGGAGGCTCTTGGGAGATGCCCCCAGCTTTTTCCATTCAAGACCTCTATCCCATCTTCCACTGCTCCAGTGACAAAGCTCAGGATGAAAACCAGCCAACAAAAGAACACGCTGCCAGGAGGGCTTAATGCTCCCTGTCAGTCTCCAGGGCTGTGGGGAGCAAGCAGGCTGTGGTAATGGGAAAACACACATTGTTTGGGGGCGTTGCGGATACAGTACGGATTATTTTTAGCAAATTGTTCTGACTTAGTGAAAAACCTGAAAGATAGTGTTGATAATCATCCTTATTTTAGTGCCACAGAAGGCGCTGCTATAATTAGACACTTGTTTCTGGGTGATTCTGCGGTTCCTATAAGAAGACACCTTGCCTGGGTGCAGAAATAGATCACTGAAGGTTGTCTTTATTTTTTAATTTAGGGCTCAAGTTTTTACTCTTTACCCTTAAGTATTAACAATATTTGTGAGAAGAAAATAAATTATTCACATGTCTCTCATGCTAATATTAGCCTGAACATAAATGAGAGGTTTGGGCCTTTCTTTTGTTCTCTGATCCCAGTGACAACCAGGAATTATCCCCTGCTGCCTGCCTTTCTCCTCAGAGGTACTTCCTGGGCCCTCAGCCAAGCCAGACTCCCTGTTATCTCTTTTCACCCTGCACTTTCTCTCATATCAATGTTTTTCACTTGTAATTGTATTTATCTGTGAGACACTTGGACTAATGTCTACCCTCCTGCCCCAACCCCTGGACCCATAAGCTCCACAGGGAAGAAATTTAGTCCCCTACCCTGTCCCCAGTACTGTCCTATCCCAGGACGAGGACATCAGTGAAATTCAAGAATGAATGGGAAAGCCACTACCAGAGACAGGTGCATGGGGAAACCTCAGCTCCAGCTGCCTTCCCTGCTCACCCACCCATGGGATCACCGTGTAGGCCAAGCCTTTGGGTCGTATTGGGTCTATCTCCGTGCACTTTGATTTCCTCATCCAACAAACAATTAATAAAGCATGTCCAACTTATAGCAGAGATATCATGAGACTTTTAATAAGAAGTGTGAATGAGATAAGACTGAAGAGGGTGAAGTAGATATGAGTTGATGGTTCTATTATGAAAATTAGGTGAGATCTTGCCATTTGCAACGACGTGGATGGAACTGGAGGGTATTATGTTGAGTGAAATAAGTCAAACAGAGAAAGACATGTATCATATGATCTCACTGATATGAGGAATTCTTAATCGCAGGAAACAAACTGAGTGCTGTTGGAGTGGG
>NC_138377.1:108417819-108451395 GCF_054177405.1 Leptonychotes weddellii
AAAGATTAGTTGACCATAGAGTTGAGGGTCCATTTCTGGGCTCTCTATTCTGTTCCATTGATCTCTGTCTGTTTTTGTGCCAGTACCATACTGTCTTGATGATTATAGCTTTGTAATAGAGCTTGAAGTCCGGAATTGCGATGCCACCAGCTTTGCTTTTCTTTTTCAACTTGTAGAATAAGTTAGGAAGTGTTCCTTTTGCTTCTGTTTTCTGGAAAAGACTGTAGAGAATTAGCATATTTTCTTCTTTAAATGTATTGTATAATTCACCAGTGAACCCATCTAGCTTCCCATATAATCCATATAATTCACCAGTGAACCCATCTATCTGATAATATGCAGTGTTGTCAGCTTATTAATTATTGACTTGATTTCTTGAATAGATATGGGCCTATTCAGTTTATCTATTTCTCTGTGTGAGTTTTGGTAGATTGTCTTTCAAGAATTGGTTCATTTCAGCTAAGTTGTCAAATCTGTGTACATAGAGCTCTTTATAATATTCTAATATTCCTTTACTACCCTTTTAAAGTCCATGGGGTCAGTAGTGATGGCTTCTTTTTGGTAACTGATATTAGTAACTGTGTCTTCTCTCTTTCTTCCTGGTTAACCTGATTAGAGGTTTGTCAATTTTTTAAATCTTTCCAAAGAATGAGCTTTTAGGTTAACTTATTTTCTCTATTGATTCCCTGTTTTTAATTTCATTGATTTCTGCTCTAATTTTTATTATTTCTTTTCTTGTTCTTGTATTAGATTTAATCTTCTTTCCCTAGTTTCCTAAGGTGAAAGCTTAGATACTCATTTTAGATATTCTTTTTTAAATAAATGCACCAAGGCTATCAGTTTCCCTCAAACACTGTTTTCACTGCATCCCACAAATTTTGATTAAATGTATTTTCACTTTAACTTAGCTCAAAATATTTTTAAAATTCTCTTGAGATTTCTTCTTTGACCCATGTGTTATTTACAAGTCTGTTGTTTAATCTCCAAGTATTTGGGGATTTTTCAGCTGTTTCTATTATTGATTTTAGTTTAATTGCATTGTGATCAGAAAACATAATTTTTTAATTTTTAAAAATTTGTTGAAGTGTGTTTTATGTCCTCAAATGTGGTCTTCTATTTTGGTGAATGTTTGTTTGAAAAGAATGTACATCCTGAGGTTGTTGGATGAAATATTCTATACTATAAATGACAATTAGATCCAGTTTATTATGGTGCTGTTCAGCTCATTAGTTTTTTGCCTGTTGGAGCTGTAAATTACTTACAGAGTTTGTTTTAAGTCTCCAGCTACAATAGTGGATTTGTCTATTTCTCCTTGCAGTTCTATCAGTTTTGCCTTACATATTTTAATGTTCTGCTGTTAGGTGCATACATATAAGAATTATGTCTTCTTGAAGGATTCTTTTCTTTACATTATGTAATGCATTCTTTATCCCTCTTAGTTTCCTTATCCCTGTTAGTTTCCTTTTGCATCCCAGATATGTCTGGGATTAATATAGCTACTGCAGCTTTCTTCTGATTAGTGTTAGCATGGTATATCTTTCCTCATATTTTTACTTTTAATCTATCTGTATCTTTATACTTAAAATGCGTTTCTTGTAGACAACATAAAATTGGGTCTGTTTTTATTATTCACTCTGACAATCTCTGTTTTTTAATTGGTGTATTTAGACCATCCACATTTAAGGTGATTACTGATCTAATTGGATTAATCTACCATATTAGTAACTATTTTCTATGCATTACATTTTTTCTTTGCTTCTTTTCTTTCCCTATTTTTCTGCCTTCTCTGGTTTTAGTTGAGCATCTTATATATTTCAATTTTTTCTCTTCTCTTAGCTTATCAGTTATACTTAAAAAAATTTTTTTGGTTGCCCTAAATTTTGCATATATATTTACAAGTGGTCTAAGTCCACTTTTATTAAGACTATACCACTTCATGGGTAGGGAAAATATAATGTAGTATTCCCACTTCCTTCCTCCCATTCCTTATAGCATTCTGTCATTGATTTCACATAACTGTAATCTATAATCACCAAATACATTGTTGCTATTATTATTTTAAAGTTTTAAATATCTTTTAGATTAATTGATAATAAATATAAAAGTTTATCTTACTTTATTTTTACATTCTCTAACACATTTCCTTTCTTTATATAGATTTGAGCTTCTGATCCATACTCTTTTGTTCTCTTGAGAAAGTTCTTTTAGCATTTTTTTGCAAGGCAAATCTATTGGTGACAAATTCCTTCAAATTTTCACTTCACCCTTCTTGTCTGCATGGTTTCTGATAAGTTTCTGATGCAATTTTTATCCTTATTCCTCTACAGATAAGGCAATTTTTATTCTCTTGCTTCTTTCAAGATTTTTTGTTTTGTTCTGTTTTCTGAAGTTTGAATAAGATATGTGTAGGTGTTGATTTTGAAGTATTTATCATGAATAGTATTCTCCAAGCTTCCTGGGTCTGTGGTTTGATGTATGTCATTAATTTGGGGAAATACTCAGCCATTACTACTTCAAATATTTCTTCTACCCCTTTCTTTCTTCTCCCTCTGGTATTCCTATTATATATATATTATAACTTTTGTAATTTTTCCACAGTTCATGGATATTATGTTCCTTTTTTTTATTCCTTTTTCTCTTTGCATTTCAATTTTGGAAATTTTTGTTGACATCATAAAACTCCAATTCTTTTCTCAGCTATTTCCAGTCTACTGCTGAGCCCATTAAAGACATTGTTTATTGCTGTTACAGTGCTTTTTATTTTATTTTATTTTGATTCTTTTTTAGAGTTTCCATCTGTTTACATTACCCATCTAATTTTGCAGGTTGTCCATTTTTTCCATTAGAGATCTTAGTATATCAAACCTACTTATTTTAAATTCCTAGTCTGATAATTCCAGAATCTCTGCTGTATCTGAGTCTGGTCCTGTTGCTTGCTTTGTCTCTTCTGTTTTGTTTTGTTTTTATTTTTTTGACATTTAGCATGACTTGTAATTGTTGTTGAAAGCCAGGCATGATGTATTGGATAATAAGAACTGAGGTAAGTAGGACTTTATTTGAGGGTTTATATTTATCTGGCTAGTAGATACATTGTGTTTACTGTTTACTGTACTATAGGTATGTGAAGTTTTACTCTCCTCTAGTAACTTTTTTTTTTTTTTTTTTGGTCTCCCCCTTATCTTTGGGATCCCTTGAACTCCTTAAAAAGAGTCTGAGGTTTGCAATTCTTTTCAGTCTGAGGTTTGCAATTCTTTCAATAATATAATATATTATTATATATAGGAGCCCTGTTGTTGTAGTGATAAGGTACAGGGAGTAGAGAAGCATTCTATCATACTACCATCAGGGCTCAGTCTTCTAATGAGCCTCTGCTCCTCGGCTCTGACCTTCACAAATGCTTATCAGTTTTTCCCCCCAACTTAAATGAGACAGGAAAACTAGAGGGGGCTGTAACTGTGCAATTTCCTTGCCCCCACACTCATTAGGCTTTGATAAAGTAGTTTTCCTTGAGAGCAGATGAAGAACACAAGTCTCTAGGCATATATCAAAATGGATACTTTTTCCCTCCCCCTGCCAGAAGCATGAGAGGATTTTTCTCTGAGCTTCACTGTGAGAACCTAGTTGAGCTCTTGGAGGTAATACTCACAAAAATGTGGGGGGCCTCCCTAAGACTGGGCCCCCTGAAGTTTTTACTCTCAAGCTAGTCCATAGTCAGCTTCCAGCAATTTGTCAATTATAGTTTAACTTTTCTTACCCATTCCTGGTTCTTGTGAACTGTAATTCTCTGCATTTGCCTGTCTCTCCAGTTTTCTGGGTGTCATTTCTGATAACCTCAACTCTTTGATAGATTTAAGAAGATTTTTCTTATGAGAATGGAGGTGATGAATTCCAAAATCTGTACATGTTCAAGCAGAAACCAGAAGTTATTGTCAAGTACTTAAATTCTGCATCTTCTTTAAATCCCACAAGATATTATTGATATTACCTTATATAGTTGACAACCATGTATATGTACACACACATTTACTGTTTTCATTTTTCTGTATTTCTTTCTGCTCCATATTTCCATCTGTGATATTTTTACTTCTATCTGAAGGAAGCCCTTTGTAATTCTTTTAATGTGTGCCTGTTATAAATGAATTCTTTGTTATTGTTTGCCTGAAAATGTCTCCATTTCCTTTTATTGTTGATGGATATTTTTGCTGGGCATAAAATTCAATTGGCAATTTTTTCCCTTCAGCACTCTGAAAACATCATTTCATTATCTTCTGACTTTTGTTATTTCTGTTGAGAAATCAACTGCCTTTTTTATGACTGTCTGCTCTATTTAAGGTAATCTGGGTTTTTCTCTTCAACGTCTTAAGATTTTCTTTTTGTCTTTGGTTTTCAGCAACTTCACTATTGTATGTCAAGACGTGTACTATTTTGCATTTATTCTGTTTAGAATTGATTGGGATTCTTAAATTGTAGGTTAATATCTTTTATCAGTTTGGGAAATTCTCAGCCATTATCTTTTCAGTTGTTATTTCTACTCTATTTTCTCTCTATTGCTTCTGGGATTCCATATAAACAGTGAGACTTTTTCCTTGAATTATCTGCATTTATCCTCTCTTCTGTGTTTACTTTTCTCTCTACTACACCATTCTGAGTAATATCTTCTAATTTAGCTTCCAATTCATCAACCCCTTATTTAATTGGTTTAATACATTGTTGATCTAATCCATTGGATTCTTAACTTCAGTTAGCAGATTTTGCAATCTACAATTTCTAGTTTGCTATTTTTAAAAGCTGTGAAGATTCTTTTTAAAGCTTTCTGCAAAAGTTTTCAACTTTGTCTTCTATTTACTTGGTCACATAAGTATTATTGCTTTAAAGTCCATGTCTGGTAATTCCAACACATGAAAACGCTGGTGGCTTTCTTCTATTGTCTGTTGTTCCTGCTAGTCCTTTTTCTTTTTGTTTTGTGTCTCAAAGTGTCTGGTTATCTTTAATTGTTTGCATAAATTGTATGTAAAAAAATATCGTTTGTAGAAATACACTGAGGCTTAGGATGATGTTATCTTCTTCCAAAGACGATTATCATTTTTTTCCTTTTAAGCACCTTGAAGCATTAACAATCTAGGACCACCTTAATTCAGTTATAAGAATTGAGATTTTTACACATATAACCTTAAGCTGAGTTGCAGTTCCTGTACAAGCTGTCTATTCACCTTTTTCCCCAGAGAGTAGTTCTTCAAGATCCCAACCCAAAGCAACACAGGGAATCTAGCATGGTCTGAGGGTCTGGATCTGAGGATTGTGTTCAGCATTAAGGAGAAAAGTCCCCAGCACAGGAAAGTCTCCAACCATTCTTCTTTCTCTAAAATTTTAACACTCAAAAAATAAAATAAAATAAAAATTTAATACTCAACAGGAAAGTTCAGTCTAAATATCTACCAAGAAAGCTATGAAGGAACAGAACAAGGGTAGCTCCCAGAAGGATGCTGGTATGCCCAGCAGAGAGGCAAGGTAGCAGATTGGCTTAGAGCACAGCTCTGGAGCCTGACTGCTCCATTTTTTATTCTGTAGCTGCTATTTACTAGCTGTGATGCCTTAAACAAGTTGTTTAATCTCACAGTGACTCACTGTGTCTTATGTGTAAAATGGAGATAATTATCGTATTTCCCTCACAGTGCTCTTGTATTATGAGTTAATTTCCACTTCACACCCATTAGTTTGGCTATTATTTAAAAACAATGCAAAAACAGAGAACAACAAATGTTGGCATGGATGCAGAGAAATTAGAACCCTTGTGCATTGCTGGTGTAAATATAAAATTGTGTAGCTGCTGTGGAAAACAGTATGGTAGTTCCTCAAAAAATTGAAAATAGAATCACCATTTGATCCATCAGTTCTACTTCTGGGTACATATGCAAAAGAATTGAAAACAGTTACTCAGATATTTGAACACACCTGTTCATAGCAACATATTCACAGCAAAGAGGTGGAAACAAACCGAATGCCCATTAACAGATGAATAGATAAACAAAACTTGATCTATACATACAATGGAATATTATTCAGCCTTAGAAGAAAGGAAATTCTGACACTTGTTATAGCATGGCTGAACCTTGAGGATTATGCTCAGGGAAATAAGCCAGTTACAAAAGGAAAAATATTGTATGATTCCAACTATATGAGGTCCCTAGAGCAGTCAATTTCATAGAAAGTATCAGGGTGGTTGCCAGGGACTCTGGGGGAGGAGGGCATGAGTTTCAGATTGAGATGATGAAAAAGTTCTGGAGATGGATGGTGGTAATGTTTATAGAACAATATGAATATGCTTAATGCCACTGAACTGAACCCTTTAAAATGGTTAAAATTATAAATTTTATGTTACATACAGTTTTCCATAACAAAAAATTTTATGTTTAATTTAGAGTTCTTCATAGGAGGGTAAAAAAATGTGGTTATTATTAGGTATTTTGAGCTGGGGATAAAGAGAAGGAGGGGATTTCGATTATTATAAGGGAGTCTCAGGGCTATTCAAACTTACAATGGAGAAGCCACCTGCTTCTCCTCATCCTTCCTCTCCTCTGTTTCCAGGTTAAAGTCTAGCTCATCCTCAACAGTTTCCAAAATCACTTGGGCAATTTCCCACTTCCCTATGCCCAAGGATGACCTGACACTAGGGCACTGTTTTCTAGAGTGGTGGTGTAGACCCCTCAGAAACATTTTCATTTCTGAACCCGTACTCATATTTGCCTGCACACACCATCTTCAGATGGTAATACAATAAACCAAGACAAGTGTTATTTTGGAGATGTGGAAACTGTAGATAGCAGCCAGGTGTGAGTGAGACTTCCCCATAATCCTGCTTGTGCTTTTAAAATGTTTGAACCATATGGATATATAAACTATTAAGTTAAATTAATTACAAATAAAAAGACTTTCATTGGCATTCTTTAAAAACAAAAGATAGACACTAATTTGATGACATTGAATCTGCAGATTGGATCTAGTGTCTTCACTTAGTCTGCATGTCTTAGGTCACTCTGCAAGATGAGTGAAGGCAGGGGAAAGGTACTGACCTTTCAGCAGTGAGTGGGGAAAACTCCAGTCCTTCCTCATCTCCCAGAAGGGGCAGAGCTGGGGACTGGGCAGGCAAGTGAGGATGGGCAAGAGAGCCAGGTGACCCCCAGTGGAGCAGAGACAAGGCAGTCAGGTGCAGGTGGAAACCCCACAAGCACAGCCAGAGCAGAGACTCCTGTGGGGCCCTCCAAGATGGGCTGCAGCAAATGCGAAACAACCAGCATACAAAATAGGAAGCCCGGAGCTGTATAGCATGGTACAGAAAGAATGTCTGCCCATGGGGACCTGCGCAGATCATTTAACACCAGTTGAACACCTACTAGGCACATGGGACTCCTGCATTATGATGAGGCCCTTGGCAGGGGGGTCATGTATAGCAGGGAGCACAGGGCTGTGCACAATTGTTCCCATCTACAGCAGCAGGTGCTTAGACAGAAGGTGCTATGACAGCCAGAAAGGGCCCCAGTCCCCAGGCTGGGCTGGTTGGGAAGGGCTGAGGGAGATGCTGCCCCCTTGTGGAGCATCAGTTGGGCACAGAAAGCAGGGTCCAAGCTTACCAAATGTGCTGGATAAAATGTCAAAGGCCAAGAAAGAGATGGGGAGAAGAAGGGCATGTTTGAAGACCCCTGTACAGGAAAGCAGTCAGCTAGTTTGGTGGATGTGGGAACAGAACCACAGAGGCCAGATTTTCACAGAAGGCTAAGTGCAACCAGTGGCTTTGAGGGAGTCCTGGGTCCAGTGGTCACAGTATAGTGAGGAGCTCAGGATGCAGATGCTCTCCCTGGAGTCTGAAAGGGGCAGGAGCAGGGCTGCTTGTGTCCCCCTCCTTTTCCTGCTGATTTAGCTGGGAGACTCACTCCTAACAGGGACCATTCCCCAACCAGATCATTGAGTCACAGTGGGAGCTATTTAGGTCGAATCCACATTGGTACATGATTCCATCTCATCAAAGCCAAGGGAGCCCTCAATAGGGACCATCGGGAACCATTCTCCAGACCTTTGAATGGGATCTCTGGGAGTAAGTTTCCTCCAACACAGAACAATTATGGGCCCCTCAGATGGTTAAGTTCATGGTTACCTGAGTTTGGGGCTTCCCAAATCCTTCCTTTGGCTCTGAGGGATATTTAGAGGTATTTTAGAAGAAAAGAAGGACTCCAGGGTCAATGAATTCAGGAAGCCCTGGGCTCCATAATAGCAAAGAGGTTTCTTCATTGCATGACTTCTCAGAGCCTTTAATACCCTAATATGCACTGCAATGCTTCAAAAGGAAAAGAGACGATGCAGAACTGCCCCAATTTAATTCACATGGGGTCATTTTTTGAGAATGCCCAAGCTCTTAAGAGCCCACTTTAGAAGTTTAAAGAATGTTGCTCCCAGGCAAATGCAACACTGTAAGAGGCAGCATCTCCGAGGTAGAGACTCCTCAAAGCAGACACCACTCCTCTTCATCCCAGTGGCTTAAAAAAAAAAAAAAGTTTAATTGCCCCCTTGGGAGGAAGGAACTGGGCACGATGAGAAAGGAAAACCTCAGCCAAGCAGTTTCCTGGGACAATGGAAAACTTGGGGCTAATTACTAACAATCTCTTTAACCAAAGTGTTCCTTGTTTGCTTGCCTTCTGAGTCAACTGGGAATAATTATCTTTAAAAAGTAGAATGATTCAGCCATGAGACAGAAGGAAATCCTGCCATTTGAAACAACATGGATGGATTCTGAGGGCATAATGCTAAATGAGATAAGTCAGACAGAGACAAATACCATATGATCTCACTTCTTGTGGGATCTAAAACAGTTAAACTTTTTTAGACTCTCAGAGAAACAGAGTACAGAGTGGTGGTTAGCAGGGGCTGGGGGGTAGGGAGAAATGGGGAAATGTTGGTCAAAAGGTACAAACTTCCAGTTGTAACATTAATGAGTTTGGGGATCTAATGTACAGCATGGTGATGATAATTCTGTGTCATACACTGAATGTTGCTAAAAGAATGGATCTTAAATGTTCTCACCACAAAAAAGAAATGGTAATTATGTGAAAGGATGTAAGGTGGTAGCTCATACTATGGCAGTAATCATTTTGCAATTTATAAATGTATCCAATCAACACATTGTACACCTTAAACTTACACAATATTATGTGTCAATTGTATCTCAATAAAGCTGGAAAAAAATAAATGTAATATGGATCCTTAGAAGAAAGGACATTAGGAAAAAACTAAGGAAATCTGGATATAGTGTTTAGTTAATGATAATATATCAATATTGGCTCGTTAATTATAACAATATACCATAGTATATATGCTACCATAGAAATGTATACCACATATATATTCTTATTTCACAGTATAAATGTACCATAATAATATAAGATATTAATAATAGAAGAGTGCAGGGTATATGGGAACTCTCTATACTCTCAATTTTTCTTTAAATATAAAACTGTTTTAAAAAATAAAGTCTAGGGGCACCTGGGTGGCTCAGTCGGTTAATCTTCTGCCTTCGGCTCAGGTCATGATCCCAGGGTCCTGGGATCGAGTCCCACATTGGGCTCCCTGCTCTGCAGGGAGCCTGCTTCTCCCTCTGCCTCTGCCTTTCTCTCTCTCTGTCTCTCGTGAATAAATAAATAAAATCTTAAAAAAATATTTCCTTTTTTAAGATTTTATTTATTTGACAGAGAGAGAGCATAAGCAGGAGGAATGGCAGGCAGAGGGAGAAGAAGGCTCCCCATAGAGTAGATGGAGCCCAATGTGGGACTCGATCCCAGGACCCCGGGATCATGACCTGAGTCGAAAGCAGTCGTTTAACTAACTGAGCCACCCAGGTGCCCCAAAATAAAAATATCTCTAAAAAAAAATAAAAAATAGTCTATTAAAACTGTTTTAAAAAATAGAATGCCAGAATCTCTCCTGATGTTCCCACACTTTGCAGAACTAGCCCTTAACCACTGTAAGCTCTGTGTGCTCACACTTGTTACCCTTCTCCTTAGCAGCCTGCCTTGGCCTGTTTTTCAGAGACTTTTCAAAAGATTTTTATCAAAAGATTAAAATTCAAAGTCATTGTGTTAATTGAAACAAAGATTCAAGAAACAGGGACACCCTATTCCCAGAACTTTTTGCTTAAAACTTTACTGAGATTTACTAGATGCGCCTAAATTTTTGTTTGGAGTTCATTTTTGCTTTATGGGTTATTGTAACCAAATTGGGTAAAATCCAAATTTTAGTAGCTATGAAGCATTGCTCAAAAGAGAGGAGTCTGGTAAGAAATTATCTTGAAGACCATTAGGAGGTCTCCCTTTCCAGTGAGGCGTGATGCATGAAATATAAATAACTTCTGTGCCAGGTGTCAAGGGGGCACAGCCCGTAGAACCTTTCCACATTCTGAGGCATCTTTCAGGGCTGCTCTGTGAGAAGGCACAGCTGGCTTCATGAGGCTCATGCACATCCTTTTATCTCCCAGAGATCTGTTCTTCTTATGCGTCAGCTGCTCTAAACCAAGTCACAGAGAGGTGAAATAAATTCTTGCCATGGCTCCTGCCCAAAGTTCTTCTCAGGAACACAGATATCTTAAAGGAAGACAAGGTCAAAGTGACTTTCACATAACTGAACTCACATTTGGGGAGATAGGCCACTGCTCCACAGTGAAGATTATTTAAGAAGCATGAGCCACAGTGTACGTTTGGAATTTGGAAGTACACCATTAGGTCCCACCAGAGGGCAGAACGTTATATTCAGACTTGGATAGATTCCAGCGCTGTGATGCACTGCTCCTTACGTGTGCTTGGCAGACTTGTGGATGAATAAGACATCAAGAGAAGGAAAACCAGCTCAGATAATGCTCTTTTTTTGGAACTTCCAGAAGCTTCAGCCATGACGAGGCCGCCCCATAGCAGCTCCAGGCACACTGCTCTTCTTTGCCCAGACTGGCCATACCAGTTCCTGACATTTATGCCACTAAAGACTTCCACAAAGCTTTGACATAATTGATTATTTCCGCAGCAAAGTCACTGGCTTTATTTTCATTGTGGAGATTATTCTGGAAACTAAAAAATATTTAATGCTTGGGGGTTTTTCACCCATGCACTTGTTATCTTAGCTCACGTCATCTGCCAACATTGCAACATAATCCACTGCCAAAAATAAATAAATAAAAAAGAAGAGAAAAAAAACGAAAAGAAAGCTGTCATGATCAGACAGGAAGCCATTGTCCAGTTGGGATCCTCCCATTGATACCTCCATGGTAAGCTCTCCAGAACCTTTGTCCTCCATTGCAGAATGACCAGCAATGAAGGCATGCTAAGAATTCCAGCTCCCACAAGCCTGGAGCCATGTGGAATGGAGAAGAGTTGTATAAAGAGGTTGCTGCCAATACTCAATTATTGATGGGGCTGGGAATCCTTTAGAGAGTGGCCAACCTGGCTCCTGAGACTCACCAGGAAAGACCTCTGCTTTCCAGAGAGTGGAGTTTCCACAGCCTGGGTTCCAAATGTTTGAGGATCTTAGTTCCCCCGAGTGGAAAAACCCACTTCATCTGTCAGTCAGTGGAGAATTTACAGAGAAGTGGGGGCAGATTTATGTTGATCAAAATTAGGTCTCTGCCTAATCTAGTTTTTCATTTATTTATTTTTATGACTACCTTTGATAACAATACCAAAGATTTTAAATTCTTCTATAGCCTTCTTCATTTGCAGAGGCACTGTTCAATGAAATATGAGTTTAATTTACAAAGCAAAAATCTTTTTAATCTGCCACCTCAGCTTCTTTATTTCAGGGATTCTGCCAATTAAGTCATTCAAAAGTCAACACTATCTTGTTTTAAAATGTATGTAAACAATCCAGAAATATGGAAAGTGGAAACTCACCTCTGCAGCCAATCCCACCCAGGAGCAATGTGTTGTTGTACAGATACAAGTCCTACCCCAAATAAGATTTTGAGAAGGAAGATACTTGGAACAGGACTTTGAGGTCAGGATTCACAAACCTTCTGCTTGGCCAGTACTAGCCTGAGCCCTCAGCATCCCCAAGTAACTCCCACCTTGCCCTCTACTCCCAGCCTGGTCTTCCCCCTTCCCTGCTCATCACCCCTCCTGGCCTGGGAACCATGCTTCAAGTCACAGGGTCTGCTGGCCTGCCTGAGGTCCCGCTTATCTCCCCTCCAGCTCTTGCATAAAGTGCCTCCTTTCCTCAGATCTGCCATCTAGATTCCCACCCAAACATGTCCGGTTGAAGCACCTCTCCTCCTCGTGACAAGTTCTCTCTCCCTTTGTATTTTCTTACTTCTTGGCACATCTGATTAGAATGCTTCCTATAGTCTGCCTTGTATTTCAAATGTGACTGTATAGGGCGCCATCTCCTGCACTAGCCTATGAACCTTGGAAGTCATATTTGAGTCCTTCCCACACCTCTGCACAGCACAGAAAGGGTGATGTCATATCTGATAAAGGATTAACATCCAAAATATATAAAGAACCTATACAAATCAATACCCAAAAAACAAATAATCCAATTAAAAAATGGGCAGAAGACATGAACAGACGTTTCTCCAAAGACATGCAGACGGCCAACAAACACGTGAAAAGATGTTTATCATCACTTACCATCAGGGAAATGCAAATCAAAACTACAATGAGATATTGTCTTACACTTGTCAGAATCGCTAAAATCAACAACACAAGAAACAATAGGTGTTGGCAAGGATGTGAAGAGAAAGGAATACTCGTGCACTGTCAGCGGGAATGCAGACTGGTACAGTCACTCTGGAAAACAGTATGGAGTTTCCTTAAAAAGTTAAAAATAGAATTACCTTATGATCCAGCAATCTCACTACTGGGTATTTACCTAAAGAATGCAAAAATACTAATTCAAAGGGATACATGTACCCTGATGTTTATAGCAGCATTATTTACAATATCCAAGATACAGAAGTAGCCCAAGTGTCCATTGACAGATGAATGGATAAAGATGTGGGGTATATATACAATGGAACATATTTAGCCATAAAAAAGAATGAAACCTTGCCATTTGCAATGATGTGGAGGGAGCTAGTGAACGTAATGTTAAGCAAAATAAGTCAGTCAGAGAAAGACAAATACCGTATGATTTCACTCATATGTGGAATTTAAGAAACAAAACAGATGAGCAAAAGGGAAAAAAAGAGAGAGAGACAAGTCAAGAATCAGACTCAGCTATGCAGAACAAACTGATGGTCACCAAAGGAGAGGGAGGTGGGGGATGGGTTAAATAGGTGATGGAGGTTAAGGAGTGCATTTGTTTTGCTGAGCACCAGGTGATGTATGGACTTGTCGAATCACTACATTGTACACCTGAAACTAATATAACACAGTATATTAACTAACTGGGATTAAAATTAAAACTTTAGAAAAAGAGAGAAAGGGTGATGTCAGTGGTGAATTAAATTGATGAACTATGGATAGCAAGGAAGCAAGAGGCCAAGGCAAGTAAATGAAGTTAAATGACAAATGACAAGAGGGTAGAAAAGATTTGCCACTTCATCACAGTCACAAGTCACCATTTTTATATGAATAAGCCTTAAGAATAAAGAAAAAGATCCTATTTAAAAAATGAACAGAAGATGTGGAAATTTCACAGGAATAGAAATGCAGACAGCACTTAAACATGAAAAGATGCCCAACTTCACTCATAGTAACATAAATGCAAATTAAAACTACACTGACCTATAGACATCTAATACACCACCCAGCAGTAGAATACATATTCCTCTTGAGTTCACATAGAACATTTTCCAGGATAGACCATATGCTAGTCCATGAAACAAGCCTAAATATGTTTAGAAGGATTGAACATACTAAGTATATTCTCCAACCACAGTGGAAATAAATTCAAAATGAATAACAGAAAGAAATTTGAGAAATTCACAACTACATATACACTTAAGCAATCAATGGGTTAAAAAGTCACATGAAAAATTTGAAACTACTTCAAGATGAACAGAAATGAAAACACAGCATACCACAACTTATGGAATGCAGCTAAAGCAATGTGCAGAGGGAAATTGATAGCTTTAGAGACCTACGTTAACAATGAAAGACTGCAAATCAATAATCTAACCTTCAACTTTACAAAACTAAAGAAAGAGGAGCAAACTAAACTCAAATCAAGCAGAAGAAAGGAAATAAGATTAGAATGGAAAGAAATAAAATAGAAAATAGAAAAACAAGAGAAGAAATCAAAGCAACCAAGAGTTGGTTCTCTGAAAAGATCAACAAAGTTGACAAATCCTTAGCTAGATTGACGGGGGTCTGGGGGGGGAGCTGTGAGAGAGAGAAGACTCAAGTTACTAAAATCAAGAATGAAAGAAGGGATACCACCACTGATCTAAGAAATAAAAAGGATTATAAGGGAATAGCATGCTAACAAATTGAAAATCCAGAAGTAATGGACAAATTCCTTCAAAGACACAAATTATTAAAACTGAGTCAAGAAGAAATAGATCTGGATGGATCTATTTAAAAAAGTAAAGAGATTGAACTATTAATTTTAAAACTTCCCACAAAGAATGCTCCAGGCCCAGATGGTTTCTATGGTAAATTCTACCAAACTTGTAAAGAAGAATTATTACCAGTCCCAAGAAAAAAGAACTACAGACCAAAACTATATGGAGACACCATTTCTTAATAAGATTGGCAAACATCCCAAAGTTTCATGATATACTCTGTAGATGAGGCAATGGGGAAACAAGAACTCTCATAAAATGCTGGTGGAACACATAATGGTAACCTGTATGGAGGGGAATTTTGCAATATTTAGCAAAATCACATGTGCATTTACTGTTAATTCCAGCAATCTCTCTTCTAGGAATCTAGGCTAAAGATTACTGGCAAAACGCAGAAGAATGCATGACATGGCTTTTTATTGCTACAAGACCTGTAAAGACTGAAAACGACCCAAGTGTCCTTCCGATTGCATCAACTTTCATTCATTCACCTAAGGCTTTAGGCAATGCAACTACAAAAAGAAATGAGGAGTGGCTAAGTAATTCCCTGAAAAAATGAAGATACAAAGTACTCTTCCATTTATGTGAAAAAGAGGAGGAGGGATATATATAGAGAGAGAATTAATATTATACACTAATATTTAAAAATGGAAAGATAAAAAAATTTTTTTAGTTTACTTGTGAGAGGGAAAGACAAGGGGGAGAGATAGATACAGTAGCCAGATACTTCTGAATAAATCTTATCTGCAGTTTTGGTTTTGCAATGATATAAATGTTTCGTAAAATTATAAACCAAAATTAAATTGAAAAACCAATTCCTAAAAATCCAAAGGAAAATTAAATAAGTGAACCCAACTGTGTATCAAGTTTGCGGAATAACCACACAGAGAAGAATCATTTTAAGTACTTTTAAAACTCAAATAGAATATACCTAAGGTCAAAATGAACAACAAAACAATGTTTGAAACTGCATTTAGTAACTGTATTATTAATGGTAATATTGGCATTGTTGTTCTGAAACTGCAGTTAGGATAAAGCAAGAGACAAATTATGTTAATGTCATTAGGAATAAGACAGCATAAGCGAAAAGAGACACATATAAAATCAGGACATTAAGTAAATTAGCTGTGTTTCTAAATTGGGATTTGAACTATCAGTATGAACTCATAATGCATTTTCTCTTATATATATTATATATAATTATGTTATATGTAATTATTATATATTGTATACCATATGTATATTGTATGTACATACACATACAAAATATCACCATTCTGCCAACTGCAAGGACTAGAAACAATTCAATTCAGAAGCAGATCCTGGTTTCTAAGTACCATTTCCCACTAAAATGGTATTTAGAAATACTCCTTGGACAAATGGCCACATCCAGGTCTAGGGCAAGAAATGTACCAGATGAGCGTGAAACACCTTTTCATTCCAAATAGCAAGGATGTTCTCGGAGACTCTTGGTGTCGTGCCAGAAGGATTCAAGAGCCCATGTGAAATTGGGAAAATTTGAACAACAATAAGGAAAGTTAACTGCTGTGAATTGAAATGCATCAACTATGTTTCCATCCATGAATTCATACATACTGACACTCTGAAAAAAAAAACACATTAGTCACCTTGGGATGATGCCAGGGAGCCAACTCATTTCTCTGGAAACCAAAACCTTTTGCCTTTCCTGTGTGAACCACACTAACCAATTTGGTCAGGGGAAGTTTCTCTTCATAAGTGAAGTCCAGTGAATAAGTGAAGAAGGAAAGGTAGAACTGAAGATCACCCTTTTGCAAGTTCTAGTGACGCAAAGGCTCTAGGCGATCATCATCAAGATCCCCCAACCTCACAAAAGACAGACAAGCGGACATTAAGTGCCTCCTGATGGAAGGACACATGTCATCAGTGAGTCTTGTCAAAAAAAATCCTTTCTGAATCCGAACTGTTCTCAAGATCTTACTGTTGGTCAGGAAATGCAGGGCACAGAGCAGCTCGAGAAACATCACGGACTTGCCTCAGAGTATCCTTTGAGGGGAACCCAAACCAAGACCCCGGAGACAGAGTGTGAGTGCTGACTCCACCCAGAGTCTCTCCCCACACCACGCCCCCCCCCCCCGTTCCCCCGCCACCTGGTTACGCCTGCCTTCACCATAGCCCACACAGGTGACCACACAGGTCACTGTCCTAGCTCCTCTCACCAACTGTGATCACAGGCAAGCTGCATATTCCCTAGGATCCTCGGCACATTTATTCCTTACCCAGGATAAGAAATACACCACCTCCAAGGCTGGCTGACCAATCAAGTAGGTCACTACCCAAGAGGCAGGACCTGGTAGCAGTTAACTGCCCCATGTGTCTTCCTCATCACTAATATCAGTGCTATTATCATTGGCTCAGACTGTTCACTGGACACGTACTAATCCTCACACACCAACAGCATGTCCACAGTTCTCGTGTATTGTCTCCTAGCACCAGGTTCTTCCAGGTACCATGCCCAGAGGACGACACCTCCTGAATATGGGAATTCTGCTTAGGACCCCCTCCCTCCCCCGGCTCTGGCTCAGCAGCAGCCAACAGGAATATAACATGAGCCACAGCTGCGAGCCACAGACATCGTTTTACATTTTCCAGTAGTCACTTTATTTAGTTTTTTTAAAAGATTTTATTTATTTATTTGACAGAGAGAGACACAGCGAGAGAGGGAACACAAGCAGGGGGCGTGGGAGAGGGAGAAGCAGGCTCCCCGCTGAGCAGGGAGCCCAACGTGGGGCTTGATCCCACGACCCTGGGATCATGACCTGAGCCGAAGGCGGATGCTTAACTAAGCCACCCAGGTGCCCCTCCAGTAGTCACTTTAAAGAAATAAATAGAAGCAGGTAAAAAAAAAAAATTAATAATACATTTTATTCAACCCAAAACATCCAAAATATCATCTCAACATGTAGTCAATATAAAGTCTTGGCCATCTTGTGTGTTCTATGCTCAGAGCACGTTTCAGTTCGGACCGGATGGACTTGGAGTTCTTGACAGGAGGCCACATGGGGCTTGGGCTACCATGTTGCACTTGGCAGTTCCAGTTGCCTGCCTCACTGGGCCAGCGCCAGAGAGGAGGGTTGTTCACTTTTGGAAGCCTCAAGATCTCAGTCTCTCCATGTTACCTGACTCCAGAAGGGGCCTATTTGACTAGTGACAATATCGTCCATTGGCTGGAGAGGCACTGACCGGCCGGCTGAGGTGGGGCTGCTCCTTGGCATGGAACACCAGGTTTCCATACTTTATAGCCATGATGGAGTCCGAGTCTGACACAGGGAAGGCAAGACAATCGCCTGCCACAAGGGGCCTCTAGTTTGATTCTTGATACACTAGGAACACCCTGCCTCCATAATTCTGTCTCAATCTGTGCCATCCAAAATACTGTCATTGCAGATACCCTCTGACCCCTGGAGGAACTCCTGCTAAAAGCCTTGAGTCTATCTAGAGCCAACCACGAGTTTACAAGGAAAACAACCCTGGCACTGGGCCAGAGCTGCCGCTGGGTGGGCACTGCCCTGCCCCCAGGCTGTGTGCACCTGCAAAACATGGGCAAAGTCACACTTCACCCCCCACTGGTCCCACTCTCCTGGGACAAATTTGTCAGCCTCTGGTGGGTACAGACCTGAGGGAAGTTGATGAAAACAAAGGACAGACTCCCTCCCCAGAAAATGGCCTGGTCCACCTGCACAGTCTGGCATCCACGTCTGGAGATCAGAGGCTCCCTGAGCCCCCTGGATGTCCTCCAGGTGTGGATATGGTCTCCTGCAGCTGGGGGTTGGGGCATGGTCCCAGGTTCAGGCTGCACACCCACCAGGGCCTGCCCTACCTCCCATGCTCACTCAGAGGCCTCAGTGTCCTCATCTGTAAAATGGAAACTGCCCCAACAGTCCCTGCATCCACTCTGTCTGCATTTCTGTCCACTCTTCTGGGAGATGAGGGAGGCAGCCCAGGAGACCCACAGGTGTGTGGGGAACCCGGCCCCCTGCCTAGAAGGTTGTGGACAGGAGAATTTCAAGGTTTGCATTTTCTCTTTCTTGCTAGTCTGAGAAAGCTTCCTGAAAGCTGGACTAACCATGCACATCTTTACAGCATACCCCCCATGGCAGTTTTAGGGTGACTGTGGATACGGGGCATGCAGGCTGCTAGTAGTGTGGGGACAATGGGGGTTAGGAGCACCCGGACGGGGATGGGAGTCATGTGGGACTCACACTGCATTTGTAGTAGAGTTCACCTCGACCTCTGGCTCAACCTCAGATGATTTGAGAAAGGATTACAGATGATTAGGGCCATGTGCTGCCTTCTCCGGGCTCCCTGGGGCCCTGGCACTGCCCGCCTGATGAGGGGCTTCTGAAAGAACGATTATGTCCAATTGTCTCAATTATGCAAACCATGCTGACATTTCTAGCAGAGGAAGGACTGGCTGGGGGGAGGGTCACTTCAAAGGGAAAGTTCTAGCTCCCCCATCTCTCTCAGATCCCAAGGCTCCTTTCATGGGATTCCACACTGAACAGCCTGGCAACATGGGGCCCTGGTTTCCTTTTCCGGCCTGGGAGCGATGTCACGGGGCCATCACCTCACCAGGATCATGAGGGCCCCGGCACGGGCGCTCACATGCTCCTCATGTGGACTTCTGCTCTTAAAGGGTGGGCCCGCCTCAGCCAGCTTCCTGCCTGGCCAGATGAGGAAGCTGGAGAAGGCCGGCCTGGGCCCCCCCCCCCCACTCTGCCACTGTAGCAGGTAAGCCCAGGTGGGGCTAAGCTCAGGTGTGGGTAAGCTCAGGTGGGGGACTCTGCTTCCTGGGGCCTCTCCTGCTGAGGCTGGCTGGACAGGGGTGTATCCGTGCTCAGCCGCCAAGGCCTCCGGGATGATTCCCGGAGGGGACAAGCCCTGTGTCAGCCGGCCAACACCAGGCTCCAGTGTGTCGAGGCTCCCTCAGAGCTGACTTCTGAATGTAGGTGCCAGGGATCTGCACAGAGGCCCCAGCTCCAGAGTTTAGGCTCCTTGCCTGTCACTCCTTATCATCTTACCTCTGCTCCCTTGTTCCTGGAAAGGGTGCCTCTTTCCGAGAGCCCTTGCGGTCGCTAAAAAGTTCTTTGGGGTAGGGGGGCAGAGGTTATACCTATAAGCCTGTATCAGCTGATATTCCAACTGTGAGTTAAAACCTCAGGGCAAAAATAGATTTGACTACACAGGGCTGTGAAGGGAGGTGGGGATTCCCTCTCACTGCCGGTGGGAAGTGGGAATGGGTTTCTGGAAGGCAGTGCAACAGTATGTACCAAAGTCCAATTCTACGTGTAGGGATCCATTGTGAGGAAATAATCCTGAGGGAAGCCAAGGTTTACATAGCGTCGTTTACTGCAGTGAGTCGCAGGAACAACCCAAATGTCCAAGACAGGGGACTGGGCACATAAATCATGGTCTATCCACAGGATGAAATATAATGCAGCCACTTGCAGGAGGACAGACAACAATGTATAATGACAACGTGCAGGATGGACATGGTTTTCATTACACACACACACATACATATGTCTAATCTATTCACAGAAAAAAGCCTAGGAATATGCTGAAATTCTATCTGTTGTTATTTTAGGATGAAGGCCATCTGGGTGATGTTTATTTATTCCTTGGTACATTTCCTCTTTTTCTTTTAATCATTTTCTATAACAAATACATTTTCCTTTTGTTACCAGAAATTATACCTTTTTAAATTTTTTTACCTTCTTTTTTAAAACCTTAGCAAAAATTAGCAGGGGTGCCTGGATGACTCAGTCGTTGAGCGTCTGTCTTCAGCTCAGGTCGTGATCCTGGGGTCCTGGGATCGAGCCCCACTTCATCGTCTGGGCTCCCTGCTCAGCGGGGTGTCTGTTTCTCCTTCTCCCTCTGCCCTTCCCCCTCCCCCTGCTCATGCTCTCTCTCTCTTTCTCAAATAAGTAAATAAAATCTTCTTTAAAAATTAGCAGAAATAGAGAGTAGGGGGACAAAAAATAGAAATATTTACAGGAATCGTTCCTGGGTTGACCAGGAATAGGAACTGAGAATGAGGGAGGACCAGAAAGGTGGGGAGGGAAAATATGAGACATATTTTCTCTGTCTGAATTAAAGATTTAGGGAGGAATTAAAAAGGACACCAGCCTCTCTGGGAGTTGACTTCATACAGGTTTGACTTCAAGGAAGGATTGTCTTTGGCAATCTTCACCAACTATCATTCTGTATACTACCTAGCAGCAGTTCTAATTCATGACATTTGTGATGTATTTATAGCATAAATTGGCCACTGTCTACAATGTGTTTCAGGCCCCAGAAAATGTAATCACAAACATCAACTAATGTTGAATGTGTTTGCTGTAATTGTTTGTGTTTTATTGGTTCTTTTCTAGGAGAGGTCTGGAATTTTGTTTGGTTTGGCTCTTCGCATTCTCATTTATTTGCTTTGCAAAGTTGATAAGTACAAGAAACAGAATGACATTCAGGCATTTTAAGTGGCTAGTCATCTTCATTCTGAACTAAGTGAAAACAAAACACACTTTCTATTACCTTAAAATACTCTTACTTGGAGCATTTAATATTTTTAGAAATCTCTCTTTTGCTCTGGTTGAAAATGTTTTCAAGAATGTCCTAGTGTGTGTGTGTGTGTGTGTGTGTGTGTGTGTGTGTGTGTAAATTCTGGATCTGGGAAAATAGAAGCCCTCATCCAGGGTAATAATGGGACCCACTCCCTGATTCTTTTCCATAACCTAGAGGTTAATGGGGTTCAACATTTTTTTTAAAGATTTTATTTATTTATTTGACAGAGAGAGAGAGACAGCACGAGAGGGAACACAAGCAGGGGGAGTAGGAGACGGAGAAGCAGGCTTCCCGCGGAGCAGGGAGCCCGATGTGGGGCTCGATCCCAGGACCCTGGGATCATGACCTGAGCCGAAGGCAGACGCTTAACGACTGAGCCACCCAGGTGCCCTGGAGTTCAACATTTTAACACTTCCATTAAAACGGCAGTAGCCAGAGACACGTTGATGTGCAAAGCGCCCTAGGCAGTCAGTGGCTGTGATGTCCCTTCGTTCTCTAGCTCTACTAGATTCTGCAGTCAGCGAATGAATTACAGCACCCACTGGGAGCAAGCAGGGTCCAGGAAATGGTTGGTTCATTGCCCCAGACACGCTCACATACAGGAGCACTTTTCCCAGGCTCCCACAGAAAACACTTACTAGAATTTATCTTACTATTTTCCAGAAACCATACCTTCAATTGCTACCCATGTCAGGGGGAAGAACGCATTTCCAGGGCTAGAGATGGCTTTAAGAAAACAAACTCATGTCAGCTCATAGCGCTCCCCTCCCTGGCTGTCAGCACCTTCTTTTTGTTGTGTGTCTCCCCACCTTCCTGCACTGCTTCTGGCTCTCACCCCACCTGCTCTTCTCTCCACATGAATGTGGCATGGAGACAGCATGTCCTGTGTCCGTTCCTTAAGCATTGGTCATGCTTGATGTGCCCCAATGCAAAATTAATGCTGAAATGGCAGATGTCCACGGGCCACAGGCCCTCCCTGGGGATAGGGCATTGGGGAGGGCAAATTTGTCAGGCATGGTGAGGTGGAAAGCATGCTGGCCAGGAATCATGGCAACAGCATCTTTTTTCTGTTAATCATTGGAGAGGTTATATACAAATATGTTAAGTTGTATAACCATACAGAAGAGTCAAGGGAAGGTCCTGCTTTACACACTTCTCCTAATCCCACCCCCCACACTGCTGAGCGTGCTTGGTGGCTTGATGTCTATCGTTCTAAACGAGGGCACCCCGTCATGCCTGAGCTGCAGACATAATTTTAAATTGTAGAGTAGCCACGCTAAAAAAGTAAAGCCATGTTAAAATAAGTGAAATTAATTTTAGTACTTACTTAACTCAGTATATCCCAATTATTATTTCAACATGTAGTTATAACAAAAAACTTATTAGTGACATATTTTATGTCCTTTTTTTTTTTTTGTACTTCAAAATCTAGCCGAATACTAGCCTCCACCCTTTTTCTAAGCTCTAATGTCAGACATAAAAAATGGCAGTTTGCTGTCTTGTACTTGAACTCACAGCATATCTCAGTTAAGACTGGCCAAATTTCAGGTGCTTAATAACCACGGATAGCCAGTGGTTATCATGTTGTACAACATAGCTCTACCTTTGCCTATCAAGGTTTGTTCTTTTTTTAAGATTTTTTTATTTATTCATTTTAAAGAGAGACAGAGAGAAGGAACAAGAGCATGAGAGGGGGGAGGGTCAGAGGGAGAAGCAGACTCCCTGCTGAGCAGGGAGCCCAAAGCAGGGCTCAATCCCAGGACCCCGAGATCATGACCTGAGCTGAAGGCAGACAGTTCACCAACTGAGCCACCCAGGCGCTCCTCAAAGTTTGTTCTTGTACAGCTGGGTCATTCCAGAAAGATCTTACTTTGACTTTTTTTTTCAATTAATAATAGAGATATTTACCCTCAAGAACTTAAAGTTCTACTTTAGAGTGTCCGATACTTGCATAGCCCATGATTCGGTATATCGTCATTGGTTTAACCAGTCGCTGATGGAGAGGAAAAAACAAATTGGAGGTTTCTAATCTTTCAGTTGGTTCAAAATATACTGCGACAAACATCCATGTATGACTTGTGTACGTGTAAAAAGTATTTCCAGATAATAGGTCCCTAGAAGTGGATGTGCCAGGTCAAAGGGTATATACGCTTGACCCTGTGGCAGATGCTGCCCAGCTCCCCTCCAGAAACATGCTGCCAGGAGTCTGTGAGGGGGAATCAGATCCGTAGCCAAGCAGGGCCACCAGCTAGCCTTGGGGTTTGGACCTCGGTTCCCTTGGAAGTAAAACCAAAGAGTTGGGCTAACCCTTCTTAAATGCCTGATTCTATGGCTCAAAGGTTGGTGGTTCTAGCCCATCCCCTTGGTGGGCAGGGGTGCCTGGGTGAGAGCTACCTGCTCCACCTTCAGCTGGGCAGGCTCAGAGAGGCAGACGAGCAAACAGAGCTCCACACACACCTTGTCCGAGGTCAGCAGAAATCTCTCAACGAAGACCCAAACTCTATTTTTTGTACAATTACTATTACACTATTTTCTGTTAATGTGGTACTGTCTATTAAGTGTCATCCCAGCAAAGGAGTAGAGGAGCAAGGACCAACCCCAGCAGTCTGGCTCCTGAGCTGACTGTCTCAGGCATCACGTTGAGCTGCACCCACCTCATTCCACTGGCGTGCCCCCCAGTGTCCTTCCCCACCCTGGTGGCCCCAGCGGTCATCACAGTCCCTGAGGGACACAGTCCTTGTTTGCACGTGCCCCCAGTGGTGTGGGACACCTTCCCAGGTCCTGGGAGTCCTGATGGAGGAAGTCCTGGGAAAGGGACCTAGAGAGTGGCAAAAGAGCACTGAAAAGGAGAGGGTGCCCCTCCTTGGGAGCCAGGCAGGCACTGGGAGGTCAACCTTGGTCTTCCAATCCTCTCTCCCATGGGCACCGAGCAGCACCTTCCCAGCCAGGGAAGACCAGACTGGGCTCTCGAGTCAGGTCAGGGAGGTTCTATACACAGTGGCTTCCCAACTTGCTTGCCCTCCTCAGCAAGCCAGCCAGGTGACACTGGCTGAACCAGGAAGGGGAGCTGTAGTGGGGGCCCCCTGAGGCCCTTGTGGCAATCCCCAAGTTCCCAGTCAGGGAGGAGCTGGTGATGTGGGGAAGGGAAGATTGGGGCACTTGTCCATCCCCAGCTGTGTGCGACTGAGGCTTCCCACCATGGTCATGGGTGTCTGCATTTGATCTGCTCTTCTCACCTTCTTCCAGCGATGCCTTACGGTTTTCGACATGCAGGTCTTTCGCGTCCTTGTTTAAACTTATTCCCAGATACTTTCTTCTTTTTGATGTTATTATAAGTGAGATTATTTTCTTAATTTCCTCTTTGGGTTTTTCACTGCTGGTGTGTGGAAACACAACCGGTTTTTGTGTAATGATCTTGTACCCTGCACCTTTGCTAAATTTATTAGCCATAGGGGAGTTTTTTTTGTGGGCTCTTCCAGAGTTTTGCTATTGTTTCATTTTGGACTGCGTCTGTATCCCTAAGCAATACATTGTTTAGCTTTGTCTGCTTTTGAACTTCATATAAATAGACTTGCACTGTGTGTGTCCTTGGGGACTTGTTTCTTTTGCTCTGTGTTATGTTTTGAGAGCCATTCAGATGGTGTGGCTTGTCTGTTTCTGTGGCCATATCATGTTCCGCTGGGTGATTGTGTGGTGATCGACTAGAGTTCCTACAGCAGCTGGGCGTCTGGGCCACTGCCTGTTGGGGTTCTCATGAATGGTGCCACGTGAGCATGCGTGTGGGGGTCTCCTGGTGCACACGTGCATGAGCATGTTTGGGGTAGGCCTGCTGGATTCAAGCATGTGGCTGTTCTGGTTCCCCAGATAATGCTAAAAGGTTTTCTCTCCTCTTTAAAAGGAGGAGGGCAGAAGCATCTGCCCATTTTGGAGAAACCACATGGAAAGAGCCAGAGGAGACACACGTATGATGAGGGACAGGGCTGTGCATAAGAGTCAGGTCCCTCCACCTGGCATGAGGACAGCCCAGACTGGTGGCTTCACCATGACACGGTCTCCCCTCTTGATGCCCCTTCACTTCCCAGAGCACCGACCAAAGCCCTGACCCCTCCACCCTGTTTCCTCATCTTTAAAACCACAGGGAGGGAGCACATGCTCTTTGTAGACCTCTGCCGCCCAACGACCGTGACATCTCAGTTCTATGCGACAGTCACTGTGACCTCAGTGGGAAATGGGATCAGGTGCTCTGCCTTGTTCCTGCCGGTCCCTCTTCCAAGGGACCCTTTCCCCTTAGCCGCTGCACCCAGCCGAATTCTCCTCAGTCTTCGAGGATGAGCCAAATGCCCCCTCCCTGCTTTCCCCATCTCGCCAGTTGCTCCCAGATAGAAGTCCTTGTTCCTGCCCTGTCCCCTTACACTGTGCACACCTTTACAGTGCCGTGTCCACCCGGGAGCTCCCTGGGGCTGAGTGCACTCACTTCACCTGCAACCAGCAGAGCCCACCAGATAAGGGAGCTTCACAAACTACGAGTGTGAAACACACGAATGTCCAGGGCGATACTTTTGAAGATAGATTTTCTCTGCCATAACCGTCCCAAGTTTTAAATGCTGAGTTGTGTGTGGGAACACTTACCTATAAATCCATGAGCATCCCAGACACTGGCCTGAGTCCCGGGTCACTACAGACCACATTGGTTAGCACAGCTCTAGAGGAACCCAGCAAAAGTGAACCCCATTTGGGATGCTCAGTCATGCCCCCTCCTCCACACCCAGCCCCCCACGCATCTCTTCACAGCCACTCCCGCCCCAGGCCCCCTCCCAAGACTGGTGGGTGCAGGAGTGGCCCTGTTGAAAGCAAAGAACTTTGTATTATTATTTTTTAAAGATTTTATTTCTTTATTTAATTGACAGAGAGTGATAGCGAGACAGGGAACACAAGCAGGGGGAGTGGGAGAGGGAGAAGCAGGCTTCCCACCAAGCAGGGAGCCCGATGCGGGGCTCGATCCCAGGACCCTGGAACCATGACCTGAGCTGAAGGCAGTCGCTTAACCAGCTGAGCCACCCAGGTGCCCCAGAACTTTGTATTATTTGTTACAAGTAAGAAGACAGGGAAATAGCTCTCAAATCACTGTCTCCCGTGGGGTCAGTACAGTGTATTAGGGGGCAGGCGAGGGAGCTTACATACACATTAAGGAATTTAGACATATTCTATTACTTAGGCACTTGGGTTCCAATTGTGCATGCCCAGCGTGTCAAAGTGCTAGTGCACACATTGCATATTTGAAAAGTGGTGGAAAACACCCATAGGAGGAGATCTTAGTATCATAATGAGCTAAAAATAACTTCAGGACAACTCAGGGGGGCTTCTGGGCAGGTCCTCAGCTCCAGTCTGGCTCAAACTGGCTCATGTAAGAGGCTATCAGGCGAGACCCATCTAGCCAGGGGCTCTCAGGTGAAACACCAGGTGGGGTCTCCTTGGCTGGAACTGTTGGTTCTGCAAAACAAAAGACATTCCTTCTCTGCTTCCGTCCCTCCCCCACCTCCCTTCTGCTAATAACGCTTCGCCCTCTTTGTGTAACTTCCCTTTGCATTCTAGCTGACCAAATCTGTCCCATCCTGGCTCTCAGTCTCTCAGAGCTGACTATTGCAGATCGGCCAATCTGCTGCACAAACAGTACTGAAATATGAGAGGTGCTTGCTGATTAATGCATGCACACTGGTCTCCAGGAGCCCCAGGAAACTGACTTAGCATGGATGATAATATTATCAGCTCAGAGCTGCCATGAGGACAGAGAGGGAGAATACTGGTGAAAGAAAGCCCTGGAAAAACACAAACCAAGATTTATGTCTGACACCGTCAGGGCTGATGACTGAGCTGTGAGTTTGAGAGGAAAGAGTCTCTGTCTCATCATGGTATCCCTGATCTCAGGGACAGCTGGTCCGGCCTGGGCTTGACTCTCAGCCCCGCCATCCCACTGGCCTCCTGCTTCTTCTTCCATGGACCAGGGAATTAGGAACAATGTGTTCCAATGTCCACCGACCCTACCTGACAGATCCTGGGCTTTTAAAGGGAAGCTGAAATCTTTCCCTGGTTATACTTCATCCAGTTCATGCTCATTTAAGAAACTCAGAAACTGTTTACTGAATAGCAATCCCTGCCAGACAATGGACTTGAGGTTTTTCACGCTAAATTGTATTTAACCCACACAGCAATCCCACCTAACGGGCGAGATAATCGAGGCTCAGGAAAGGTAAATAACTTGGCCAAGGTCATAAGTATAAGAAATGGTGTATCTGGGAGCTGACAGGTATGTCAGAATCCAGAGTCCTTTTCTTACCCCCACACCTTTGATTGCATTTTTACTTTAGGGACCACCTTCAAAGCCTTCACCCAAAGAAATGTCTTCAATAATAAAACTTTCGGGCGCCAGTGCAAACCCACGGGGAAGATTCTTTTCAGAATTCCACATGTGACCCCGTGTGGAATATGCCCAGGAAGTCACAGGATGGAACACCATGCCCACCGGTTAAAGGATGAGGAAGCCCTCTGTGCAATGGATGCAGGCTGGCCAGGTCCAACGACCCAGGGGTTCCTGCAGGACCAGCCAAGAGGGGCCGTGGCTTCATGCAGGAAAGAAATCAAATGCAAGCCAAGAAGAAGTGAGAGCAGAGTTTGTTGAAGACATAGAGCAGTTATAGACAGAGAACCTGGGAGACTCAGAAAGGAAAGGAGAGTGAGTCTCATCTTCGTTTGGGGTCTGGGGATTTTTTATTGAGGATTGTGATCTGGTGTATGTGTCCTCCCAGGCACTGGTCGAAACAAGGACAAGTGCTCAGGTGTCCTCCATAAGTCATGTATGCCCTGGAGCCAGGGGTCTTGGTGGCAAGGTGTCTGGAGTCAGTGGTCTTGGAAAACGTATATGCTGACCTCGCCCAGTGACTCCTCACGTGTTATCTATTGTGCTGGAAGACTCCAAAGAAATCATTAATTCCTTGACCTTTACAAGGAGGACATACATTAAGGCGTGTGTGAGGTGGGGGTAAAAGTCCTAGCAGGGATAGAAGCGGAAAAAAGGCAGTCCTTCATGGTACCCATTTAGTTTTCCTATTTCACAATGGTTCAAAAAGATGCCCACAAATATCACTAACCTGTCATTTTTGAAACGTTCTTTACAAGAGTGCGTGTGTTTGAATAAACAGGAGGAAATGTCTGAAGGGCACACTCCAAGTGTTAGTGGGTGTTACTGCTGGAGGCTAGGGGTAGAGGCAGAAGGAGCGAGAATCACTTTTTACTTTAGACATTTGTCAATCTTTTTAATATGTTCTTTGGAGCACATATTAGTTTAGGGATACTGGTTCGTTTTTAATTCTAAGCAAAGGAAAAAAGGAAGTCACAGGATGGAACACCATGCCCACCGGTTAAAGGATGAGGAAGCTCTCTGTGCAATGGATGCAGGCTGGCCCACACCATCTCCCCACCCCCACCAGCCCATAGAAATGGCTGCCCCACCCCCACCCTGTGCTCCAGGCATGAAGCTTTGGGGGCCATCTCTTTAAGGAAAAGAATAGAAAACTGTGAGCTCCAAATCAAGTTTCAGGTCTTGGAGAGGTGAGCGTGAGGCCCTGTAGCTGAAGCTTCTCTGTCCTTGTGGGGGATCAGCGCCCACACCAGTGGCCCCCGTGTCTCTTCATGTTACAGCGTGACCCCCAGGCCTGCCCCGCCCCCACCCACTGTGTCTTCTAGAATGTGTCTTCTCATGATGATCCCAGGTCCCCTTGTAGCCGGGTGCAGGGGTGCCGGAGCACTTGGCTCTGGGGCTCCCAAACAGACCAGGTTTGGCCACTGACAAAATCTGAAGGCAGAGAGACCAGTGGTGACAAAACAAGAAAGGAATTTATTTCAAGGAGGCCAACACTGGGAAGACATTGGGCCAGCATCTCAAGGACTGTCTCCCCAGTGCTGAAAATACTTTTAGGTTCATAGAAGGAGAACGTGGGACAAAGGTCAGTGGGTTTGTGCAGTGGGATTGTAAAGGTCAGGGGCATCATTGTCTTGGGGTCAGTCATGTGGAGTCTTGCTGGCACTGTGCCACAGTCACTCCTGTGGTTCCCATCACGGGATGCTTTGCCCACTGGATCTTTTGCCTGAGTTAAGAGATAAGCTGGAAAGAAGAACTTAATTTGCTAGAAACCACAGACTAAGGTCAAAATGGAGGTTAGTTGAAGTCCTCTGTCACACTCAACACGGGCCTCCCCACCGTCCCCTGGCAGCGGTGTGAGCCACGGAGGCCCAACCTGCCATGGTTACCAGTTACCTGTTGTGGGCACCACGCTGGGCCATACTGGAGAAGGAACAATGAGTACCCTACATACGCTTACCGAAATATCCTCTCGTGTTTTAACCTGTGTGGGAGAAGTGAAAAAGAACTCTACAGTCAAAACACATGACTATATAAAAAGCCTCCCACTGCCCAGCATGCTGGCCCGCCACTGTGAACCCTCGCACACCGCCCAGTGGACACAGGCTGGTTGCACAACCCAAGAACTGAGAGCCCATTGGAAACAACCTTTGCACCATGATGCAAGGTCATGAAACAAGCAACAACAGCCTGTCTTTAAAATGGTGATATTGTGTTCACAGTGGACTCTTTGCATCGATTTTTTTTTTTAATTTCGTATGAAATGTTATTTATCTTAGGGACTGAATTTTGGGCACCCTGAGGTGAGTGCCTGGCCCTGCCCATCACCCAAGAAAGGCACACCAGACCCAACCGCGTTATGCCTGCTCAGCAACTTCCAAGCACTGACTCCTTCCCCGGGTGTCCAGGTGCCCCTGCTGCCATCAGACGCGTCCCCTCTGACTTGTTCCCTCTACACCATGAACTTGCAGCTCCTTGAGTGGTCTGGCTTGGAAGGACCCAAACAGAGTAGCAGGAAGCTGAGAGCAGCCTGGGCAGTGGATCTCGAAATCTTGTTAAAATATAGATTCTCACACCCTGATTCTGATTCCGGGGCCTGGAGTGGAGCCTAGACATCTACATTCTTCAAAATTTATATTTAATTATAGTAAGATACACACAACATAAAATTTACCAACCTCGCCATTTTTAAGGGTACCTTTCACTGGCTTCGAGGACATTTATGTTGCTGTCTGGGCCATCATCACCATCTTCTCTGGGACTTCTTCATCCTCCCAAATGGAAACTCCACCCAGTAAACACGAGCTCCCCATCTCCCCTCCTCAGCCCCTGGCAGCCCCCATTTCACCGTCTGCTCTATGAATTTGATTGTTTGAGGTACCTCATATAAGTATTTGTCCTTTGTGACTGGCTTGTTTCACTCAGCATAAGGGCCTCCAGATTCATCCGCATTTGTAGCAGGTGTCAGGACTTACTTCCCTTTTAAGACTGATACTATTCCATTGTAGGGACAGACCACATTTTGTTCACTCATTCATCTGCAGAGGGACATTTAGGTTGCTCCCACCTTTTGGCTATTTTAAATAATGCTGCCATGAACGTGGGTGTACAGATATCTCGAGGTACTGTTTTAAATTCCTTGGGGTATATGCTCAGAAGTGGAATTACTGGATCATATGATAATTCTAAGTTTCATTTTTGGGGAACTACCAGACTGTTTTCCATAGCATCTGCTCCATGTTAAAATCCCACACGTAGTGCACAAGGGTTCAGATCTCTCCCCCGTCCTCACCAACACTTGTTATTTCTTATAGTTTTTTAATAGTAGCCATCCTAATGGTGTGAGGTGGTATCTCACTGTGGTTTTGATTTGCATTTCCCTGATGATTCGTGATATTAAATCTTTTCCTGTGTTTGTTGGCCATCTGTAGGTCTTCTTTGGAAAATGGCTATTCCAGTCCTTTGCCCATCTTTAAATCAGGATGTTTACTGTTGTTGTTTTTGCCATTGTTAAGTTGTAAGAGTTTTTTACGTATTCCAGATGTTGATTCTTTTTTTTTAAGATTTATTTATTTATTTGAGAGAGAGTGGGAGGGGCAAAGGGAGAAGGAGAGAGAATCTCAAGCAGATTCCCCACTGAGCACAGAACCCAACGCGGGGCTCAATCCCACAACCCTAAGATCATGACCTGAGCCAAAACCAAGAATCAGATACTCAACCGACTGAGCACCCGGGTGCTCCAGATGTTGATTCTTTATCAGATATATGATTTGCAAATATTTCCTCCTGTCCTATAGTTGCCGGATATCTGCATTTTTAACCACCTCCTCCCCTGCACCATACTTTGAGGAACACTGACACAGACCTTAGGGACCCCTTTCCAGAAGCACCTTCCTGGGCCAGGTTCTGTTGAGCAGCAGGGCTCAAGGGGAGGAGATAGGGAGAAGAGCTGGCTCCACTCAGCACCCACTGGTCCATTCTGGGAGAGGCGGCAACCCTGGCGTGAACACCCACCAGGGGTAAGTCTTTGGCACCGGAAGGAGAAGAGGCACGTAGGGTGGCACAGTTCCTGGCACCCAGAAACTGTGGCTTCCCCCAATCTACAGAGCAAGGCATCCTCCTTCAAAAGCATGATCCCAAAAAACATGGGCCACCCTGGGTCCCATGCTATAATGAGGAAGAGTTGCCACTTACATCTGTGAAGCACAGCTTGTGTTTAGAAGTGTTTGTCTGGCTTACCCTTATGTGATCCTGGAAGTGGGGAGCAGAGGCATCTGACATCCAGATGGGCATGTGACTTGCAGGAGCTTTCTGCTCAGATGGCTCTGCTGGAGGCTGGCGCTAGAAGCTGACCTTGGCCACCTTCCTTTTCTCCCTTCATTACCCCTGCCAACCCATCATCTTACTTGAGCTCCTGATAGTTCAGCCCTTTTCTTCAGGCTCAGTGGAGAGCCCTCAGCTGGAATACTAACTGCTCATGCTCTTTGTGCATCAGTCCTCGTTCTTAATCAGACCAGAAGCACTGTCTGAGGTGTGGGAGATTAGATATCCCAACACATGGCCCTTTTTTGTTTCCTCTCCTCCTTCAAATGGTCCAAGATAAGTGGATATGTGAGTTGGTCCCACAAGACCTTCAGTCCAGGATATCAAAATATCAGTCTGGGTCTGGGGTCTTTTGCTGTGTCTGTGGGACCTGGAGGTCTTTCCTGTCAACAGTAAAAATGAGGAGCAAGTATCGAAGACTCAGTAGCCTAAGCCCAGCTACTGCATATGTGGCTGGCCCAGCTGTATCACTAAGTATCTCGATTGCTCGGATGGGCTCTTTTTGTTTTGCTTTGGTTTTTCCTCCTAATTGACAATTTGCACTTGCTCAGGGCTAATAACCACCCTGCACTCTACCCAAAGGTCAGCAACCCCCTCCGTTAAGGAGAGGTCAGCCTGGCAGGCAGCACGTGTGAGGGTCTGGCATCTGAGCAGCACCGCTTTGAATTAAGACGTTATCTTATGTGATTTGACTGCATCAAGAACGATCATTCCAAAAACAAATGGGTTTGTGCTCACATTTGAACAGGAAAACCCAATTTTGATGAAATCCACACTTTGAATTCTGGCAAGACTTTTGTCTTAGTCTAGTCAGGCTACCATAACAGAATACCATAGACTGAGTGACTCATAAAGTTATTTCTCACAGGTCTGGAGGCTGGGAAGTCCAAGATCAAGGTATCTGCAGATGTGGTGTCTGGTGAGGGCTTCCTGGTTCACAGATGGCTGTCTTCCCGCTGTGTCCTCACATGGTGGAGGGGGTGAGGGAGCTCTCTGGAGTCTATTCTGTGAGGGCACTAATCTCACTCATGAGGGCTCCAGCCTCCTGACCTAGTCCCCTCCCAAAGGCCCCACCTCCTAACACCCTCACATTGGGATTAGGAATTCAACATATGGATTTTGGGGGAGACACAAACATTCAGTCCATTGCAATTTTTTCTACAAGTATAGAAAAAATACATAATCTTTTGTCATTGTGACTTAAACTACTAGTCACCGTTCAAGACGTGTTCTATGACTCCATTATTTGCAATCACAGCTCAAAATATGCATAAACCTGAGATGACAGAATGGCAATCAGCTGTGTTAATGGAAGATTACAAAGTTAGTGACACTGCTAAAACCCCAAGGGTGTTACCATGGGGCTGCCCCCCTAGAGTGAGCCACAGTTGGGAGACCCTGGGCTCAGAGACTCTCAACACTGCCCAGGTATCGTGGGCACATTCTCATTTTCTTTTTAAAGTCAGTTATAATTTTCCTTAGAAAATTAAAAACATTATATGGACAATGAAGAAATGAAAGGAAAATACTCTGCATCCCCCAGCACAAACACAAGTTAACAAGCTAATAAATTTGCTTCCATTTTTCCTGGCCTTCTTTGGTATTCCCTCTAAAACAACAAAGGTCTTTAGAGCAGTGCTCTTTGCAATAGCCAGGGAGTGGCGACAACCCAGATGTCCATGAACGACTGAACTCCTCCCTTGGA
>NC_138377.1:108451495-108459282 GCF_054177405.1 Leptonychotes weddellii
AATATCCAGAATAGGCAAATCCATAGAGACAAAAGGCAGATTAGTAGTCATCAGGAACTGGGGGGGGGGGGGGGCGGGGGTGGGGGGGAATGATTGCCGATCAGCAGAGGACTTTTTTTTAGGGATTACAAAAATGCTCTGGGATTAGACAGAAGTGTAGTTACACAGTCTTGGGGGTATACTAAAACATCTACTGACTGCACCCTTTAAAAAGTGAATTTTAGGGTATGTGAATTATATCTCAATTTTTTAAAAAAAGAAAAAGAAAAAGGTCACTTCCTGTGGCCTAAAGATGCAGCTCTGTTCCCGGGACTCCAGTCTGGAGGATGGTGTTACAGTGTCCCAGGGAGGGTCCCTGGATAGAAGAGGGCTGGAGATCTG
The DNA here is from genome assembly GCF_054177405.1 of Leptonychotes weddellii. Taxonomy (NCBI): domain Eukaryota; kingdom Metazoa; phylum Chordata; class Mammalia; order Carnivora; family Phocidae; genus Leptonychotes; species Leptonychotes weddellii. The sequence goes on from NC_138377.1 coordinate 108,451,877, forward strand.
GGGGAGAGGGAACCCTGGCCCGGGAGGAGGGGGGCTCTGATGACCCCCAGCATTTCCTGCAGGCCAGCCCTGTCACTTCCTGGGGACTGTGCCAATAAAGCACAAGAAATCAGATCTCGAAGCTCTTCCAAGTGCTATCATGGGGTCCCATGTTATCATCCTGATTTTACAGATGTGAAAGCTGAGGCCCGGTGCCTGAGGGGCAGCCACATAGTGGGCTATGACTTGGGGCTCCTACTGGTTCTCTTTGCTGTAGGGGGCAGTGAGGCAGGGTCTGTCTGGTCCAAGGGTCTCCTGAGAGGCTAGAGCAGGAGTATCAGCCCAACCACCCAGAAATGGCCTGTTGGATGGGGCCCAAGACCTCCTACATGGTGGGGTGAGTGCGTGGCAAGTGGAGGAGGAAGGAACAATTGTGGAGTTCTAATCCTTGTGCACACAAAGATGGGTAGTTTGTGGCAGTGCTTTGGTGGGGAAGTTGTTTGATTCTCTGGGATGGAGAGTTTCCAGGCACGCAGGTGCTGCCCCAGGTGAGGTCCACAGGTGTTTCTAGAAGCCAGGCAAGGGCAGGTCCGGGGCATGTGTGGGGACCCACAGTCACCTGCAACTGCACAGGGATGTCCCCCCGTGTTCCCACATAGCAAGAGAATTCCAGAGAACCCAGAAGTCAAGATTTCTACATGTAATCTCCCTCTTGGTTAATAATGGCAGCTAATTCTTCTCTTTATACCAGGGTCAAACCAAGTCCACGTGTGGGCCACATGCAGCCCTAGGATGAGCGTTTGAGGCATCTGCTTTAAATACACACAGGAGACAAGCAGTTTCTTTTGGCTAAATTGGTCCACAAATCAGTCATTTCACTATGAGGTTTGCTGTTAATTTTGGCCCAAGAAACAGGGCCATTGAGTAAACAGAGACTCACCTAACAGTAAACCAGCTCTTATATTTAGAAGCCACATCCCAGGGTTGGTTGCATCTGCCCAGGCCAAAAGCCACTCCCTGTCCTCTTGGCCCTGCCTCCTGCCTCCCCCTGTCACCCTGCCCCTCCCCTGCCTCCCCTGCCTCCCCCAAGCTGTCCAGGTCCCGATCCCCCACCTCCTCCACTCCTCACCCCCAAGGCCCCCACCCCCGTCACCCCATCCCAGCCCCAGCCTTTTCAAGGGTGTCCCCCTGCAGACTCCTCCTCCCTCCTGCTCCTCTCCTAAAGGGTCATCCCCATTGTGTGTACATGTTCCAGAAGGTCAGATTCTCCTGACTCCTCGCGCCCCTCCAGCTCCCACCACTTCTGGGCTTCCCGGGAAACTTCTCATGGGGGTTGGTACCAGCTGTCTGCACATCCTTGGGCCCTGCCCTCTGAATCTACATAAAAGTCCAGGGAACAGTCTGACAACGAGCATCTGGGTGACCACAAAACCCAGACTTGTCATATTTACAGCAAGTATTTCTTTTCTTCCTTCCTTTAAAAAAAAATATAATAAAAACTGGGTAGACCCTGGACACCCTTGAGAAGGCTGGGGCTGGGATGGGGTGATCGGAGTGCAGGGTGGGGGACCGGGGCCTGGACAACTTGGGGGAGGAGGGGGAAGTCCTGGGGCCCTGCGCTCTTGAGCGATCATCTGGCGCGGCCCATCATGGGCACCCAGTTCCTGGCAGAGGGGCCATCGTGGCTCCTACACCATTGCATCTGTCCTCCAACTCACCGGCCTTTCTTCCGCAGCCCCCTCCTCTGCTCCTCCAGGCTCAGTGCTGGACAGCCTTTCTCTCTTCGATGTGTCGTCTTTTCTCCGCAATCTCAGGGATCCCCATTATCTTAGAGAGCACCTATATAGTAAGTCCCACACATGTGCAGCCAGGGGCTATGAGACCCCTCTGCGTACCTGGAAGTCTAAGGAGCTTTCCTCCCCGAATCCATTCTGGAGCTATCCCACTTCCATAAATTGCACCACTAGCCACCCAGTTCCACAAGCCAGAAAGCCAAGTGTCATTACTGGGTTCCTCTTCCTTCACCTTTTTCAGCACAAGATCCATTCCCTGCCCCTCCACTCCCACCAACTATCTCCAATCTGCCCACCCCACTCCACCTTCCTTGCTCCCAGGCTAGTGCAGGCCTCCAACATGTCTTGCCTCAACCACACTCCAGTCTTCCTGCTGGTGCCCTGCTTCCCCTTTGCCATCCCCAGAAGTTCATGCTACTCCTCCGTGTGCCCGTTCCTGTGGCCTAAAGGCCCCGCAGAACATGCCCCACCTGCCTCTCCAGTTCCAAGGTCTGCCGCATGCCCAGTCCATGCTCCTCAGCCACCACCCCAGCTCTGTCTGCCGCAGGTCCCACCTCATGCTGTTCCAGCACCCTAGAACTCTCCTCTTGTCTTTCATGTCTCCATTTAAATGTGTAAGCAGTTCAGCCAAGACTTCCCAACCTAACAAGCCCTCCGACCCACCCCACGTGCACACCACATACTCTCTCACCCCCTCTTCTTTAGTCCCTTCACATTCTTACCACAATCTGCAGTGCTCGGCTTTATCTGCCACCTTGCTTGTTTGCTGTTCGTTGTACTTGACCACAGTGGAAGTCCCATGAAGGCAGGGCCATGACTACCTGGCTCACCTCCACCCCTAGCCCACAGCCCTGAACCCAGCCAGCCCCACGCTGGCCACGTGGTGGCGCTCACAAAGCATGTGGACCATTAGTCTGTGGCACCCTGGTTTCCGCCGCCCCCTCTTCACTTCCCAAGAGAGAAGCCCCCACTAAAACACTCACCTCACGGTGGGCCTTCCCCTGCCCCTTCACAGCCCATCCCCAATCTCACGCAGGTGAGGGGTGGCACAAGAAACCTACCCTCTCCCCTCCATGTCCTCGCCCCCCTGCTCCTCAGCACCACCTCTTCCCCTCAACCACTCCGCTCCCCTCTGTCCCCCCTCCACTGTCCACCAACATGCTCACTCCCTCTGCTGTGCACGTGCTGTCTCTCCCACCCCACCGTTCCCTGGCCCCAAATGTCTTTGGCCCACCTTTTCACATCTTGCCTGTACTATGAGGTTTAGCTCAAGTCCCTTCTTCCCTGTATGTACCCCCTCCGGACCCCTGGAGGCTGAGGCTGGAGGGGAGGAGGAATGTTTGACTAAGGGGTCCCCCGCCCTTTGCCTTTCACCTACATCAGGGCTGTGCAGCCTCTCAGGAGGCCGAGCTCCTCCCCAACGCAAGCAGAGACTCCTCAGGCGAGCCGGGTTACCTCCCTTCTGCCACCAACTGAAGGCTTGACAACATACAACCTCTATTTCCGTCATGCATCTTACTATCTTGTGATAAAAATAATGACCAGGATTTGTCTTTAAATCTAGTACCTCCCTGGGGCTCCTGGGTGGCTCAGTCAGTTAAGCGTCTACCTTCGGCTCAGGTCATGATTCCAGCGTCCTGCCCCCCTCCCCCACATGCTCTCGAGCGTGTGTGCTCTCTCTCTGTGTCTCAAATAAATAAAATCTTAAAAAAAAAAAAAACCTAGTACCTCCCAGATACTGTACAAGTGTTACCCCAGGTGAGGCTCAAACTATGCAAACCAGTTTCCATCTCAGAGATGAAAAAAGTCACAGCTCAGAGGACTTGGGGAGCATAATGGTGGCCCCACCTCCGTGTCCCCTCACTCTGCCTCGCAGACAGACTGTCCAGTGAGAGATCACTCTCCAACGTCAGATATTAATCCTCCGTGCCAGTATTCCCATTATCTTGCCCTAAAGCATTTAAAATCACCACTCATGATGGGCAGGAATATTTTGGATGAGTGGGCACTATCTAACCTAACAGGGGGATCTGAAGGGTTTATAAATGAACCACAAGAAGCTCTGCTCTTCTTTCATTTCACAAGGACGTGCTTTGCAAGATTCCCTGGCTCTTTGTTGTTACCTTGGCAGTCCTCAGCCCTGGTAGCTGAGGCTGGAGGGGAGGAGGAATGTTTGACTAAGGGGTCCCCCGCCCTTTGCCTTTCACCTACATCAGGGCTGTGCAGCCTCTCAGGAGGCCGAGCTCCTCCCCAACGCAAGCAGAGACTCTCCTCAGGCGAGCCGGGTTACCTCCCTTCTGCTCAGTGTGCGCCTGGTGGTTCGGGGAGCATAGGCCCAGGGGCCAAGGCTGCAGTAGGCGGTGTTGATAAGAGCTGAGCAGCCCTGGCAATGTTCCATCTGGGCGATTTATTGACTCATTTAGTCATTACAGGGTATTGAGCACCTCGTCTCTGCCAGGCACTCCTGGAGGCACTGGGGATAAAGCAGAGACCGGAACAGGGTTTCAATTCCCATGGCTTTTGTAGGAAGAGAGGGAGAAGGGAAGAGAGGGAGGAGGTCAGTGGGATGAAGCATATGAAGGACAGGGAGCAGGGCTCGGGGTGAGATGGGGAGTCAGAGAGCCTCCCTGAAGAGGGGACATTTGAGCAGAGACTAAAACAGTGTGAGAGACTGTGTGCAAAGATCAGCTCTTGTACCTTTTGTTATCCTCAGAAGATTCTAGAACATTGCTGGCGACTCAGCAGTAACTTAGAATTTTGAACAAGGATGTTCTTCAGGACTAAACTTTTTTTAAAAATCAGTAGTTAATACTTGAATCAAAGCGCTTTCTTCCCCCAGGGAAAGTATGTTAGTCACATGCTAGCTTATTCATTAGGGGGGAAGAAAGGATTTTTGGTGAAGCAGAGGGAAGTGGGTTGAGCCTGGAGAATACCAGCTGCTACTCTTGCCCAGGGCTACAAGCAAAGGCTGGGGCTTGGCACTCTGAAAAGGCCCCCTCCCAAGTTTGTGGGGTAATGTGCAAGCCAACTCTCCCTCAGGGTCACAGATGCCCTGCACCTGCTTGTAAAGGAGATGGAGGGAGCACTCCGTGATGGAGGCATTTAAATGCCGCCTGAGACAGAACAGACATTAATAAAAACAAGCACCCTCCTCTGGTCTTTCATGTCTGGTTGTACTTGACCACGATGGAAGCCCCAAGTCCTTCATCAACCTCAGCATATTAAATCCTGTTGGGCAGGTGACATTTCCCCTTTTGATGATGTGGGACCTGAGCCTAGGCCTCCAGGAGCTGGACATTGGTTTTCTGATTGCCAACTGCTTTGCCACAGGTTTCCTAGAAGTGCCCGCCGGCCGGTTCGTTAGGCGAGGGCAGCTGAGAGGGAGGACCTATGGGGCAGGCAGAGAGGGCGGGGCCTAGCAGGGAGCGGGGGGCGGGGCCTAGAGAGGGAGCAGGGGAGGAGCTGAGAGGATCGGGCCGAGAGGGCAGGGCCAAGAGATGGGAGGGCGTTCCATGGTCCTGTGTCTATAGCCTCTAGAACCATTCCTGGCCTTTCCTTGTCTTTCATGGCCTTGACATTTTTGCAGAGTATGGGTCAGTTATTTTGTAGGATGCCCCTCAGTTTGGGTTGTCTGAGGCTTCCTCCTGATTACATTCAGGTTATGTAATTTTGGCATTTTTGCATTTTATCGGGAGGCTCAAGGTGAATATATGTTCCATTACTGGGGATGCTCACTTGGTTTTAGGTGGTGTTCCCCATATTTCTCCACTGTTAAGCCCTTAATTTCCTCTTTGTAATTAGTAAATATCTGTGAGAGATTCTATGAGATTATGTAAGTGCCCTGTTACCTATTATGTAAGTGCCCTGTTACTCTTCAAACTTTTACCCTCAACTTTTAGCATTCCTGAAACATTTGTGATATCCTGATATTCATGCCTTTGAAATTGTTGTGTTGGTCCCAGCCTATTGCTAGTGATGCTCCTGGCTCGGAATATCCGAGGCACTTGGCAGGGCCTGTGTTACTTACAGCAAGCCCGCACAGATGTTCCCTCCCATGGGACTAATGTTGTGGCTGGACCAGCCCTTGTCATTCTTATCATGACTGCACTATGCACTTCAGCAAAAACCAACAAGAAACTTTGAGGAATGAGATTTATTACTCACAAGCCTGGAGGATATATGGCACACCTAAGGACCACACAGCAAGGTCACAGATAGAGATTGAGGGCAGACCTAGAACTCTACCTTTATTAGAGTCCAAAGGTGGGGTGTCTAGGGTTTTGAGGGTTTACGCTCTATGTCTAATTTCAAGCATGCGAGTGAGAACTAAGGCACAGGAAGGGCAATGGTCAGGTATCTAGGTCACCCAGGGCTTTCTGAAAGAGGGAGCTTGGTGAGTGGGGGGAGCCCAGTTCTTTATTTGGTTGTTTTGCTAGTTGCTGTGTCACACACCTGGCAATATGTTTATTCGAGATGGATGTGTTTAACATGGAAGCCTCAGCACTCAAAGGCTTAATGTCAGGCACTCACACTGTAATAGAAAAAGTTTAATGTCCACTTATCCTACAGTAATCCTTTCCATCTGAGTGTGAGGGGCAAGACTGGGGGACTCTCTTCCAATGCATGGAATATAGCAAAAGTGATGAGATATCACTCTTTAAAGAGACTGTGGCTTCTGTCTTGTGTGACTCTTATGCTCCCCCCTCTGATGGAAGTCACCCACCATGTTGTGAGGCACCCTGTGGAGAGGCTCACATGGCAAGAAACTGAGTGAGGTGCTGGGCCACAACCCTTAAGAGGAACTGGATCTTGCCAACAGCCATGTGAAGGAGCTAGGAATGGGTCCTCCCCAGTGGATTTCCTTCGGATGAGACCACAACCCCCACCCATGGCTTGATTGAATCCCTGAGAGAGACACAGAGTCAGAAGCACCCAGCTAAGTCTCATCCAATTCCTGGTCTGCAGAAACTGTGGGATAATAAATTTTATTGTTTTAAGCCACCAAGTTTGGGGACAATTTGTTATATTAAGCAATAGGTAACTAATACAATATGTTATATATACTCAGTGTGTGTGTGTGTGTGTGTGTGGAGAGAGGGACCACACACACCTATATCTATATAAATTTTTCTCTCTCTACACATTAAAAAACCATGGGTTCATACGATCATCTCGATTTCAATCCCCTGCTACAGGGATTTGTTCTAACCTTCCCCACTTTCCATGTTTGTAATCCGTCTCCAGTAGTGAGGAACCCAGCTCCCATTATCCACAATATACTGATTTCTTTGTTCTGTCCTAGAATACACAGAAAGTAATTTCAGAATTGCTATCTTATGTCTCTGTGAAAAACTAGCCTACTCATAGGAGTTCAATATTTGTTAGAGCTTATTGTCTTTAACTGAAGGCATATAGTCCAAATACTGTGAACTCTATATAAAAAGTGGGGGGCCCTCCAACCCTCTCTGGGAAGTGAGGAGGGACATACAAAAGGGAAAGCATATTTTCTCTCCAGACAGCAGATTCTCTGCTTAGCTATTTTGCAGGATTGTTAGAACACTCCACATGAGAAGGGGTGGGGCCAGGGCTTGCCACTCTGAACTTTCTCCTCTGGGCTGATGTGGCCACTTTCCC
>NC_138377.1:108459782-108473313 GCF_054177405.1 Leptonychotes weddellii
GGGTATCTGTGTGTGTGTGATATGCATAACATGTGAGAGGATGTTCGTGTGTGTGATACGGTTGTATATGTGGGGGTGGTGGGGGGATGTGTGCAGAATAAGCATATGTGGTAAACAGCTCTAGGCTTTCTTACTTCCTGATGGTTCCATTCTCATGCCAGCCTATTTTCATCTCATGAATGCAATACCTGAGGATACAAATTGGATTTTTGTAAGTCCTCTTCTATTCCCTAAATTATCTCTGTTTTTCTCCCTGGTCAGCTGCTCCCATGAAGTTCATTTTGTCTTTTTCTGTTGCAGACCTTGGCCTGTCCATCCCCATTTCAGAGTGAGTGATGAGACTAATTAGTGTAGGAAGCCTACTTTGTCACCGAACAGCTTTGCTTTGCCCTGTGCAGATTGGAACAGACTAGTGAAGCTCTGGGCCTCTCTAAGCAGGTCCCTCCAATTCTTTAGCAGCTATTCTTGAGTTTCTGCCTGGGGATGAAGCCCAGGAATGCTGTTATTCTGCACCTGCCCACTGGGCTGGTGGCCTGGCACACAAGAGGGGATGAGTGGTCTCCTGCTCTGTAGACAGTCCCTCCACTAATCACCATGCTTTCCACCCATCACTAACTCTCATTCTTTAAAAATCTGGTCCCACCTCGACTGCTACCTCCACGTTACTCCTTCTGGGCTTCAGCTTCCTCTCCATGGTTTTCACTGCCCATCAGTATTTCCAGAAATTTGTTAATAGCTCTTGTCTGCCTATTCTTGAAATATATTTTTCTCTCTCATTTTCTCTCTTCTGCAGTCATTTCCATGGGGAGAGAGCGCAAACAGGAGACGTGATCAAGACTGCAACCTGGAACCAAAATCCTTCTGTCTCCCCACAATGCAGTATATGGTCTCCAAAATCTTCCTTTAATGGTTGAAGCACTCGATTAACTATGTGGCTGTGAATCTATAGTTTTTCTAGAATTCTTGACATAATAGAGAACTCATGGTAGGGAGGACTTGATAATTACTACATGACAAAGCAATCTTAGGTCTGATTTGTTATATTTTACTAGTCAATATTCTTCTATCTAGATTTTTTGTTAAGTACAAAAATCAAAACTGTCCCAACAAAACTCTTTGTTGAAGGGTTTTGTTAAAAACAACAACAGCAGAGAGAGAGGGAGTATTTTGATATGTACATATAACAAGGTAATTTATTTATATTGAGTCTCAAAAACTTGGACTAGCAATTTTTTTAAGGGAATAGGCCAAACTCAGTCTGAGCATCCAAGAGCAAGGTTTGGGGTGTGGGGTGTGGGGATCTCTAGACCACTGCCCATTTTAAAGACAAAAATCTACAAGCCTTAGCCAGCCTCACCGAGATTTTTGAAACAGAAAGAAATGTCCGCTTAATTTTCAGGATGAGAACTATTTAATTGGCTACCATCTGTAGGCAAGGGCTTGCCCTTGGTAAAACACATGAACTAGAATCTTAAATTCAAAGTAGAAATTGATAATAATGCCTGATGTTTAGATCATACACTGTGCTTTACCCCATGTGTTCACATCCATAAGCATTACAGCCTTCACAACTCTGAAATAGATCTGATTGTCCTCATTTTATAGTTTGGAAAAAAATTGGTGCTCCCAAGAGGTTAAACGTATTTTCCCAAGTTTACTCATCATACTTCTAAATAGCATATAGATCAGAGAAGAAGTCTCAAGAGAAATTTTAAAATATTTTCAACTAAATGAAAATGAAAATACAACTTACCAAAATTTGTGGGAAGCAGCAAAGGCACTGCTTAGAGGGAAATTTCTAGCATTGAATGCATATATTAGAATAAAAATTAAAGCACAAATCAATAACATTGAAAACATGAAATCAATAGAGAAAATCAACAAAACCAAATCTAGTTATTTGAAAAGATCAATAAAATTAATAAGCCTCTAGCCAGGCTAACTGAGAATACTAATATCAAAAATGAAAGCAGGAACATCAATACAGACCCCATGGACATTAAAAGGATAATAAATGAATATTATGAACAACATCCCCAGCAAGTGATTGTTTAACCTGTGTTTGAGGCTGCAAAGAGGAATTTCCTCTCTCCAGTCATGGTCCATGCCATCCCATATCCTTTTAAAAGAGTAGTGCCTTGGGGCGCCTGGGTGGCTCAGTCGTTAAGCGTCTGCCTTCGGCTCAGGTCATGATCCCAGCGTCCTGGGATCGAGCCCCACATCGGGCTCTCTGCTCCACGGGAAGCCTGCTTCTCCCTCTCCCATTCCCCCTGCTTGTGTTCCCTCTCTCGCTGTGTCTCTCTCTGTCAAATAAATAAATAAAATCTTAAAAAAAAAAAAAAAGAGTAGTGCCCACAAATTAACACCTTGTGCAGCCCAGAGTATGACTGCCACTTGCCTTGTTCTGAAGCTACACTTCTAGTAATACAGCAATATATAATCATTCACTTGTACTAAGTTTCCACCTGCAGAAATTCCCAAGAGTTGTATCATGCTCACACCTGATAAACCACACCTTGCAGTTCTGAGGTTAGCTGTTCTTGGGCCCAGGTGGACCCGGGTGGAAGACATCATTCCTTGTTACATCTCAACTTGCTAGATTCAGTCCATCTTGTCAACCTATCAAAATATTTAAAATTGAAATTATGTCGCTCAATGTACTTACTATCTCACTTTCCTCTCAGCCTACTCAAATGCTACAAGACCTTACCTACCCTCTCTCCAGCCTGTCACACCTCTCTTATTATTTGTGATTCCTCCAGAATGGCTGTTTTCAAGGTATTCTAGTTAGAAGAGCCCTTTCTACAAGTGGCATCTTGAGTAGAGCAGCAACATACATAGTAGGTAAGAGCCCACCCAGTTGGCCACCTCCCCCCAGGCAGCGCCTGAAGCCTCTCCTCAAAATAAAGAATTCTACTGCCTCAGGCTAAAAGCTACCCCTCTAAGATTACCAACCATGCTCTTAGAATCCCAGGGTATAACCCTTGAAGGAAGAATGGGTGAGCTTGTTTGAGCATCTAGGAATTCTCTCACGATGCCTGACCACATCTACTCCATCTTTAATTCTCTCCAATGGCAAAGACAGAAGTTAAAAGAGAAGAGGAGGGATTCTGCTCTTCTCATTCACCCAGCAGCAACAAATGGTAGAACTAATCTCTTCTTTGGCTTTCTTGAACCAAACCAAACTTTTTTTTAAAAAAATCTATGTTTTTACTCATTCATTTACTTAACAAATTTTGGTCAACAACTTCTGGTGTGCCAGGCCACTGTGCTAAGTTCTGGGGACACAGGGATGAATAAAACAGACCTGCCACAGCCCTTACAGAACTCTCTGTGTGGTGTTGGTAAGGACATGGTGTGGGAGGGAGGGCAAGAAAAGGGAGGCAGACAAGAAACACATAATCAAATGAATAAATATTGGATCATAAATTATAGTAATTGCTAAGAAGGAAAAATGCACATTTCCATGAGACAGAATGTGGGGGATGGGAGGGCTACTTTTTTATTGAGACACCAGGCAAGACCTTGCTGGAAAAGTAGAACTAACACTGAGACCTAACAGGTGACTAGATGCTGGCTGGTGAAGACTGAGGGGTGAGCCCCTTCCATACAGAGAGAAGAGCATGTAAAGGGCCTGAGGCAAGAAAGAACTGGACATTTTCAAATAATTTATTGAAGAGAGAAAAAAGGCCAGTGTGGCTGAAATGCAGAGTGAGCAGGGGGTGACTCAGGAGGAGGCTGCAAGTCAACCAGGAGCAGTGCATTACAGAGTACTGCAGACCAGGTATAGGACAGAGGCTGGGGCCAAGAGCTTGGGGAACAACTTAAGGACTTTTCTTTTTTTGAGCAACAATAAATATTATCTCACACATTGTCCATGGGTCAGGAATTTGGGAATGGCTCAGCTGGATAGTTCAGGCTCAGGGGCTCTCATGAGATTGTAATTAAGCAATAGACTTGGGCTGCCGTAATTTGAAGGCTTGACTGGGGCTGGAGGATCCTCTTCAGGATGGCTCACAGAATAGTTGGCAAGCTGATGCTGGTTGTTGACCTCAGTTTCTCCCCACATGAACTCTCCATAGGGATGCTTGAAGCTCTTCACAATAGGATGGCTGGCAATTTTTGCTCTTCCTTCCAGTCTTTCACCCTTTGTTACCTCAACTGCTGTATCATCCTGTTTTTGCTTTTTTTCTTTTCACCCAATCTGCTTATTGTGGTAAAATACATTTATTTTTTTTTTAAGATTTTATTTATTTATTTGAAAGAGAGAGAGCACAAGTAAGGGGAGCAGCAAGGGAAGGGAGAGGGAGAAGCAGGCTCACCGAGCAGGGAGGCCAATGCGGGGCTCAATCCCAGGACCCTGGGATCATGACCTGAGCCAAAGGCAGACGCTTAATGACTGAACCACCCAGGAGCCCCTATTGTGGTAAAAGACATTTAAATAAAATTTAGCATCTTAAACATTTTGAAGAGTACAGTTCAGTGGCATTAAATACATGCCCATTGTGGTACAAACATCACCATCCATCCACAGATTCTTCATCTTGTAAAACTAAAATTCTATACTTGGGAAACAATAACTCCCCATTTCCTATTTCCCCCAGCCCCTGGCACCCCATTCTACTGTCACTATGAATTTGACCACTTTAAATACCTCATACAAGTGAAATCATACAGTATTTATCCTTTTGTGACTGACATATTTCACTTAGCTTAATATACTCAAGGTTCATTTCTGTTCTGGTATGTATTAGGATTTCGTTCCTTTCCAAGGCTTAATCATATTCTGTTGTATGTATAGACCACATTTTCTTATCCATTCATCCATCAGTGGACACTTGGGTTACTTCCACATTTTGGCTATTTTTAATAACACTGCTGTGAACATGGGTGCACAAATACCTCTTTGAGACCCTGTTTTCAATTATTCTGGATATATACCCAGAAATGGAATTGCTGGATCATATGGTTATTCTATTTTTAATTTTCTTGAGGAGCTGCCAAACTTTTTGATGGCAGCTGCACCATTTTACATTTCCTCCAACAGTGCACAAGGATTCCAGTTTTGCCACATTCTTGCCAACACTTGTTTTTGATAGGGGTCCTCTCATTGTGGTTTTGATTTGCATTTCTTTAATGATTAATGATGTTGAGCATCTTTTCTTGTACTTGGGCATTTGCAGATATTCTTTTAAGAAACGCCTATTCAAGTTCTTTTCTTGATTTTGAGTCAGTCTGGGTTTTGTTGTTGTCGAGTTTTAGGAGTTTTCTATAAATTCTAGATATTAATCTCTTATCAGATATGTGATTTGCAAATATGTTCTTCATTAGGTGTGTTGCCTTTACTTCGCTGATACTCTCTGTGAATGCACAAGTTGTTAATTTTGATGAAGTCTCATTTGCCTATTTTTTCTTTCACTGCCTTTGGCACCATATCCAAGAAGTCATTGGCACATCCAATGTCATGAAGCTTTGCCTTAGTTTTTCTTCCAAAAGATTTATAGTTTTAACTTTTACATTTAGATTTTTGACCCATTTTGGGTTAATTTTTATATAGGATGTTAGATAGGGTCCAGCTTCATTCTTTTATGTGTGAATGTACAGTTTTCCCAGCACCATTTGTTGAATGCTGTGTCACAGTTTCCCTGAGGATTATAATAGTCTTGTCTGCATGAGGAATCAGCCAGGACATTCATCCACATCTATGTGTTGACCAGGAACCACACAGACATGCATGGTGTCCTCAATACGATCTCTGCCCTGCCCTACTTAAGGATTTTAAGCAGGAGAGTTACATGGTCTCATTTACATTTTTAGGATCATTCTGGATTTAATGCAGAACATGCATTGGATGGGTACAATGGCAGATGGGAGGAGCCCTGTTAATAGGCTACTGAAGTAATTCAGGAGAGAGACATCACCTTGGGCTGGAGCAGAGGCAGGGAAGTCAAGAATGGGACAGAATAAAGCAATATTTAGCATTAAACACAATTGCACTTCGAGATAGATTAATCATGGAGGAGGGCAGTGTGGGGAGTGAGATGTTAGCAATCACCCTCAATTCTCTGGCTTGCCACTTCACTGAGTTAAAGGACACTGGAAGACGAACAGGTTGAAGGGAGTGGTTTTGAGTGTGGATTTGGACATTATGAGCTGAAAGATCAGCCTGGGAGACATCCAGGTGGAGGTGCTAAGTTGGCAGCAGGAACTCTAGGAAGAGACGCGGACTGAGGCTAGAAAGGACAGGTCATGTGCAAATACATGGGGACCAGCAGTATGGGCCTCGATAAGGTTGTTGAGGGAGAGTACGGAAGAAAGGAAGGCAGCTGAGGACAGAGCCCTAAAGAGCCTCAGCATTTACAGCCTGTGCTAAGAAGCAGTGGCCTGATAGGAAAGCCGGAGCATGCAGACAGCAGAGTCAGATGCGCTAAGAGCCCAGCATAAGGACTGGGAAACACTCGTGAGGTGGCACCAGAACAGCCATCCATGGCCATGGCCAGAGCCATGGACAGATGGGAAGAAGCAGCATGGAGTACATGGAGCAGAGCGTGGGAAGGGACGGGATGGAGATTTGCATGCAGTTCACCAGAAGAGTTTGGCCAGAGGCCATGGCGAGTCTGGCGAGATATGACAGCAGGTGGGAGTCAGCTTTGTTTCAATGTTGGTGTCTGCACCAGGGCCAGATCCCCCATCACCACATGCATGTTCTCCAGGTGACCGGAAGACAGGCCCAGGGGCCAGCTCCCACTTCTGCACTCCCTCCTGTTCTCTGAGTGGAACACATTCTTCCCTTGATGCGTTCAGCATATCACCACATTGCACACACCTCAGTAACACCCAGGAGGACTTTTTTATCCACCAGTAAGCTCAGTCACAGTTCTACGCAAACAGGCCTCCTCAGGTATACCAGATGTACCCATTGTCTGAGATCCCTTCACAGGCATTTTCTCCTCTCTATTAGCAACTTCCCTTTGGTGCATACCTCTCAGCAATAACACGCCTGAATCAAAATGTCAACCACTTTAAGTACATAAGTGTGCTTCATCAAGCCCGTAAGTAACAGTGGTTCATGGTATCAGGGCCTCCTGCAGGCGGCAGGCCTGCAATGGCTGAGTGTGTACATGCACGTGTATGTATGTGTGTGCACGTGTGTGCATGTTTGTGCCTGGGTGCCTGTGTGCTTCTATGTGCATGCAGGCGCATGTACACGTGCGTGTGCACCCGGAGGTGAGGGGGGCCTGTGTGCCTGTCTTGGGACAAGGGGCAGCTTTAACATCTTTTCCCATCTCTGCTGTGGACTGCAGCCCCTGGGAAGCCTGGCGCCCCCGACAGATAACAAAGTCGCGGAGAAGGAAAAGAAGCCTCCAACAGCAACCACCAAGGGGGGAAGAGGGAAAGGAAAAGGCAAGAAGAAAGGGAAAGTGAAAGAGGAGGTGGAGGAAGAAACCGACCCCCGGAAGATCGAGCTGCTGAACTGGGTACGTGCAGCCTTTGCTCCCCTTTCCCAGGATCACAGCAGTCACAAGTGGGTCACCCTCTTTCTCCAGGGAAAGGGGCAGTCCCTGTCGCCTTTGCTTCAGCCCCACACAGGCCCTGGGTCCCGGGAGGCAGTAGCAGGGCACTAATGGGATATGTCAATATTTCAAAAGGCAATGGTAGGTTTCACAAACGCCAGACATTCCTGCTCTGTGGGAGAATGAAGCCACTCAGGGAGGTGCCCAACATGGGCTCGCTCTGCCTGGCAGACACGTAGATGTTTGATGCCTGAAAATATGGAAAAAAAACCCAATTATTACAAAACAAACACAGTTCAGGTAACAGAAGAAGGAGCCCACGACTGGGATGTACAGGTAACAGCACTCATCTGGGCCGGGAGGCTGAACCACACACTGCACGGTGCTCCTGGCTTGCTGCTCTGAGGACACAGTCAGGAAGGTGCTGGGCTTCTGCGGTGACATGTGACGGGCATTGTCACGGCCACTAACCCTGGTGGCATGCTGCATGCCCCCAAGTTCCAGCCGGCTACCATGCAGTCATCCTCAGTCGGAAGACAAACTCTCCCCAGCTGTTCTCTCCAGAAGGCTCCACATTACACTGAATGCTGTCGGTTTCATCATTTTTAAAGGACAGAGGCACACGCAATAGATAATGGCGTATAAAATATTACAATCCACCGCCTCAAAATGCATCGTTTATGGAGTCCAGAGCTTGGAGGTTCACGTACTGATTGTCGTTGCATTTTGCAAAGAATGCTACAGCTTATGTGGTTTTTCTTTCCCATCTTTATTTCAAAAGAGAAGCAAATAAATTCAATTTTAATTAAAACAAAACTGAAACTGGGGAGAGCAGCCATTTTGGCTGTAATTTTGAATCCCCTTCAGTTTGTTTTAAAGAGGAGAGAAGGATTTACTTTTCTCCTTTTATCAAGCTTTGATACTTTGATAGGCAAGGTAGGGGCCAAACGGAGAAAAAAGAGGGGAGATGGGGTGTATTTATTCAAGACAAACAGCAAAGAGAACCAGGTTCAGCATGCTCTAGGGTCTGGGGGAGGGGGGGTCAGGCTGCGTTTTCCCAGATGCTTCCAGTCTGCCTCTTGCTGGAGTCCCTCTGAGAAGCCACTCAGCAGCTCCCTCTTGTTGCTTCGTTCAGGTCAATGCTCTGGAACAAGCCATGCTGGATGCTTTAGTCTTAGATCGAGTGGACTTCGTGAAGCTCCTGATTGAAAACGGAGTGAATATGCAGCACTTTCTCACCATTCCAAGGCTGGAAGAGCTTTACAATACAGTGAGTGTTCTAGAAGGAGGGAGGGCAGAGGGGGAGCTAGCCGTCTGATTATATTTATCACCAGTGCATATTTTGCATAAATGCCCTTAGATAAGCGCAGACTCCCTGGAACACTAGTTTCAGCTGGGAGGCCCATCATTTAATGGCAGGTGGCTATTCTCACCCATGCTGCCCACTGCTTAGGTTCACGCCACGCCTCACCAGACAGCTGCAGTAAGAACTCAGGTGCGGTATATGAAGACTAGTTTATACAAAGAGGGAATCTAGCTTCCTAAATCATTAGCAGAGTGAAAAGTTACCAGGGTGAGCAGTTCCTTGGGACCCCCACTTTTTTAAGCAGCTTCAGTGAAAAATGTACAAATAAGCTTTCACAGCAAAGAGCTCCACTATCTGAGAATGCAAGTATACGGGCGAAATCCTCTTGGCGTATGTTATTACAATGTGATTTTGAGAATTTACATTCCCTGTCTCCATTCTAAAATTTCACATAGTGAAAATGGTCCTCAGCAGTTGTTTGATCCTTGCTGAAGTTTTCACACAATATTGCACACCATAAGATGCTCTTTAAAATAATTCAATAGAAAGTAGTTAACATATTTTTGAACGTGTTGATACTTCTTAACCACAACCAGTCCTATCTTGTAAAATAAATATACTGATAGTGGGTTACATTCCAGTTCTCACAAGTCATTAATTCTATAGAGTAGGGTAGGATTTAGCTCCAAGAGTTCAAGAGAAACATGTATTTAATATGGCTGAATGCTTCTCTTTCAGAGGCTGGGTCCACCAAACACACTTCATTTGCTGGTGAGGGATGTGAAAAAGGTCAGTCTGCCATTTTGTAATTCTTACCCAATGGCATCTTTCAATAAGACATTTTATAAAGCAATTTTTACATTTCTAAAATGTGTTGTCATCTTATTGACGTCATCAGAAATAATGAACTCCTCTCTCCATAAAAGAGTTTACTTAAGGGGCGCCTGGGTGGCTCAGTCGTTAAGCGTCTGCCTTCGGCTCAGGTCATGATCCCAAGGGCCTGGGATCGAGCCCCGCATCGGGCTCCCTGCTCCGCGGGAAGCCTGCTTCTCCCTCTCCCACTCCCCCTGCTTGAGTTCCCTCTCTCGCTGTGTCTCTCTCTGTCAAATAAATAAATAAAAAATCTTAAAAAAAAAAAAAAAGAGTTTACTTAAAACTAATATATATATATTTATCTTTTCTAAGTTTCACGTTCATCCCCACACATGTAAGGCTCGTGTTGAATGACAGTTTGGTTATGACACCTTGGCCCCATCTCCAACGCCTGGGGCAACAGCCCAGGTTGGTGTCATCTTACCGCTGACCTGAGTCTCCATCTGTCCGTGGAGCCTCATGTTCTGTATCTACTTTAAGATCCGCTGCTCACTCCTTCACTGAGCCAGTTTCCAGAAGGAACATGCGTCCTGTCACTGTGTGTGTTCTGCGGAGTGAAGCGGTTGTTCTTCCTGTCCTTTCATTAGTGAGTGATAGATGTTTTCCCCCCTTTCCACTGCTACTAACTACTTACAGTCCGTGTTCTTGTAGGATCTCGTTCACTCACTGTCCTGTCATGTCGCCACAGGCTAGAGGATTAGATTGAGTTATCGTGTGAGTGATTCATTTCTCTAGGATGCAGTCCCTGGCTTGCAAAGTGTGGGACGTGTATTCATATTCTGAGCAAGAGAAAATAATTCAAATGAGAGAATAGAGTTTCCAGAGTCCTAGATAGTCTGGCCATCCTTTACACAAATGTCTACTTCTAAGAATACAAGAATTCAGCTTCTACAGATACTCACTGGATCAGTGCCTTATCAGTGGATCCCGGAACCAAGAGGGACTAGTGTCCTTGCTTCCTCCATTAGGAATCTGATTTCCCAGATTTCTTAGATTAGGAAGAGCACACATTCAAAAGCCACAGCTACCCAAGTTCAGACCCAACCATTTCTCACCTAAATGGCTTTAAGAATCCTCTTTCCCCCTCCAACCCCACACCCCCTGACCATCCCAGTCACAGGACTCCCTGATTTAAAATCCTCCAAAATCTCATGAAATTCAAGGTCTTCTAAGAAAATAGTACCCCACTGGGCCTAGGTCCATCAATATCCCCTACTCTTTCCCGTCACATCCCCACCGTGGGGTACACATGCCAGACTCTCCGGGGCTCACAGAGTGGGCCATGCCTTGCTCCTGTCTGCAGGGCCCTTCCTCTTTGTCCCCTGCAGTTTCTGCTCCTCCTGCTCCTAGCTACCTCAGATGTGCCTCCTACAGGAAGTCCCTGCTTACCCTCCCACCCGCCCAGAGTTCAGGAGTTCAGGAGTTCAGGCCCAAACTCGCTGTTTGTGGCTTTGCCCCTCCTCTGGAACAGTGAGCTCCCTGAGGGCAGAGCTGCATCTCCTTGTGTCTGCAAATGGAATCCCTGACATGGGGAAGGATCACGATAGGAGCTGAACAAACTTGTTAATGCCTGAGTGAAGTATTTGGTAAATGTGGCCAGTTCTAAAGTAAAGGGAGGACATTTGGAATGTGTAATCTCCATGCAATGGACCCTGGGTTCCCACCATCATTTCAGCCATGTGAAATTAAACAAGCAATAATACATAGCACCCCCCCCAAAAAAAAAAATCCTTACAATCGACTGGTCCTGGGTAAGTCAGCTGTCCAGGGACATGAATGACTGGCCAACGTCGTCTCAGCATACCCTGTTGTATTTTGTTGCAACCCTCTGCCCCTTCACTGACTCCCAGTCACACCAGATATTTTGTGGAGTTTGTGTTCTTACTGAAATCTGAGGGGGTCCCCCAGAAATTCACAGGGCACCATGTGGAGCTTTCTCTAAGAAATTCCCAGCCCCAGGGATACTCTGTCTTCCCACTGCCTCCCGTGGAGTCCTCCTTCCTGTCATGTGGGTCACTTCCTCCGTTAGCATGAAATCTGGACTCCGGGCTCCTGAAGCGGGCTTCTCCCCTGCAAGCAGCTATGAAAACACCTTCTCAACACAACTCATCTGCTCTCACAAAGGAGGTCCCACGCCAGGGGCACCATATCTCCTCTACATCTGCACGTGCACACTGCAGGCCGTTTTGAATCAGCCCACGGACAAGCCTAGGGCTCTACCCTGCAGTCTCATGGGTTTCTAACTCTTCTCACTGAGAAAGTTAAAACCATTTTCTGAAGTATGGCTTGCCCCTTCTTCTCCCTCAGTCATATGGTAATGGACTGAATATTGTTTAATGCTCCATTCCATACATCAACACCCAAGTGGTGGCCAGGAATGGCCCCTTACGCCCAAGGTGTGTGATGAAGACCACACTTGGCATGCATTCTTGCAGGGCCTGAGACACGGCTTCTTTTCTTCCAGGGCAACCTGCCACCGGATTACCATATCAGCCTCATCGACATAGGGCTTGTGCTGGAGTACCTCATGGGCGGGGCTTACCGCTGCAATTATACTCGGAAGAGCTTTCGGACGCTTTACAACAACTTGTTTGGACCTAAGAGGGTAGAACAAAATGAACTTGTGATGTTCTGTGGTCCCTTGCCTTTCTTTCCAATATAACTCAGCCTGTTCAAAGCCAAGTTCAAGCGTTGGTGGTATAGTGGTTAGCATAGCTGCCTTCCAAAGCCAAGTTCATCACCCCATCCCCAAGTGCACCTGTCCTTCCTCCTCTAGGGGGAGGGGCTAGGGGTGAGGCTGCACAGTCCCTAGAGTTGCCCATGTTTCACCCAGAGCCTTTACCCTCTTAGCAAGGCAGGCCCTCGGCCCATCAATTACATCTGCCTCCTGTCCTTTGTCTATAACAGGCTTCCTCCCGGGCTCCCTTGTCTCTGCCCTCTCCAATCCATCCTACTGCTGTAGTCACCTTCATCTTCCAAAGCAAGGGACCGTGCCCTCCCTGCTCAGATACTTACAGTGCTCCCCACCACCTGAGGAATCACCACCAAGCTCATTATTACAGCATCCAAGGCTCTCTGACAGCCTGAGAACCGTCCCACACTGTCATGGGAGACCACAAACCTCTGCCAAAATCAAATTGTACTACTGTACCAGCCATGTCTTTCCCCTGATCAAAATTCCACGCATATCGCAAGCCCAACTCAAATGTCAGATCTTCCATGGAGGCCTCCTCTCTCGCCCCCCACATAGAGCCCCGTAAGCTCCGTGTCTGCATTTCAGTTAGTGAACCTCTGGTTCTACCTGGAATAAGGATCACGTGTCTGCACATCTTTCTCCTTAACTGACTTTGGCTGTCCAGAAGCAGTTTCCATATTATAGCATTTCCTTTCCTTGGGTATTGCCCTTCATTGTTAATGATGCAAAGTACTTTTTAACCCAGGATTCTGTCCCTTACTAACAACACAGCTAACGTACTACTAACGTGACTGCTGCTACCATTACTTATCTGATTAAATGAATGTTTTTTCCTCTTTTATTATGCAGCCTAAAGCTCTTAAACTTCTCGGAATGGAAGTAAGTAAGATACGTTTTCATTGGCTTTGTATCTTCATCAAATATATTTAGTCCTCTTTGTGTTGTATTTGTTTAATTTAAAATTGAGGTTGCTTTCCATCTAATGGATCAATCCACTACCCCACACACCAACATGTATTTAGTGTAGTCAAACTATACAAAAGGATAATAAACATTCCAAAAAAGGTAAAAACTACTTAATTCATTTTATAGAGTTAGCAAAACCATAGTTTCAAAAGCAGAGATTAAACATACAAAAAAAAA
>NC_138377.1:108473413-108486561 GCF_054177405.1 Leptonychotes weddellii
CCCAAAATTTTAAAAAATAAAAAAATAAAAAAGTAAATAAGCAAAAAGATTTTGGAAAGTTTGGAAGGAAGCTTGAGAGTAATGTGAATCAGTTATTTAATAATAAATAGTAAAGAATACTAATTATAAACTATTAGAAACTGGTGAATCTTGCTCAATTAAAGAAAGGGTATAACATTAAAAAAAAAGAAAAGAAAAACAGATTCCTTAAACCTGTTTAAAAAGTTTACTAGAAAGAGAGTGAAAAAATAGAATGATAAAATAAAAATACCCTCTGATATGATTAAAATACATGTATACTTCATAGTAAGAGGAAATCTACTACTGAATAGTGGTGCCCTGGCATCATTTTTATTAAAATCAAGAACAGGGCAAGCATGCCCATTATCGTTGGCATCATAATGAACCCCATTAGTTTTTTAAAATCTTCTAGAAATTGTACCACATGAAAAATAAATGTTACAGAAAGAATAAGTAAAAAGTGGAGAAAATAATTACTTAAAAAGAATAGTTAAGAGGGAGAGAAAATGATTAGAGCTTGGGGCGCCTGGATGGCTCAGTCAGTTAAGCATCTGCCTTTGGCTCAGGGCATGATCCCATGTCCGGGATCGAGCCCTGCATTGGGGTCCCTGCTCAATGGGGAGTCTGATTCTCCCTCTCCCTCTGCCCCTCCTCCCTGCTCGTGCGCACTCTCTCTCTCACTCTCTCACTCACTCTCAAATAAATAAATAAAA
The DNA here is from genome assembly GCF_054177405.1 of Leptonychotes weddellii. Classification (NCBI taxonomy): domain Eukaryota; kingdom Metazoa; phylum Chordata; class Mammalia; order Carnivora; family Phocidae; genus Leptonychotes; species Leptonychotes weddellii. The sequence goes on from NC_138377.1 coordinate 108,474,148, forward strand.
TCTTTAGACTTTCCTAAAAAGTCTAAATTTATTTCATCTAGACTTTCAAATTCATTGGTATAAACCTTTATATTATATTGTTTCAGTCTCTTCAATATCTTAGTTATGCGCCCTTCTGATTTTTTAAAATTATATCTTCCTTCTTTTTTTATTAACCAAACTGGTCTACATATTTGATTGGTATTTTCGCTGTATCAAGCAACTTTCTTTTTTTTGTTTTTGTTCTTATTAATGTTTGCTTCATCTTTATTCATTCCTTCCATATACTTTCTATAGTTACTGTATTGTTTTTATTGACTCCATTTGAAAGTGAGGTTCACTCATTTTCAATCTTCCCTTTATTGCAATAAACGCATGAAAGGTACAAATTTTTCTCTGAGCATTGTTTTCATGATATCTCACACGTTTAGGTAAGTAGAACCTTCATTGCCATTCATTTCTAAATTGTTTATAATTTCCTCTTTAATCCAAGAGCATTTAAAGATTTTTTTTTATTTGAAAGAAAGAGAATACAGGGGGAGGGGTGGGAGGGAGGGGGAGAGGGAGTGGGAGAAGCAGACTCCCCACTGAGCAGGGAGCCCCACTAGGGACTCAATCCCAGGACCCTGGGATCATGCCCTGAGCCAAAGACGCTTAACCGACTGAGCCACCCAGGCGCCCCTAATCCAAGAGCATTTAAAATCCATAAGTATATTTAAATTTTTCCAGATGCAGACTTTGTTTGTTGTTATCCTACTGTTGTTGATTTCTAGTTTTATTCCTTGATATGTAGACTACATGATTTCTAGTATCTGGAATCTGTTGAGGTAGACAGTCTCAAAGGACTTGGGGTATAATGCCTGGTGGAGTTTTGTTAATGATCCACATATGCTGGAAATATATGTGTATTCTTGGTTTGTTGGGAACATTTCTTACATTTAGCTGTCAGATCAAACTTGGTAATTATGTAATTTAATTTGCTTCTATATTTAGGAACTTTTCAAGTTCATTTCTAAGTGAGGTACGTTCAGGGACTCTTACTGTGATTGTGGATGTATCCATTTCTCTTTATACTTCCAGTTCATATCTTTTGTTATTTTATTGAGTTGTTTCTCTTTTTCTTGTTGATTTGTAGCAGTTTAGGAAAATTAACTCCTTGTTTGTTATATCCTCTCTTTAGCAATCTTAAAACTATTTTAAGAGAATTTACATGCAATTAGTATTTTGATAATATTATATATTATTGAAAGGTAAGCTTAAAGGGCTTCTGTTCTTTAACATTTCAGAGCCGTTTGTGGGTTTTTATTTAATTTGGTATATTATACATATGTATATATATTTTTTAGAGGTGGGGGAGGGCAGAGGGAAAGTCTTAAGCAAGCTCCACTCCCAACATGGAGCCTGACACAGGGCTAATTTGGTATATTCTTGAAAATAAAGCTATGTTTATTTTTAAATTTCTATATGGCAATTTTTAACCTATATAAAACAACCTTCCCTAAATTGCTGTAACTATGGTTTTACTGTGACAAATTAGAAAATTAGAACAAAAATATTTAAATCCAGGGCAAGGTATGGCAGTTTCAATAGAAATGTTACAACTCATTAAGAGACTACAACAATTAGGTCAGTCATGAATAACGCATGATAGGAATTGGGAAAGCCAGGCCCCCAGCCCAACCACTCCAATTGTGTGAATGTGGGCAAGTTATTCAGTCTTTGGGCCACAACTTCCTCATCGGAGGGAATGGAAGAAATTCACAACCTCTGAGTCATTGAAGAATAAGTGTAGGTAATTGATGGGAAAGCTGTTTGCAAAAGAATAAATACCCATGTCTATTATTCCACTGAGTACTGAAGTCTTAGCCTGCAATAAGCTGAGCCCCACATATATTCATTTTGCTCCCATGTTTCACCCCCAGTTCTCCCTGTCATGACCCACCTTTCTTTCGGATCCTGTTCTATTTTCAGAACTGCCCCTCATCATCCCTTTAGAAAATGGAAATTTTGGCTTTCCCTTTGCACCACACACATGAAAGGACAAAGCTCATTTAAAAGGGAATGTTTGCTTCCTTTAAACATTGATAGGGACGTTTTTCTCTATCCCCTTCTACATTTTCCCATTAATCTCTGCTTCACTTATGTCTGATATTGATATTGGGAGACTTCTCCGAGGAAATAAACTTTACCTCTCCCGTGGTGCTGTTTGTATTTTAGTGTATTCTTTGTTTCAGTTTTGCAACGTGTCCTCAGGCTTTTTTTTTTTTTAATATTTATTATTGACATACAATGTGATATTAATTTCAAGTGTACGACAGATTCAACAATTCTTTTTTTTTTTTTTTTTTTTTAAAGATTTTATTTATTTATTTGAGAGAGAGAATGAGAGACAGAGAGCATGAGAGGGAGGAAGGTCAGAGGGAGAAGCAGACTCCCTGCCGAGCAGGGAGCCCGATGCGGGACTCGATCCCGGGACTCCAGGATCATGACCTGAGCCGAAGGCAGTCGCTCAACCAACTGAGCCACCCAGGCGCCCCTCAACAATTCTGTATATGACTCAGTGCTCACCCTGATAAGTGTAGTCACCATCAGTCACCATACAATGTTATTACAATGTTATTGACTATATTCCCTATACTGTACTTTTCATCTCTATGACTTGTTTATTTTATGACTGGAAGTTTGTACCCCTGAGTCCCCTTCACTTAGTTCACCCACCCCTCCACACCTTCGCCTCTGGCAACAACCAGATTTTTCTCTGTATCTAAGTCTGCGGCTTTTTTTTGTTTGTCTGCTTATTTATTTGTTTTGTTTTCTAGGTTCCACGTGTAAGTGAAATCATGTGGCATTAGTCTTTCTCTGTCTGACTTCTTTCACTTAGCATAATATCCTCTAAGTCCATCCATGTTGTTGCAAATGGCAAGATCTCATTCTTTTTGATGGCTGAGTAATATTGCATTATGTGTAAATACCACATCTTTATTCATTCATCTATTGACGGGCACTGTGTTGCTTTCACATCTTAGCTATTGTAAATAATACTGCAATAAATGTAAGGGCTCATGTATCTTTTCAAATTAGTGCTTTTGTTTTCTTTGAGTAAATGCCCAGCAGTGGAATTTTCTCTCAAGTAAATAAATTTTTTAAAAATCTTTAAAAAAATTTTAGGTTTACAATTCAACTTATGTCATCCTCTCCTCCCCTCCCCCCAACCTGGCTCCCATTACTTTCTTGTCCTCCACCTCCAACGACTAGGCCCTCGCTGCTCTAGGCCCCCATGACAGCTAGAACCTGTCTCTTTCATAGCGCTGAGAGTGTTGAATTCTCTTGTGACCAGTGTGTTATTGAAGTATTGCTCACAAGCTGAGAAAGGCATCCATACAAATGTATGTGTTCACATACAGAACACACTAGATCATAGAGGAGTTCTTTTTTTAATTTTTTGAGGAACCTCCATACTGTTTTCCATAGTGGCTGCACCAGCTTGCATTCCCACCAACAGTGTAAGAGGGTTTCTTTTCCTTCATATCCCCACCTATTTTGTTATTTGTATCCCCTCAGTTTTTAAAGGCTTGTGGAAAACAAAACAAAAACCTGGCAACCCAGGAGTATAAATTCATCAAACTGTAGCATGCCTTTTCAGTCCATTTGGGTTTAGATGGTTTACTTATTATAATAAACATGTGCTTCTTTTCACAAGAATTAATATACTGAGTGGGAACCGCAGATGTATTTACAAAATCTCTTTATTACCGATGACAAAGGCGTTTTCCTTTTTTTGGTAGTCATGAAATCCTTTGTTGTGCACTTATGGCAGAACCGTGAAAAAATATGCTTGTCTCCCCTCAGGATGATGAGCCTCCAACCAAAGGGAAAAAGAAGAAAAAGAAGAAGGAGGAAGAGATTGACATTGACGTGGATGACCCTGCTGTGAGTCGGTTCCAGTACCCCTTCCATGAGCTGATGGTGTGGGCCGTGCTCATGAAGCGCCAGAAAATGGCGGTCTTCCTCTGGCAGCGAGGTGAGGAGAGCATGGCCAAGGCCCTGGTGGCCTGTAAGCTCTACAAGTCCATGGCCCACGAGTCCTCCGAGAGTGAGCTGGTGGACGATATCTCCCAGGATTTGGACAACAACTCCAAGTTAGTGTCTCGAGGGAATTTAAGAACCAGGAGAGACTATTGTCCTGAGGACCTGTCCCTTTGGGGGAGGGTGGTAAATGTATTTCTCACTTAAGTCCAATTATGTGTAAAGCTTGGTCATAAACTCCTGTTGTCCATTATGTCGATATTTTTTCTTCTGTCTCTCTGAGGTATTTCTAGACTGCCACTGTTTTGTTTTTTTACTGCCCTCTCATGGGAACTATTGAAACATAGTTTTAATGCAGACAGTGAAACAGATTTCCATACAGAAACACACAGAAGAGTATAACTGTGCCTCTGAACTTGACTTTCCCAAGTGCTCCTCTCTTTTTCTCCCCTTTAGGTGGGACAGGACAGCTAGAGGGTCGTGCACTTGGGTATCTCCCTTCTGCCAGGCCGCTTAGGCTCTGATCATACCCCAATAAGTGAGGCTGGGGCTAACTCATTTCTCCTTTGGGCAGGCCTTGTTAAGAAGAACAGAGTACGCGGACATATTTCTCTGTCTGTCTCTGCAGTTTTGGGAGCAGCAGTTTGCCCTGTGACCTCAATTCTCTGATAAATTTAGAAGAATTGTCAATTTTCAGTTTGTCCAGATTTCCACTTATCTTTAGGACAGAGTGGTCACTTCCAAGCCCCTTACATGCAGAACCAAAAACCAGAAGTCCCAGTACAACTTTATAGACCCATGAACTTGAGGCCTACATAAGCAATTCTGCCGACATCTGACATTTTTGTTTTCCGAGGCACACTGCTTTTATTTTCTAAGTAAAATTAGATTTAGTGATTTCCAAAGTCATTAGCTGATTTCTAAACATTGGGAATGCAAGGTTATCTAAAAAAATGGAGCGGTATTCCCCTGTCTCAGTGGGTTGGTAAACAACATCCCTCTGCTTTCTTGAGGATTCTCGTGGTGATATGTCACCCCACAGCCTCTAGGACCTGAGGCCAGAGAGCATTCCTCTCTGGACAGAGAAGGCCATTCCCCCAGACATAATTCCTCCCTTCCGCAACCTTCAGTTCATCATTGGAATGAAATCTTACCAAAAAATGGAGACACAAAAACTTCATGAAGGGTGATCACTATGGAACTTTATCTTAATCACATTCCATGAAAAATGTTGAAGGAACAGGGAATGTTTATGACTGTCACTGAATATTTGAATGAGGGTCATGCAGAAAATGGAATAAATTTTATGTTTACAGGGGTGCCTGGGTGGCTCAGTCAGTTAAGCGTCTGCCTTCAGCTCAGGTCATGATCTCAGGGTCCTGGGATCGAGCCCCACATCGGGCTCCCTGCTCAGTGAGGAGTCTGATTCTTCCTCTCCCTCTGTGCATGCTCTATCTCTCTCTTTTTCTCTCAAGTAAATAAATTTTTTAAAAATCTTTAAAAAAATTTTAGGTTTACAATTCAACTTATGTCATCCTCTCCTCCCCTCCCCCCAACCTGGCTCCCATTACTTTCTCGTCCTCCACCTCCAACGACTAGGCCCTCGCTGCTCTAGGCCCCCATGACAGCTAGAACCTGTCTCTTTCATAGCGCTGAGAGTGTTGAATTCTCTTGTGACCACTGTGTTATTGAAGTATTGCTCACAAGCTGAGAACGGCATCCATACAAATGTATGTGTTCACATACAGAACACACTGGTATGACCAGAACCTAGATCAAGGAACAGGACCTTACCCAGACCCGCCAGCCCTGCTGGTGTCCCCTTGCAATGTCTACCTGTACCCTCCAAAAAGGGTAGTCATAATCTGACTTCCATTGCCACAGGGGCTTTGCTGTCCTCTCTATCTTCTATGAACACTCGAGGGAAAGAACTTTGTCTTCTCATCTCTGTGTCCCCGGGGCTTGAGGGGGCAGATGTGGGGTCCATCTAAACTCCATTTGCAGCAGGAGGAGTCAGACCCCCAACATGACTGAGCACAGAGCCCTGGTCCCAGCCATTCCCATCTGGGGACATACCCTGTGAGCTTCCTGACTGCAGAGGATTGGAAATCAAGGATTCTGTGTCCTGTAGCTCCGTGATGGCCCTGTGGACACGTCTCTCTAACAAAGAGTGTGTGGCCACTGCAGCTTCAGCCCTGATTGCGTTTCTTTCCCTCCAGAGACTTTGGCCAGCTTGCCGTGGAGTTGTTAGACCAGTCCTATAAGCACGACGAGCAGATCGCCATGAAACTGCTGACCTACGAGCTCAAGAACTGGAGCAACTCCACCTGCCTCAAACTGGCAGTGGCGGCCAAACACCGGGACTTCATCGCTCACACCTGCAGCCAGATGCTGCTGACTGACATGTGGATGGGAAGGCTGCGAATGAGGAAAAACCCCGGCCTAAAAGTACGTATGACTTGTTGTGAGCTCTTACTCTGCACCTTGCTGAGCTGGGCACTTCCTGTGGATTATTTCATTTATTCCTCGAACAACCCCACCAGGGAGATGCTTGTCTTACAGATGAAAATCTGATGCTTCAATATTAAGTAACTTGCCTAGAGTCTGAGCCAGTAAGGCGTGGGTCCAGGACCTGAACCCAGGAGGTCTAATGCCCGACCTAACCAGCGTGCCTGGCTTACAGAGCTTGGAGTCCACCCTAACTAAGCACATTCCCCTGGACAGGCCATCTACCTGCCATTAAAGCAGGCACCTGAACTCTTTCTATAGATCCCCTTACAATTCTGAAGTTGGGTGATACTATTTTAATTGGCGATGTTTTCATTACATGGGGTTTATAAGAGAATATGAAGTTATGAATGGGTTTGAAAAGGATGTAGTGGGTAGAAAAGTGTATTGTGATCAAATCCTAGCTCTGCTGTTTACTACTGTTAATGATAGGTTACCTTTCTTTCTTTCTTTCTTTTTCTTTCCTTTCTTTCTCTCTTTCTAGTAGGCTTCACACCCAGCATGGAGCCCAATGCAGGGCTTGAACTCATGACCCTGAGCTCAAGATCTGAGTTGAGATCAAGAGTTGGATGCTTAACCAACTGAGCCACCGGGCACCCCAACTATTAGGTTATCTTGAGAAGGGATTCTAATCTTCAGATAAACTAGTCCCTAGTGGCAGTATTTTATCAATCTCATGGGATTGCCATGAGGGTAAAGAAAAGACATTGTATGTTATGCTGGGTGGTTCTGGCAAATAGAAAGCACTCCATGTCTTGAAAATACGAAGGTGATGTTTTATCCCTGTATGAAAACTGAGCAGCAGGACTAAAAGTCAGTCAGATTAAATGAGTTTAAGGAGTCAGTGAGATCCAAGAGGAAAGTGCTGAAGAGGAACAGAAATGAGTCCAATAAATAGATGGAGTTACTGAGGAACTCTAAGTATCAGAGATATAGGTTAAGGCAACAAGAACAGTTTCTTAACAAGAAAATCCTTCATGAGAACATAGAAGGGGAATCAAATTTCAGGAAGAAAAAAATTGCACACAAAGTTAAGGTTCAGTTATGATTCAAATTAAAATTCGGAATGATTCTGAGCAACTGGTAGAATGTGAAAAAAGACCATTTGACCTCTGATGCCAAGAACATGATCCTTTAGTGGTGCCAGATTTCTACATTAAAATTGCCATATGGCTTTGCAATAAACAATATGTATATAGTAATAAAAACGGAAATGCTTTTTCTTGGTTTTCAGCTTTTAGAATAGTCCCATAGGCAAAGCACTGAAAACTCAAGTATGATTCCTTAACAGGATACAAATGCCACCAAGTATGAAAAGACAAAGCAAAGGCACAGCTGGGGAAAACTGGGTGGTGGAAGGCAGAAGGAAGGGTAGTAAGAAGGATAATGTCCCATATTATAAAGAGGGCAATTGAGACTATCAAAAGTTGTTCAGACAAGAGATGAAGATTTCAGTTTATGATGTAAAGTTACAAAGGCAACTTTGTAGGAACTGAAAATATTCCTGTGCCTATTAAAAATGGAGCAGGGGAATAGGATGTCAATAGGTAATACATTAACAAAGAAATAGCAATATAAGATATCACTCGGGTTGTTCAAAATGTGAAATTATCAATAAGGACTAAAATCAGAAATAGTTCAAAGTGATTATCTCAAAATATAATTCAAAGATTTCTCTTGAAGACAAATGATTTGACATTATATATTGAAAAAACACATTCCAAACCTGAGTATATCAACCCAGAACAACCAACATCAACACACATTTTAAAATTACTGGGTATGGGCTATGGTGAGTGCTGTGAATTGTGTAAGACTGATGAATCACAGAGCTGTACTCCTGAAACAAATAATACATTATATGTTAATAAAAAAATAAAATAAAATTACTGGATTTTAGTGAAAAAAAAAAAAACTATCTGGGTATCCAGGCAAAACACAACAACAACAAAAGTGACTTACAAGGGAAAAAAAATTAGATTATTGCCAGACTTTCAACAGCAACCACTTGTGTCAGGGAGAAAAAAATGGAGTGTATTATATAAAGATACTCCCAGAAGAAAAATGACAGGCCAGGATTTTATATCCAAAAAAGTGACTATTAAATATAAAGGGTACACACAAACTTTTACCAACAGGCAAGAACCCCAGGAAATATTGTTCCTAGGAGCCCTTTCTGAAGATTCTATTAGAGAATGAGCTTTCAAGAGCCAAAATAACCAGAGAGGCATCAGTATAAGGACTAATGGTAAGCTTCAAATAGATATTTATTTGCAATACTGAGACTAGGGGAAGGCTAAGAGGAAGAGAGCAGTAGTATGTAATGGCTGTGTGTTCTGATAATGTAGATATAATATAACCATTTTCAAAGGGAGAGATAATCAGAGCACCTATGCAGAAGAAGAAAAAGTAACTGTTTTCAGTAATCATGATTGACTGTAGTAGTATTAACATTGTTATTCTGAAACTATAAAGTTAAAGCAACTGTGAGTAACAAGGGACATTTTAATTGTAACATCATGTCAGTCCTTGAGAAATAGGACTCGGTGTGGAACAAAAGGAAACACAGTTAGAATCTAGAAAGGGGTAAGCAGAAGACCTATAGCACTTAACTGGAAGCATCAATATGAACTCACTCTATTTCTGACCAATGAAAAGTCTAGAAACAATGACCTACCCCAAAGCCACAAACATCTCCAATGCCCTCACCATTTCCCACAAACTGGAGCCAGAATTTCTTAGAGAAATGGTTCATTCCAGATCTGGAGCAAGAAATGTACAAGATAAGCCTGGAACATCTTCACACATCAGATGGCAAAGAAGCTATCAAAGAGCAGTAGGGTAAGAACAGGGAGACCCAGGAGCCCACTTGAAGAGACTTCCACTGGCCAAAGATGGGACAATTTGACTTTCAATAATATTACTAATAGCAATAGGTGGAAACATATCATACATGTTTAAATCCATGAGTTTATAATGATATTTTAATACCTTCAGTGGATGATAAGAAACCAATTCATTATCTGGAAGATAATTAAATAAGAATCAAGCATTTAACATGCATTTCCTACATGAACTCAACCATGGGTAAACACTGAGTAGATGAAGGGAAATGTGAAAGTCTTCATGAATTTATTCCAACTAAGAAATGAAAAATAAGGGGTACCTGGGTGGCTCAGTTGGTTAAGTGTCTATCTTTGGCTCAGGTCATGATCTTGGGTCCTAGATGGAGCTCTGCCTCAGGCTCCCTGCTCAGCAGGGAGTTTGCTTCTCCCTCTCCCTCTGCCCCTCCCCACTGCCTGTGCTCACACTCTCTCTTTCAAATAAATGAATAAAATCTTTAAAAAAAAATAAATGATAGAGTTAGAACATCACCAATTCCCAACACCAAGCAAGTTAATGAATCTAACAAGCATAAATGGCTGCTAACATCACCAAGAGCTTCCTGATGAAAGAACACACTATCTACCTTCTCAGCAAGGGTCTTGAACCTGGGTCTGGTCAGGCCTCTGCATCCAGCTGCCAAGTGGACAGAGGAACACCTTGAATAGCACAGGAGTCATGTAATCCCCTAATCCACTCTGTGATCAACTCTACAGGTCCAAATCCTCTAGCTCTTCAACAGATAAACAGCCAGAAGACACGCATATTAAAAAAACAATTTAAAAACATACCAGAATTTTAAAGCGCAAGATTAAACTGTACTATCTACCACAGCACTGTCCAATAGAAATAACATGCAAGCCATATATGTCATCTAAAATTTTCTAGTTACAAAAAGTAAAACTTTTAATAGTTATAAAAAGCTTTTTAAAAATGCATTGTAATTAAAGAGTACACTTACCATGATGAGCACTGGAACTAATAGAGCAGTGTATGTTAGCTATACCAGAATTAAAATTAAAAATATAATAAATTAAAAAATAAAAGTATATTGTGAAAAGTAAAAAAGAAACAGTTGAAATTAATTTTAGTATTTATTTAAACCAGTATATACAAAATATTATCGTTTCAATAGGAAAAAAATCATTAATGAGATAGTTAATATTCTGTTTCTGTACTAAGTCTTTGAAATCTGATGGGTACTTTGTACTTCCAATTTAGACCAGCCACATTTCAAATGCTCCATAGCAACATGTGACTCATAGACCCCAAACTGGACAACCCAGGTCTAGGGATGCACGCTCAGGAGACAAAGCTATAAAAGAACAGAAGGAAATTGTTCCTTTAGAGTCAGGATGGAGGTCCCTTTTGGAGATGGGCTTGTGATGGAGATGGGGTACATGAAGGGGCTTCTGCAATGGCTGACACCAGCCAATTTTATACCTTGCATGGATTGCGAGGGTGCTCACCTTATGATGATTCATTAATCTCTGCCTTTGTGTGTGTGTTTTTGTACCTGTGTTTTATGATTAAAAAAAATATTTACAAGAGTTTGCCTCTGGGGAACAGGATTTGAGAAGCAGAGAGATGGGGACCTTCTCTTTTCACTCTGAGTCCATCCAGGTCATTCAGATGTTCAACCACGTGCCCATGTTACTTTGATTTTTAAAATACGAATAAATAAAATTCAGAAAAGAGACCCAAGAAAGTTGATTAAGTTGCAATCGCTTCCTTTTTTCACCTAATGCTTCTCTTAAATATTATGTATGCCAAGAGGTATACATATTTTTAAGCACCCAATTTCCTTCAAAGCATTTCTACATTTGCAGCATGAAAATATACTTATTTTAAAGCAATAATTGTCTGGATCGTTCTTTCTTGTTTTTGTTCTTTTTAACTAACTTTTTAAAGTAGGTAATATGATATGCACAAAAATTAAAATAAAACTATTTAAAAGGGTAAATGAAAATTCTCCCTCCCACACCTGTCCCCCATCTGCCCTGTTCCCAGCCAGCAGCAACCACTGATACGTTCCTTGGGTGTCCTTCCATATATAAAGCTACTAGGAGTGACCATTCTCTTTGCATCCTCTTTTTCACATGAGCTGGCGTACTATTTAGTACCTTGCTTTTTCACCTAATCTGGGAGCTCTTTCCATATCATTATATAGGAAGCTCTCATTCTTTCCCAGCTGGGTCGTATCCCATTATTTCAGATCAATATTTAGCCAGTCCCCGCTGAGGCCATGGAGGTCATTCCCGTCTTGTGGTATTATACCCACTGCCACAGCAAATCCTCTTGGACACAAATGGTATCTCACATATCTGTTAGATAAACGTCCAGAAGTGCAATTGGCGGCCCCGTGGGGATGTGTGCTTACACTTTTGATAGGTTCAACCAGCCTCCCTCTGTGGGGATTATTCCAATTTACACTTTCACAACAATGTAGGAGAATGTCTGTTTTCCCACAGTCTCCCCAACACGGGGGAAGAGGAAACTTTTGAATTTTTCCAGTCTGATGGTAAACAACAACATCCTTGTGTAGTTACTGTGTACTTACCTCATTATGAGTGAGGGTGAGAACATTTTCCTCTTTTATTTTTAATTTTTTTATTGTTATGTTAATCACCATACATTACATCATTAGTTTTAGATGTAGTGTTCCATGGTTCATTGTTTGTGCATAACACCCAGTGCTCCATGCAGAACGTGCCCTCTTTAATACCCATCACCAGGCTAACCTATCCTCCCACCCCGCTCCCCTCTAGAACCCTCCATTTGTTTTTCAGAGTCCATAGTCTGTCATGGTTCCTCTCCCCCTCCGATTCCCCCCCTTCATTCTTCCCCTCCTGCTATCTTCTTTTTTTTTTTCTTAACATATATTGCATTATTTGTTTCAGAGGTACAGATCTGTGATTCAACAGTCTTACACAATTCACAGCGCTCACCATAGCACATACCCTCCCCAGTGTCTATCACACAGCCACCCATCCCTCCCACCCCACCCCCCACTCCAGC
>NC_138377.1:108487061-108513650 GCF_054177405.1 Leptonychotes weddellii
GGTCGCTTTTCTGTTCAGAGAGTTGTTGCTATTCCTTTCTTCGATCTCCTGTTGGGTTGTAGGTGTTCAGAATGGTTTGATCCCTATCCAGCTGAATTCCTGGGACCAGACGAAATCCAGGTCTCCTACTCCTCCGCCATCTTGCTCCGCCCCCCCTGTGGTGGTCTTAATAATGGATCACTGAGAGAAATTTTTGAAATTCAGCACTGAACATTGGGAACAGATATCCATATTGGAGACACACATCACAGCACTGATAAAAATGACAACAGAGTTTTCCATCCAAGAGCTAGGCCATCCTTTTGTCTAGATCCAGCCCAAATTACATTTGTCTTTTAATTCTTGATCCATACATTCACATTTACATCTAAGTTATTTCTATATAAAACATTTTCTATCTACTTCACTAAAAGTATTATTATATTTTATGTATTTATTCTCACTCATATTATTATATTTTAATTTAAAGATTTACCTGCTCTGAAACTCAATGGAAGCTCACTGCTTTTTAAGACAGGATTCCACACAATACTGCTTGCTGTCTATCTGAAATAATTTGGTGCAAGTTCTTAAATTTTTCACAGTTGTGACTCTACCAATGTATCAAACCGAATAAGCTACAGAACATCAGACCAGTGATAAACTTGTTCTAGGACTGCTCAATGTATTGAGTAACACCAAAGGTCATAATTTTAAAATTTCACATATACTAAGAAACTTATCTAGAATTGCCATAGCTTAAAAATCTAAAAATCTTAAAAAAAATTTTTTCTCATTCTATGTAGGTTATAATGGGGATTCTTCTTCCCCCTACCATTTTGTTTTTGGAGTTTCGCACATATGATGACCTCTCATATCAGACATCCAAGGAGAACGAAGATGGCAAAGAGAAAGAAGAGGAGAACATGGTCAGTACTACCCTTGATCATAACAGTATCAATTCACTCTCATTCTCAAAATTGTTGAGATTTCTCTTACCATGAGTTTAGAAACCACAATAATGGGGGAACTCTGTATAATTCTTTATTTTTGAAGACACCTGTCTGTTAAATGCTGTGCATTTCCCATTTGGCAACCTGCTTGCCATGTGCCATTCTGTTTTCCAGGACGCGAATGCAGACGCTGGTTCAAAAAAGGGTGATGAGGAGAATGAGCACAAAAAGCAAAGAAGCATCCCCATTGGAACGAAGATCTGTGAATTCTATAATGCTCCCATTGTCAAGTTCTGGTTTTACACGGTAAGGCTTCCTCCTTAGCATTTGCCACATAACGTGTTTTGAACACACAGAATTGTGAGACCCAAGAAACATGTCAAAGGCTTTTAAAAATGTTTTAAAATTCACAGAATTAAAATGAATTGTGAAAACAAAACCGGGACTAATTCAGATCTTCAGCTAAAATTGTATCTGGGTATCTTGTCCTATATTTACATGCATGTAGGAATGTGGCCATCATAGCCCCAAATACACCACTTCATAAAGCAAAACAGTCCTGTTTCCTTAAGATGAAGGATTTTTTTTTTAATGCCTTCAGTAATACAAACTTAGAGAAATACAGTTTTATTTTTAAATGAACATAGATGTCTTGTGATTTAAAGAGCAAACTCACAGACGCCATTTTTTTTCCCATAATACCAGTGAGCTTACCAAAGGAGTGTGGTTGAACCCAGATCATAAACTCCTAGAACAGGGGAGCAAATCAAGGCCTCTCTACTCTGAAATGCACACCAAACCGACCACTGCTTGGCTGCACACTCTCCTCCAGATGCCTTTGGTGGCCACTGTCTCCACATCCCCAAGAGTGAGGCACCATCTGTAACAAGAGTGGCCTCGACCTTACACATGCATGCTATGACTTCTACAGATAGGCTCTGGCTGCAGGAGGTCCCAGCAAGCATGCAGAGGCTCCCACAACCATTGAAGTCTGGGGAAGGTGGGACAAGACTACTCATGAAGTCCCAAGCACCAAGCTACAGCCTACACCAGGCAGGTCCTGGCATGGGGTTCCATTTGTAACTAGGCAGGAGCAGGCGATGGGAGATGAGAAGATGGGTCCAAGGCTGTGAATGGGGCATTAGGCAATGGGGTAGGCCGTAGGCAGAGGAAGGCTTCATGGGGACCTAGATCAACCGTGGGCCTGGACACCCAATTTTTTGGTGGCCACTATTGGTAATATGGAGAAGCCACTGCTACCCACCTGCTCTGGTCAGAACCAGCTGAACACCATTGATGCCCCTGTCCTGCAGGAGAGCTCAGCACAGGGCCGAGCCAGGAGGCAGAGGAGCCCCAGTGTCACCCCGCACCTATGAATACTACCTCTGGCCTGTGGGAGGACATTGCACATTTTACAGCTTCCCAGGGGATTCTGATACAACCCAATTTTGAGAACTCTGGTTCTAATCCTTCTGCAAGGAACAGATCATGGATGCAAGGGATTTTACCTATGTTACTGGTAAAGATTATACAACTGGGAGGGGGTGGAAGGTGAATCTTAAAAAAAAACCCTGCTGAATCACAAATACACAATTGCTAGAACACCCCATCCCCACTCCTCAACCCCACCCCCATAACTCCTGAAGAGGCCTGGACCAGCAAGAGGTTCTGGAGGTGAAGATGATTCATCAGCTCCACAGTGAATCAACCTCAGACAATCAACTTCAGACTACCTCCCTCCACCCCATACCTCGCTTCCATATATCTCCAAACTCTGCATCTTTTCTTGCCACAAAGATAAGAGGCATGCTATGCCCACACCAAACCATAGATATGTCAATCCTAATTGTGGGGACTCAGGACAGCTCTGTGCACCTGGGCAGACAGCTCTCACCCCCGCCCCCCACCCCCACCTTCTAACCTCCCACATCCATCAGCAGTGAAAAGATTCAAGAGGAAAATTTGCAAAGCAGGGAGAGTAAGTAACATTTTCCAACTTCCAGGAATGTAGAAGACACGTTAGTGAAATATTAAAATTTTCCTTATTATTTATCATAATTTTATGCAGCTCCATAATTCCCCCATGAGGGTGACAGTAGCCACAAATACATCTTCATTTATAAAATGAAATGCCAGTGTCCACATCATCCTAAAGTATAAAATGCCTCCCAACCTGCCCCAAAGTTGGTTAGATGAGTCAGTCCAGTTGGAAAGGCAAATTTGTTTTAGAAGAACTGTCAACCTGAAAATAGGATTTTCAAAAGTTTGGTTTTTTTTTTCCAGTGCGTGTTATCTCCCCAAACACTGCTAATAGTTGTTCTGCCCTTCAGATATCATACTTGGGCTACCTACTGCTATTCAACTATGTCATCCTGGTGCGGATGGAGCGCTGGCCTTGTCTACAGGAGTGGATTGTCATCTCCTACATCGTGAGCCTGGCCTTAGAGAAAATACGAGAGGTGATTACTCCAAAGACCTGTCCCAGCCCCACTGAACACTGACTTTAGTTCAGATATAGCTTCTTATTGCAAAAACACTTCATGCAAATCATGAGTGCCATGGTACTTTTTTCTCTTTTGGGCTATCACAATCCCAAGTTTATTCCATTCCCTTGCTTAAGGTTTCTATGTCTTCTGCTTCCAACTGAAATTTGAATTTGCAAATCAAAACACAAAGCGAAATAAATGATGTTTAGTAATAAAATCAGTCTCAGTGCCTGTAAAAGCAATAGTAAATGCTGCCAGGAGATAAACCAATTACTACAACTGGGTACAAATTTTGGCTCTGTTTACTGCGAGATGAAACTAAAAACAGAGAGAGACACAAGATGATGTTTTACCTACAATTTAGGACTCAGAATCATGGCTCTCTACCACCTGCAATGGGGATTCTTCCTTCTTATTAAGGAAGGAGTCTCAGGAGACTCTGAAAAGTGGCTGAGGAAATAGAGCCAGGTACTTTTCTACAAGTTTTAATTCACTATATTAGCTTGTAGAGGGAAAGCTTATATCCAAGAAAAAATGAATCTGAACTGAAAAAGCACACAGAAGGATTTCACGTGCTTCTTCCAACGGATATAGACCCAGTACTATTATTTTGCAATTGTTATTAACCCTTTCACTGAACTGAAAAAAAAATACTACTGGCAATTTCTTCCCAATAGAGTGAGTTTGATGCTGGCAGTCTAACGAGAGCCCGAGGAACCAAAAAAGTGCCAAATCCAACATTTTACAACCCATCTCCTTTGCTACTAGTCTTTCTTTCCTAGTTGGGCTTCATCAGACTACAAATGTTACAACTGGGATTCCCCAAGCGGCCTGCCATGACATCCCTATGCCACCATGATCCCGCTGAGCATCAGCCATGTGCTAAGATACTGTTCTTTATTCTAGGAGCTCACCCTCTAGTTACAGCTCACCCTCCAGGCTACAGTGTACATGGGTGGTTAAACTAGTGAATCCCTTCTGTGTTGGCCAAAAAATAGACACCACCCCATCCCACTTGTAGGGTCTCCAGGACCCCCCCAGTCTCCATAACTAAAGGGGTACCACAGCAGACCCCCACCTTACTGCACACCATAGCTGCATCCATGGGGTTCACTCTCTGTGTACCTGTGCATGCTGTTTGTTAAAAATTTTTAATTTTACCCTGAGGAAGTAGTGATTTTTAATCAGTGGGGTTTTTTTTTAAAGATTTATTTATTTGAGAAAAAGAGAGTGTGCATTGGAGGAGAGGCAGAGGGAGAGGGAAAGAGCGTCCCAAGCAGACTTCCCACAGAGCACAGAGCCTGATGTGGGGCTAGATCTCATGACCCTGAGATCATGACCTGAGCCAAAATCCAGAGTAAGATGCTTAACTGACTGAGCCACCCAGGCACCCCAAATCAATGGTCATTTTTAAAGGGTAATATCTCAAGTAGGAGAAAAATCATTTAAGTTTCCCCTGACTTCTCATATCTAAGTTGCAAAGGAATTGTGGCAAACAAACATCTCCTAGCCCAATTCTGCCATCTCCAACAGGTCCCCTTTTGTGGGACCACATGGGTGTATCTCTGCTCTAGACTTTTCCTCCTGGACTAACTCTGGAACGTGGGCTGATGGGCACATATCCAGAGAATTAAAAAAGAAATCAAGAGGCAGCTGCTTTAATTTCACCCAGAAGGACATAATTTAGAAGGCATTTCCTGAGAATTTGTGAAACACTGCATCTAGGAATATAGAGGATTCCATGGAATTTCCCTTTCGAGATATCTTTCTCTGTCTGAGAAGATTAGTGTTTAAAGGTCTTAGGCAGGAAATGGGACCAGATGCCCTGGAATGTTCCACCAGTCCTATCTTTCCAAGATTCTAAGAGGCTTCCAACACAGCACTCCCTGTTTATTGTTCTTTGGCATTTGTTTTCAGATCCTCATGTCAGAACCAGGCAAACTCAGCCAGAAAATAAAAGTTTGGCTTCAGGAGTACTGGAACATCACGGATCTCGTGGCCATTTCCATGTTCATGATTGGAGCAATCCTTCGCCTACAGAAGCAGCCATACATGGGCTATGGCCGAGTGATCTACTGTGTGGATATCATCTTCTGGTACATCCGTGTCCTGGACATCTTTGGTGTCAACAAGTATCTGGGGCCCTATGTGATGATGATTGGAAAGATGGTTAGTACCGACACCCCATTAGGACCTAGAGATGCTGAGGTTGTGGTTAAGACTTGAGACCAGGCCTTGGGTGTGGCTTTGTTAGACTTCATTTGGTCTTTCCTTTGCAGTTGGTTTCCTGCAGGAAACATTTTTGCTTTAAGATACATAGTTCTCTTACATGTTAATACTGTGTGTATATGTATATACACAGTATATACTACTTTATATAGAGAAATATATATACTGTATATATGTACAATACTAATACTGTGTGTGTGTGTATATATATGTGTGTGTATATATATATATTTATAAATATAGCAATAACCTGGTTCATAACATGGGATGAAAGCCAGAAACAAATAGGGCCCAGGGTCACTCCCCCACCCGTATTCCAAACAGTCTTCAGCCCATGTACTCTGGCCTGGAGTGGACATAGTCAATTTATGTTATTAAGGCCAAAACAAATCCATGGCAACATTTCTTCCAGAATAAATCATACAATATGAAACAAAAAAAAAAAAATGAGTAAGCAGATCATCCTTGCATCACTTAAGATAGCTTCAGTGTTACAACTCACCCCAGAAGAAAGGAAGTTTCTTAAGTTTAGGAATAACTCTTTATATCGCAAGCCACTTTAAGTGAAGGGATATATGGTTTAGCTTATCCTGGCAAGGGCTCTCATCTTCAGGGATATCCAAAATTAGGAATTATACCAGTTCAGTACCCACAGTAACAGAGCATTGCTCACTGTAACCACTCAGCATTTGTGTAATGAATGAATAAATATTCTGTACTCTTAATTCATTATCTTGTTCCTTTCTTAGATATCTCCTCCTCTGTTTCCCTTACAAATTCCCATGTTTACCCCATAAGTCTTCCCTTTCTCCATTTGTTGTTGTAGTTATGAGAGGAATATTTGTTTATGGGCAACAATAGAGGAGAAGAAAGAGTAAGAGCAAATGAGGGAGTCAATGTTCTAGAATAAGATGTATGCATTGCATGGCATATAAAAACAAGGAGCCCATGGATGGGATAGAGAGAAGGGAAAGAGGCTCTCTTCATCCTAATTAAACACTCATGAAATTATCAGGGAGAGCAATAGCAAGAGAACCTGGCCCATGAGTCAACACAGTAAGAGACACATTTTCTCTCTACTCAGATGATTGACATGCTGTATTTTGTGGTCATCATGCTGGTTGTGCTGATGAGTTTTGGAGTAGCCCGTCAAGCCATTTTGCACCCAGATGAGGAGCCTTCTTGGAAACTGGCCCGAAACATCTTCTACATGCCCTACTGGATGATCTATGGAGAGGTGTTCGCAGACCAGATAGACCGTAAGAATAGAATTGATAGTAAGATTCTCTTCCCTGCTTCTGAGGCAGATGATCAGTTCCAAATTAATGGAAGAGCGTGTGTTAATTTGGAAATAAATTATTTTTTATTCTGCTGTGAGCATCAAATTATTTTATGAAGGAATAAGTGCAGAATATGAAATGTAGATTTTTAAGACATCAGTCATTTCTTCTATTCTAAAAACCATTAATCAGAATTTTGAAAGAGTCTCCCATTCCTTTAGCTGGACCTGGTGAACATCTTATCACATGAATGTAGTCCCAGTGTCAATATCCCAATATTTCTTCAACCTAAAATTCTTTCTACCCCAAGACAGAGCGGGTAGTGTTATTCCAATAGAATGAGATAGTAAGCATGACAGGGTGACTGGTGCCTTGTGTCATCCTCATCTTCAAGTCTCTTCTCCAAAGCCCATTATCCACATGGCTATCAATTTCCTCTTCACTTATGGAGTTCAACTTTTTAAAATTATTATTATAAACAATAATCTGGATGTTAGCAGAGGAAATGAGCCATAATCCTGTGTGGATTTCTGAGGGGTATAGGACCCAGCTCCTCTCCAGGCTAAGCTGGCAGGTCATGCTGTCTCTTGTGTTGTAGGAAGCGAAGCTCAAATGTTCTTATACCTATTTCACCTGGCCAGTTAATGTCCCACCAATGAATGAGGCTCTTCAGATCCATTTTTATGTCCATACCCATACCTTCATTTGCATGTTGTGCTCTGTCACAAAGATACAGATACAACAGCATGTCTGCTCTTTCCAGTATTCTGCTTCTTGGGGATAGATGGTCTTGAACATCCTCCTCTTGTATGAAATGCAGGGTTCTCAGTACATCTTCTGCTACTGGGTTAGACTGATAACTAGTTCACACAATGCCTTCCATCTAGCTTTTATAATATGATTCCAAACATATCATTATCACCGGTATCTCAAAGTCAATTGTTGAATGTGTTTGTAGCTTGGTAAACTGGAACATAAAAATCTAACTTGCTTTCAAAAGAATATTTGCTTTGGTAAACATATGATCCAGACATAAATTGTAATATTTTTTTTTTTTTAATTATTAAATTGGGTAATGAGAAGATAAAGAGGTAAAAGAGGCTATTTTCAGTAACACCATTAAATGTTGGTTTTTGACTTTTGGTCTGACTATTGCATAATAATTTTTCATTTATTTGTGCCTATGAGATATTTGAATTGGGATAAAGAGAATGCCTGATTGGCTAACCAGTTGGTTAAAATGATCATCTGCCAGTAGCCTCATATCTTTTTCACAGTATTTTTAACTAGTGAACTTTTTATTCGTTATGACATGGTAAAACCAATATTCATGAAATATATATGTACTTCTTAAAATTAATAATGTATACAGTTTCTTCTAAATAGACCATGGTTTCTAAGCATGAATCTATAATTCCCAAACTTGAGTACGTTGCATTTCTTGACACCCAAAACCGTTCTGTGTTGCTAATCATTTCTTTTACTTTTTTCTCAACTGTCATCTTATTTTCTTTCCTCCCTTCCTGTCACAACTAAAAAAAATAAAATCCTGCTTTCCAACTCCTATATAGTCTACGCCATGGAAATTAATCGTAAGTTTACACAGAATTGATGACTCTACTCCATGAAATGTGTGTACTAATCAATCTTTCCCTTAGCTAATTAGTGACAGCCTTACACTTGTTTTAAATACTTCTCTTGTTTTCTGGGGTCAATACTTTTCTAAACTGTAAGTAAGTAAAAAGTAGGTAGACTATAAATTCATGGAAGTTACTTCACTGATCACTGTTGGGATCATTCTATTTTTTAGTTCAGGACATAGGTCCCAAAGGATCAGGGTGGCATTTTGAATGAGCTGAGAGAGAGAAAAGATGATTTTCCAAACATGACACCAGAACCAGTGATTAATGGATTTGAGGGTAGAGGGCACCCTTACCTCCTTCCTCATAACAAAATTATTTCCAAAGTTCATGTACAAGTGAGACCAAGGAGACAACATAAGTTGATGTTAAATTATCAGAAGACACAATAGCTTTCTAATGGATAACAGTACAGAAAAAAATATAAAGATAGATTTAGCTGCTTAGAAATTAAGAACTTCTGTATATTAAAAACACAAATACAGAAATGGGAAAATGTTTATAAATATGACAAGTCAAGTTTCTTGTTTTCTTTCTATGAGTTGATATTTTTCATATGGAAAATTATTGCTTATGGAATCAGGAAAAAAATCATCTTAAAAAGGAAATAGATCACGTAATGGCATATGTAAGTTATTTATTCTATTCATTTTATGTAAAAAGTACAAAAAGAAAAACTTTTGTTTCAGCTCCTTGTGGTGACAACCAGTATGATGAGGAAGGCAAGCGGCTCCCTCCATGTATTCCGGGTGCCTGGCTCACACCCGCCATCATGGCATGCTACCTACTGGTGGCCAACATCCTGCTGGTGAACTTGCTTATTGCAGTTTTCAAGTATGTATCAAGGCTGATGACCGGGTGCCTATTATTTATTACATTACAAATTTCCGGTTTAATCTTGGAACACTCATGTGGCCATGGATTTACACAGAATTTCAGTAGGGCTTTTAAATGTGTAGAATTTTTGCAATCTCTTTCATTCAAACTTAATCAGCCTTCATGTATTCATGAATCAAAAGTTGACACTTAAATACATTTAAAAATTTTTTTGATGGTTCAATATTTTATTTTTTAATTTAAGTATAATTAACATACAGTGTTGTATCAGTTTTGGGTATAGAGTACAATGATTCAATAATTCTGTACATTATTCAGTGCTCAACAGGATGCATTAGTGTACTCTTAATCCCCTTTATCTATTTCACCCCCCCCCCACCTCCCCTCTGACAACCACCAGTTTGTTCTCTGTGTTTAAGAGTCTGGTTTGTTGTTTTGTTTTGTTTTTTCTTTCCTCTGTTTTTTCTTTGTTTGTTTTGTTTCTTATATTCCACATATAAATGAAATCATATGGTATTTGTCTTTGTCTTAAATACATTTAAACTTAATCTTGGTTAGTATTTTAACACTTTAACATGTATTTTAATCTAATGAAAATATTTCCTTAGATGAAAATCTCCTGGAGTAGGGAAGATTTGATTAAGACATGCCTTCAATTCATTATCAGAGGCACAGAAAGCAATGTTAATTCCATAAGCTGTGACAATTACTGTAATTATATAAAATATTTTCCTAATTACAGAATAGAAGATAAAATGGCCTAGGAAAGACATGGCTTAAACTATAAAATCAAGTTTCTGGTAAAACTTGTCCATTTTGGCATGATGTGTTGAGCATGTGACTGTGCTTAATAAATGTTCAAAAAAAAATTCTAGCTTCTAAGATGAAAAACATGAGGGAAAAATCCTTCCCAGAAATATAGAATCTTAGAGCTGACCAGGGCTTTGGAAAGAATCTGGTTCAAACTCTTGTTCAAGTGTATTGCAGGTTTAAATACTTCAAAATGCTTAGCTGAATAGCTCCTACCTTTAAAAATACGAAATAAAATTTTCCTGAGCATATGAATCAGTAGGCTGTAGTATGGTGTTTCAAGAGAGCAGTAGGCAGCAGTTTCAATATACTTAATTCTTAATTATTTATTTTTTTTCTTTTTTTTTTTAAGATTTTTATTTATTTATTATTGAGAGAGAGAGGATGATAGAGAGAGAGCATGAGAGGGAGGAGGGTCAGAGGGAGAAGCAGGCTCCCTGCTGAGCAGGGAGCCCAATGCGGGACTCGATCCTGGGACTCCAGGATCATGACCTGAGCCGAAGGCAGTCGCTTAACCAACTGAGCCACCCAGGCGCCCCTTAATTCTTAATTATTTATATGTGTAAAATGTCCTTGGGTGTAGATAATCCACATTCATAGACAAACCGAAAGGGTAATCTAGGAGTCAGTACTAAGGGGCACTAAAAGGCCATTTCACTGTTAATTTTCATTTCAATGTGAGTGACCAATTGCCCTGGGAAATCAAAATGAAAAGTAAAATAACTAAATCTTTATTCTTTTTAAAGCAATACTTTCTTTGAAGTAAAGTCAATATCCAACCAGGTGTGGAAATTCCAGCGATATCAGCTGATAATGACATTTCATGACCGGCCAGTCCTACCTCCACCAATGATCATTTTAAGCCACATCTATATAATCATTATGCGTCTCAGTGGCCGCTGTAGGAAAAAAAGAGAAGGGGACCAAGATGAACAGGATCGTGGACTGAGTATGTGCAGGACTCTTTCATTTCTATCTTGGGCGAATTTCAAGAGTGTTCCAACTGGACACCGTCATGGAAATCTCACTAAACTACTTAAATTGTGTGAAAACATAACACTCTAGTCCAACTGTTGTTCTTCGCAAATGCTTCTCATTTTATGTTGATTTTATTCCAGTTCTGTTAGTTTATGAGTAATTAGTGTTACAGAAAGCCTGCTCTTGAAAAGATCAGAAATTGAGAGAGTTCTTGAAAATGACTCTTCTATATAAATTCAATGTTCCTTTAAGAACGTTTCCACTTGTTGCATCTCAAGAGGATAGGAAAATAATTCTGTCCACCCGACTCCATAAAATACATGCAAAATGTTCTCCAGAAAATAGTACTTGGTTTCACTCTGCAAAAGCTGTAATAGTGGTGTTTTGTGTTAAAAAGTAAGCCATTTTGCTCCAACGGAAAGATGATTGCTGCATATTACAATCTGTTTGAGTAATAAACAATTGGAATAGTCAGAGAATTGCCCACAAGTGACGGGCGAGGGAGCGTAATTCCGGTTGGGGTGTGAAATTCGCAATGGCGCAACTAAATTGATTCTTCATGGACAGGGCTCATTTCTCACTTGGCAAACCGTTCTCCCTTCACGCAGAGCTGTTTCTCAGCGACGAGGAGCTGAAGAGGCTGCACGAGTTCGAGGAGCAGTGTGTTCAGGAGCACTTCCAGGAGAAGGAGGATGAGCAGCAGTCGTCCAGCGATGAGCGCATCCGTGTCACTTGTGAGAGGTGTGCCCAGGGCGGGGCCAGTGCCAAGGGTGTGCGGGCTCCTCCGCCCCATTCTAAGGGGGATGCCAACATTCGTATAAATGTTCACTCCAGGTTCTCTTGTTTGTTCAAACTTTGGGTTCTTTACGTGTTTTCCCCCCGAAATAGTGTGAAAATATCTAACGTGAAATGGTGATTGTAAATTGTATATAGAAGGGAACGATGACATGTATTGCAAAAATTCCAGACCCCAAATAAACCAAACCAAACCAAAAACCCCTGACAGTTCTTGCCCACCCCCAGAGTGGGAGATTTTACTGCAATACCCTGCATCAATGAAGAGAAAAATCAGCTGCAGGGCTGTGTAAATACTAGGGAAGCGGTCTTTTGACTTGTGGTTGATTTTGTCAAGGATGGTATCCCCCTAGGGACTGACCTGTCCATCCTACCTTAATGTTCTTGTTGCTCCGTCCCCAAACTGGCAGGGCAGAGGTAAAGGCTCCCTCCTCTTTGCTTCTATGAGACCAGGAACTACGGGAGAGGCAGAGGTGTCTGTCTCCCATGAGGATGGAAACTTCTAAACTAGGGCAGGGTGTGTTTTTCACACCTTTGCAGCCCCGGTCCCAACAAAAGCAGCATCATCCATATGGTAGTGCTTAATAAATGCAGAATGAATGAATACATGTGTGCACGAATCTGTGAATGAGCAAATGAAGGCAGGTGAGGGAGAGCCATTAAAGGGTGACATTTTCCGAACTTTTCAGTATTGCTCTTCCTGCAGCTGGGAACGAGTAACCAGCAAAGGGTAGACAGGAACAATAAAACTACACTCTATATTTTTCTAATCATATAATTTTTAAGAACATTTATCACTTAATAAAAGCAATGTAAGCTTTTATTATTATTATTATTTAAAGATTGTGATAATCGATAAAACATCATTCCAAAGAGTTTAACCAACACTGCAGGTAGAAGGATGATGCCTACGGGGATTCTAGCTTATCATTCTGTCCTTCAGTGCTCAGAATTAAAGTTTCCTGGTACAGCTGCATGTATATATTGATAAACATAAAGACATTCACAAGAACACAACAACTACAACAGAATTCACAGTACACCTTGAAGTCTCCCTGCTGTGCACATTCAGGCCAGTGACTCTGCCACAGCCCACAGGAGAGACAATGCCCCTGGCAGCTCCAGGTCTCTTGTCCCTCTCCCCTCCTAGCCCTAGTCACCTTGTAATCCAGCCTACCAAATTCAAGGGTTATCTGCACCAACTTTTGGCCTTAATAAGGCACATTTAAAAAAAAAACAAAAAAACTTTTAAATACATCTTTGCTGTCTTAATAGTAATTGCTAAGCTTTCAAGATATAAAAATTATTTCTTCCTGAGAAAGATAAGCTACTCCCATCTTATAATCTAAAATCTCAACTTTTTAGTTAGACATTAACTTGGATTTAATCACAGCCAGTAATTTACAATGGAAATTGTGTTTTGTTTCACTCTGCCTCTTCCCTTTTGCCCTTCCCCCAGCGTTGTTTGGATTTTTACCATTCTTGGAGCAAGCCTCCAAGAATGTGGTTATCAGGTCACTACCAAACTGCATTTTCCTCTTGGGGCTCTGTGCACACGTAATAGGAATGAAAGTGTGCTGGGCAGTAAAAACATCTACTTCCCGTTTCCCTTGGCTGAGATCTCCAAGAGTGATGGCAGTACATTCCTGCCCCTCCGGTTCCCTTGTTGACCCTTTCTAGGCTGAATCACAGGTGAATATTGGAGACAAATGGAGGAGGAGGTTTGAGGAGAAGGTACTTTTCCTTCTCCCTTAACCAGGACAGCTGAGGAGCAGGAAAGAGGGTGGAAGAATAGAAATAAAATTAGTTATTTTTACCTAAATTTAACACCAGTGATTACTTCTAAAATCAAATTTTTGAGTACTCAGATATTTCTGCCATTTTTAAAAAATCTTCTTTATATATTGGATTGTTTTTATTTTCCATGTCACCATTTGCCATTTGATGATTCTCCTGTCATCCCCAGCACCATTCGATCTGCGGGATCTGGGTAGGAGTGAGCCTCCATGAAAGGTGCGCTTGGCATTAGTCCCTGCCTGGCCTCCCTGTTGTCTGGTACCTTTCAAAACCTGGGCCAGCAATTTGCATGACTCAGTCTCACAAACGTGTTCACACAGGAAGTTTACATACTTGTGCTCCTCCATGCAGGGTGTTTTGAGGGCTTACGTGCAGGAACCAAATTCATGCTCTTCCCTTAATGTTTGGAAAGTAATAGATGAAATTCTAACAATTTCACCCAACTTCACCATTTTGTGAGATCCAACATTCAATCCCTCAATCAGAGATTTACAATATGATTCAGTTTTTAGTTAGCACAACCCTGCAGCAGGGTATTTAACCCAAAGCCCTACCCAGCATGCCCACTTAGCTGATTTAGGGCACTGCACTCATGGTTTTTCTCCCAAATTTGGACATCCTCTTCCGTGCTCTGAGCTCTGAGAGCATCTGAGCACTCCGTAATCATTTCTGCTCTTCCAATTCATTTTGCACTCACTAGACTCTAATCTGGTTGCATCGCTCCCCACTAGCTCTCTTTAAAAGACTTCCAGTGGCTCCCATTGCTCCCAGGTCCAGCCTCACCCTGGACTGTCCTCCCTTTATGCTTGGTACTCCAGTCTTGTTGGCCTCCTTTCATTTCCTCAAAGCCACCACTCCCTTCCTGCCATAGGGGTTTTTGCACATGTTGTAACCTCTGTCTACTCATCCTTTGGATCTCTGCTCAAATGTCAACTCCTTATGGGAAACTTCCCTGACCACCCACACCTTAGACTATGTCAAGAAGCCTGCACATCTCCACACAGCAGGAGCTTGAGTTTTTGAATGAATGGATGATTAAAAAGTTCATGTCCTGACTTGAATGCAAATTTCCATCCTATCCTTAATGAATATCAAATAGAATATCAACTATGCTCCCTTTGGGTTTGCAACTTTGATTTTGCTATCAGCAACTAGGAACAGTCTCAATACACAAATGATTCTGCTACCCATAACTGTCAGGAAGATCTTTAATATCAGCAACACCAAAACAACTGGTGGTGTTGACAGGTGTTGACAGGTGTTGTTTCTTTGCTTGAAAGGTTAATATCAGATAACCAAGAGGGCTTGTGGAAGAACATTTTACAAATAACTTCTGCCAGCACAACCAAGGTAGAATTTGTCAACCTAGATATTCATCATACCAGGCTAATCCCTAGTAACATGTATCTTTATCAATCAGAACTTGAAGGCCATCTCTGTGTGTCTTGAAAATTCACTGTTGAGTACATCATTCCTTTTGTGGTTTGGCATCCCTTGGTTCACAGGTTCAAGAGCAACTGAGTTGAAAAGAATCTTTTCTAAAAAAACTTTGTCAGAGATTCAACTTCCTTTTCTTGAACAATGAGATTATGTAATCCAGTGTGTTTTCCTTTTTTCCATGGCATCAAGGAAGCTTCACACCAAACTTAATATTTAATTGATACAGGTATATTATTATAGGTTTTTGGAATGCATGGTATACATTTCCTCCTTATTATCTCTTCTTCATTCATATCTTCCATTTACATAAATTTTTATTTTGCATATATGATATTTTCAAGTATGCAGGCTCTAATTCATAAACCATATATTTTAAATGCTCTTGGTCTTGTACTTAAGCATCTGTGGGTCTTAGACTAGCCAAACCTATAATAGAAGGTATGGATTCCCCCAAAACCTCTGGGTCAAGTGGTTTCTTGTCATATTTGTGGATCTGGGTTAAGGTGTTAGGTTTCCTCTAGGCTTGATTAGAAAAGCAGCAATTTGTGGTCTTGAGATCTTATTTGGTATCCTTTCCCTGAGTAATCAAGTAGTGATGCTGGTAACAGAGACCATAACAAGAAAGACAAGAAGGAGAGAAATGAGATAATCAGTAGAAGGAGACCTGAAAGAGAGATGGGTCTCAGAAAGGAGGTGGGTAATTCCTGTGGTGTAGACAAGGTCATAGAAAGACAAACACACAGGGCACCTGGGTGGCTCAGTTGGTTAAGCGACTGCCTTCGGCTCAGGACATGATCCTGGAGTCCCTGGATCGAGTCCCGTGTCGGGCTCCCTGCTCAGCGGGGAGTCTGCTTCTCCCTCTGACCCTCTTCCCTCTCGTGCTCTCTGTCTCTCATTC
The DNA here is from genome assembly GCF_054177405.1 of Leptonychotes weddellii. Lineage (NCBI taxonomy): Eukaryota > Metazoa > Chordata > Mammalia > Carnivora > Phocidae > Leptonychotes > Leptonychotes weddellii. Next base: position 108,503,184 of record NC_138377.1, read on the forward strand.
TCTCTTTCTCAAATAAATAAATAAAATCTTAAAAAAAAAAAAAAGAAAGACACACAGTGATGGGAGAGACGTTTGGTGAAGATTCCATCTGAATGTCTTAATCTTAGAAATTAATAGGAGTCAAAGTTGCTTGGATTATGGGGAAGGGGTGGGATTAAATGTGGGAGTTTTAATGTTTCTAGTAAATGACAATCTTGTTCCTTACCTAACTTTGAGAGCCAATTCAAGGACAGATGGAGATATCAGGCAGATAGAGATAAAAATAGTATTGGCTGTATTAGTAATAAGTGTTGTGCTAGAGGATGTGGTTCAGTTGTTGTCAAATTCACAGAATTAGCCATAGCTACTCAGTCACAGGCACCTGCAGGCCTTCGTTCTCACAGGCAGAATCAGCTTTCCCCACTAAGCTTACCATATGAACAAAACAAAGTGAGAACCCATGCTCTCTGCAGGCAGCTAGCGCCCAAACAGAGAGAGAGAGAGAAAAGCAAACTGGTGTCCTGGCCCCCAAATTCCAACCAGAAAATCAGTCCTCCTCAAGAATAAATAAAGGACTGGAGAGAGACCAAGAGTTTTACACTAAAAGAAAGTCCAGACACATAGGAAGAAATGATAGGAATGGGGAAAGAGTACCCTTAGCAATATTACGGACTTGAAGCCACTGAGGAGGATTTGAGTTCACCTTTAGGGGAAATATGATAGGAAAGGAGTTAGCCAGGAGATTGCTCAGCAGGAACATGGAGGACATATATGAAATTAGCTAGCATGACTTTGTATTGGGCCAAGTCAAGGTGACTCCGATGACCTTCATCAGTGACTCTCTACAGCCCAAGGGCAAGAATGCAGTTAGTGAATGAAGCATGGGACATAGCAAAAGGGAGGCTGAAAGGGACCTATGATCCCAAGAACCAATCAGTGGGGATACCACAACGATGTTAGTGTTTGTAAATGGTAGCATAAACATTAAACTGCCTCAAGACGCCATTTTACCCTGCCCAGCTGTGGAGTCCTAGTGGCAATAGAGGAAGGAGTAGAGTAGGCACTATTATGTTGAAAGTAAGGGAGAGAGAACCTAGGATATTACTAAGAGCTTCAGGAGTGGCTGACCAGAGTCTCGCCTGAACAGAAAGTGGAATACAACCAGAAAAGTCTAATGATTTAGATGACTTGAGTTCTAGAAACCAAGGAGGTCTGAAGTGTGGCCATGCTGGTATATATAAATGATGTGGCCTACAGCTAAAATCCTAGAGAGCTTAATATTCTTTTGGTAAGTCTTCAGTATTTTGCTTATTAAAAACAATGAGAAAGCCAGAAGATTGAAGGCTTACGTCTTGTTCTGTGTTTAGTCTTTCACATATAAAAGCTCTGTAAGTAAGCACAACCAGGTTCCATCCAGAGTGTTCTCACTATAATTACTAAACTTAAAAGGTAGCCTCATATGAAGAAGTAGATGGAAATTAAAATAGCTGGATATAAAATTTAGGCTGGATTAGACAAGTTTATGATCTGTAGACCTGGAATAAAATTACAGGGTAAGAATAGTCTTAGAACTCAATATGGAATACCACGGAACCTTGAAACATGGGTTTCTTCAAGTATAAACTGGATCTAGTTGTTCCACTAACATTATGTTTTTAGGTTAACATTGAGCTCTATCATTAAGGAAATGTTCCCATATAATTTATAAGATGCCTTGCAGGTGAAGGGTAATGATTGCACATGAAAAGATAACTGCACCTAAAACAGGTTTTGGTAACTACCATGCTACACAACTCCAAATATCTAAGTTCTGCCCTTAAAAAACACACACAGGGACTCTTACCATGAGATCATGAATCTGGACCTTGTATTTAATAGATAAGAGCCTATGAAACTCAATAAAGTTATGCCGTATATAGGTATTCTCTTAGAAGTTACTACAAAAGTGCCACAAATTATATATTGTTGTATCTATTAGTTGAATGAAATGCAAAACTTTATTTACAATGCCTTAACCAAAAAATGTGTTTCAATTAAGCTACTTTCAGGTTTAGTAGTATGATGTCTGAAACCAAATATCCTAAATAATAGATATAGGGAAGATACAGATGAAAGCATCTGGAGATTTGCAATCACACCTACTTCACATGGTCATGTTATTTTACACTTGCATAGCATTTACAGCTCACAGAGTGCTTTCATTTACACGATTTCACTTAATTCTCACAACACTATCATGCTACTTCTGCTGTTATTGCTGTTCTTGCTGATGTTGTTTATTGTCACTGGTGACAGATACACAATAAAGAGGAGCTGGTGGAGCACTTCATCCCTAACATGAATGGGGCACATCTCAAACAGAATCCCGAAGTTGACAAAATGTTGATCCTAAACAGCCTTTCTTTTTTCTTGAAAACAAGCTAAAACAAAACAAGTACTGATATGCAATGTCAGTTGCTAATCTGATACCATTATCTCTAACTTTCTTAGTTTACAAAACAAGTAGAATTATATTGTGCCAGATTTTGAGACCGATTAGGGCATTGGGATGCGGCCTTTTAACAGAAAACACTGTAGACCAATCTGTACTAATCTCTGAATCATCTTCAGATCGCATAAATCTTTTGCCTTTTACTAATCTTTGAATCAAACAGAGAGAAATGTGAGGGGGACAAATACAACTATTATTAACTAGAACTGATAAAGCAAGTTAGGTTCTGGGTTGCCAGTGGTTTTAGTAGGAGGCACACATTAAGTAGTAAAAGGCAGTGGAAATACTGTCATAAATCAAGTGCACCTTAAATTCTATTCAAAGACAGGAGAATGATTACTTTAGGCCCAGCCAGTTTATAGATTTCACTTGGTTCTAGTTTCCTCTGACATAAAAGTCTAGCCCTCACAAATTGTTCTTCTGGCCTGCCAGTTGAAACTCAGATGTTTGGTAGTTAGAAAAAGGGCCTTCATGCCCTTTTCAAAAGTATTCTAAATGGAAGAATTTTTGCTGTGAAGTAAATGCTACCACAGTGTATGAAATAAAAACCTAGTGAAGTACACGTGATGTGATGAGCACTGGATGTTATACGCAACTAATGAATCACTGAACATCATATAAAAAACTAACGATGTACTATACATTGGCTAATTGAATTTAAATTGAAAAAAATTAAAACTAGTGAAACTATGTGATCTATATGTAAATCCAAACACAGAAATAATTACGAGAAGCCACGAATTCAAATTGGCAAAAATAGATAGAAGTAGATCTGGTAAGAAATCAGTATTTCAGTCTAAGAAAGTGCATTTGTATAACAAAAATACTTACCATCCAGAGAAATAGTCCCTTTAAGTCAAATACTAGTCGTACTACAATAATAGTTATAAATGATTTGACCAAATGATTTGAAATAGTCAAAAGCAAATATTGACCTCTTTTATAAAATGAATATTATTTTGAAAAATAATAAACAATGCAGTCATGGTAATCTAATTAAGTAATACTAGAAGCCAGGGTAACAGCATAATTTTATATACAATGGCTGGGATCCCTGGCACCACCAAGGCAGTTTTCATTCATCTGGTTCTACAAACATCAGAGGTAGCAAGTTCTAGAACAAGTTTTCTCAAACTGAGGTCATCAAATGCCCTGGCATTTGGGGTTCTCAAGTTCTAGGAGAATTTTATTTTTCCATTTTGGTGGTGATGGAATGTTTGTGAAGCAAATTTGAGGATGAAGAACAAGATGAAACAGAAAGGGAGGATGGGGGCCAGATTCTGAAAAGTATTGAATGTATATAAGAAACAGAAATCTTTTTTTTAAGATTTTATTTATTTATTTGAGACAGAGAGAGAGAGAGAGAGCTCACGAGCATGCAGGGGTGGGGGGAGGAGCAGAGGGAGAGGGAGAAGCAGGCTCCCCACTGATCAGGGAGCCTGATGCAGGGCTCGATCCCAGAACCCTGAGATCATGACCTGAGCCGAAGGCAGATGCTTAACTGACTGAACCACCCAGGCACCCCTAAGTTTTCTTTTTAACACACTCCTTGGTACCCAACATTGCAATAAATTTGGCTTTTAATCTTAAGTGTTTTGAGAAGCTGCTGCTGTCGTTAAGCAAGGAATGACATGATTGGGTACCTGTGTTAATATTTTAGATTGGAGCGAGAAGCCATTGGAGGCAAAGAGGTTATTCCTAACAGCTAATACTTTTTGCTTTATCACCCTGGGGTAAAATATGAGGTCATATCTCTTTTAATATTAAAGAAAATTATACTGAGACCTTATCCTGCTTATTCCAGGAATGTCCTCTTTCCCTTCCTATTGTTCCCCTAACTGAGTCAATTGTAGGAGATCCAGTGGTCTATTGAAGTCCCTACCTATTGCATCAAGAATCAAGAGGGTGGGGCCAATTACTGCTTTTTGCTCTGTCTCTGTCCTCCTGCCACTTGGCCCTGGAAGATGTGGAAGTGCAGGGCAGAGTGGATTAATTAAAGCCCCAGATTTCTGATTGGAGGTTGGAAAGAGGGAGCTCCAGGGTACTGGAAATACCAAGCAGATTATAGAGAGGGATGAGCTGGGGAAAGTAACCCTATGAAGTTGCTTATGAACTTTAGAGCTCACCCCCAAACTGTATTTGTATGTGTATGTGTGTGCATGTGTGCATGCATGTGTGTGTGTGCGTGTGTGTGTGTGTGTGTGGTTCTGCTCCTTATTAGTGTACCTAAAGCACCAAGGGTGACAAAGTGAACAAAAAAATGACAGAGTAAGGAACTCTTGGATTCCATCCCTCCATAAAACTGGCAAAACTTTCAGAATCAAACTTTTTATAAAGATGGAAATGAACCAATGGCTTGCAACAATTTGTGGAGTGCTTATTCAAGAAACATAGCTGAATCTTTTTTTCTTTTTTTTTTTTTAAGGTTTTATTTATTTGACAGAGAGAGAGAGAAAGAGCACAAGCAGGGGGAGTGGCAGGCAGAGGGAGAGGGAGAAGCAGACTCCCTGCTAAGCAGGGAGCCTGATGTGGGGCTCGATCCCAGGACTCTGGGATCATGACCTGAGCTGAAGGCAGATGCTTAACTGACTGAGCCACGCAGGCACCCCTGAATCTTTTTTTCTTAAGTGAGCTTTGTGGTGTTTCAATTTACCTAGTCCCATCCCCCACTCCTCAGTTCAGTGGCAGCCATGAAAATAACATTCCGAATTCCTGGTACCAGTGGAAGCAGAAAGGACCTCATCCACAAAGAATTGTAATTCTTTGTCTTGACCCATCTGGTGACCCCCTAAAAGATTGGGTCACAAGACTTGTCTTAATTTCCCCTGACTTGGAACTAGCCCAGTGCTAAAACTGCTAGCCAGAGGTGGGGATGGGGAGAAGGCATTCGTCAAAAACATTTACAGGCAAATGTTTTAGTCCCTACTCCCCAGGTGATAAATAACAGAATTGGGGCAAATGAGACTAACCAAAAAGCTTCAGAGAAAAGGCTGGGAAATGAGATATCCATAGGACTTTGAAAAGCTCTGACATATTCCTGGGAATCTAGAAGGCCATGTGCATGCATACGGCTGTGCACATGCTCATAAAATACCTGAGAAGGCAGAAAGCTTCCAATTCTAGCTGACCTAAAGTCTCTGTGCAAATAGGAAGTGAAGGCTAAGACAAAGATACAAACTCTGGATGAGTGTTGAAGATGTGCTTACACAGAGCTCCTCAGCAAAGACTGGGAAATTTTTTTATTCCAGAGATTGAAGGAAATCTCTGTTCAATCATCAGCTGACCACTGAGCTAAAAGAACAGGATTTCAGTGACCACGCACAACAAAGAATACAGCTTTATAGAATCATTTCAGAAAAATTACTAAATAAGCAAAAACTACTACAATATGAAGCAATAATAACAAACCCTGAGGAGGAGAGAGAATCTGACTTCCAGAGTTGCCATGCTATATTACTCAAAATGCCCAGTTTTAAATAAAAAGACATGCAAAGAAACAAGACAGTAAGGTCCACACCTAGGGAAAGGCAATAAAAAAAAAAAACTGGCCCTAAGAAATCCCAGATATTGGACTTTCTGACAAAGACTTTAAATCGGTTATTTCAAACACATTCAAAGAGCTAAAGAAAACCATCTCTAAAGATCTACAGGGAGGTATGAGAATGATGTCTCACCATATAGAGAATATGAATAAAGAGAAATTATGTTTAAAAAGAGGAAGAAGTAGAAGGAGGAGGAGGAGGAAGAGAAGGAGGCGGGGGGGGGGGAGGAGGGGAAGGAGAAGGAGAAGGACAACCAAACAAATTCTGGAATTGTAAAGTACAAGAACTGAGATGAAAATTTTACTATAGAGTCTCAAAATTAGATTTGAGCAGGTGGAAGAAAGAATCAGTGAACTGGAAGATAAGTTGAGATTATCCAGTCTAAGGAAGAGAAATATAAAAGAATGAACAGAGTCTCAGAGACCTGTGGAACACCATAAGCATAACAGCATACACATAATGGGAGTGCCAGAAGGAGACAAAAGAGAAAGTGGCAGAAAATATCTGAAGAAATAAAGGCCAAAATTTCCCCAAATTTGATGAAAAATATGAATCTACACATATAAGAAATTTAATGAACTCCAAGTAAAATAAACTCAAAGACATCCACACTTATTCAAATCATATTCAAACTGTCATAAGCCAAAGGAAAAAAATCTTGAAAGCAGCAAGAAAGAAGGAACTCATCACATACAAAACGGCCTCAATAAAATAAAAGGCTTACCTCTCATTGGAAATCAGGGAGTCAGTAAGGAGTAGGATGAAATATTTAAAGTGCTGAGAGAAAAATACTATCAACCATGAATACTATATCTAGCAAAACAGTGTTTCAAAAAATGAAGGAGAAATGAAGATTTTCCCAGATAGCAAAAACTAAAAGAATTTGTTGCTACTAGACCTGCCCTAGGAGAGATACTAAGAAGTCCTTTGGGCAGAAATGAAAGGTCACCAGACAGTAACTAAAATCTACATGAAGAAATAAAGAGCACTAGTAAAGGTAACTACATACATAAGTATAAAAGACATTATAAATGTATTTTTTGTTTGTAACTTCTTTTTATTCTCTATATAATTTAAAAGATAACTGCAGAAAAGCAATAATTACAAGTCTATATTGATGGGCACAAAACATATAAAGGTGTAATCTGTGATAACAGCATAAAGTAGAGGAAGAAGGAATAAACTTTAAAAAGGAAAATTTTTGTATACTATTGAAATTAAATTGACATTAATCTGAATTAGACTGTCATAAATTAAGATGTTCATTGTAAGGTGACTTCTTAGCGCAGTAGGCAGCACGTCAGTCTCATAAGATGTTCATTGCAGTCTCTAGGGCAACCACCAAGAAAATAACTCAAAAATATATAATAAAAGAAATGGAAAGGGAATTAAAAAGGTACACTAGAAAATGTCTATTTAACACAGAAGGAGGTAGTAATGGAGGAATTGAGCAAAAAAAGACATAAGACATGTGGAAAACAAATAGTAAAATGATAGGTGTAAATTCTTCCACATCAGGCTCCACTCTTAGTGGGGAGTCTGTTTGAGATTCCTTCTCCCTGTCCCTTTGCCCTTCCTCCCTCTTGCTCTCTCTGTCTCTCTCTCTCTCTCAAATAAATAATTAAGTCTTTAAAAATATTAGTATAGCTGTGGTGGGTATACTAATATCAGACAAAATAGATTTTAAGACAAAAATTGTTATTAGAAACAAAAAAGGACATTAAATCATGATAAAATGGTCAGTCTATCTAGGAGATAGAATAATTATAAACATATATGCACCTAATAGCAGAGCCTCATAATATATGAAGCAGAAACTGACACAATTAAAGGCAGAAACAGACAGTTCTACAATAATAGTTGGAGACTCTAATATCTCATTTACATTAATAATAGGACAACTAGAAAGAAGATAATAAAAACATAAAAGACTTGAATAATACTATATGCCAATTCAACCTAACAGAACACTACTCAGCAACAGCAGAATATACATTCTTCTCAAGACCATATGGAACATTATCCAGGATAGACCATATGTTAGACCATATAACAAATCTAAACAAATCTTTAAAAGACTGAAATTAATCAAAGTGTGTTCTCTGACCACACTGAAATAAGATGATAAATTAATAACAAAAGGAAATTTGGAAAATTCACGAATATATGAAAATTAAACAACACAGTCCTAAATAACCAATCAGTCAAAGAAGAAATCACAAGTGAAATTAGAAAGTACTTTGAGGCTTCACAACAGTGTGAATGTACTAAATGCCACTGAAATGTACATTTAAAAATAGTTAAGATGGTAAATTTTATATTATATGTATTTTACCACAATTTAACATTTTTTTTAAAGATTTTATTTATTTATTTGAGAGAGAGAGAATGAGAGACAGAGAGCACGAGAGGGAAGAGGGCAGAGGGAGAAGCAGACCCCCCACTGAGCAGGGAGCCCGATGCGGGACTCGATCCCGGGACTCCAGGATCATGACCTGAGCCGAAGGCAGTCGCCCAACCAACTGAGCCACCCAGGCGCCCAATTTAACATTTTTTTAAGAGAAAGAAAGAAAATACTTCATGAATAAAAATGAAAACACAACATAACCAAAACTTATACAATGCAGCAAAAGCGGTACTCAAAATAATTATAACAGTGAACGCCTGTATTAAAAAAGAAGAAAGATCTCAAAGGCATTGAGTACTGAACTAATGAATAGACCACTACCAAGGTCCCAAACTGATCACTGGGCTATACATACACAGGACAGATTCCAAAAGCACTGCCAAGTCTTTGAAAATTGAACTGAAATTGGACCACAGCCCACAAAAATCATGGTGGAACTTGCAGCTCGAACCTAACTAGGTCAGTCAATTGCTAAAAGAAAAATATCAACATTTTTCATGGGATTTATACAAGACTCTGTCACATGACATGATATTCAAAATGTCCATGATATAATGTAAAATAATTCAGAATATGAAGAATTCAGAAAAATCTCAGTTTACCTGGTGAAAAAAAAATCAATAAATGTCAGGCCAAGGTAGTGAAGATGTTTGAATTATTTGACAGACTTTATTTTTTTTTAAGATTTTATTTATTTATTTGACAGAGAGAGACACAGTGAGAGAGGGAACACAAGCAGAGGGAGTAAGAGAGGGAGAAGCAGACCTCCCACTGAGCAGGGAGCCCGATGTGGGGCTCCATGTGGGGCTCCATTCCAGGACAGTAGGATCATGACCTGAGCCTGAGCCGAAGGCAGACGCTTAACAACTGAGCTACTCGGGTATCCCTATTTGACAGATTTTAAAGCAACTGTTATAAAACTGCTTGAACAAAATTGCAAAGAATGTTAAAACTAATGGAAAAATAGAAAGTCTTAGAAAAAATAGAAGATATAAAGAAGAACCAATGAAAAGTTTAGAACTGAAAATACAATAAGTGAAATTAAAATTTCACTGGCTAGGTTCAATAGCATAATAGAGATGACAGAGGAAGGAATCTGTAAACTTGAAGATATATATATATAGACAGAGAGAGAGAGAGAGATTTATCTATATATATCTATATATAGATATATATGTAGAAGTTACCTAATTTGAGCTAAAGAGAGTAAGTAAACTGGGGGAAAAAAGGAACCTCATGGAACTATGGGACAATAACAAAAAGTGTAACACTGTGCCATCAGAGTCTCAGTAGGAGAAGAGAAAAAATGTGATGCAGAAAATAATATTTTAAGAAATAATAACTGAAAAATTCCCAAATTGGGTGAAAGACATAAATTTACACATTAAAGAAATTTAGCAAACAGGAATAACTCAAAGAAATCCACACCCAGGTACATGTTAGAATCTTCTGAAAACAAAAGACAAAAAAAAAATTACATATAATGACATTATTTATAGGGGAATAGCTATTGAAATAAGGGCAGATTTCTCATGAGAAACCAAGAAGGCCAGGAAAAAGCAGCATCATGGTTTTAAGGCTGAAAAAAGAACTGTCAACCCCAAAATTCTATATCCAACAAAAATTCTTCAGGAATGAATATGAAATAAAGACCTTCTTAGAGAATTCATTGTTAGCAGTTGGGGTCTAAAAGATTACTACAAGAGATTCTTCTTGTACAGATTCTTGTACAGATTCTGTACCAAGATTCTTCTTGGTACAGAAGAATCTATACCAGAAGTAAACTTGGAACATCAGGAATGAAGGAATGTTGGGGTTTTCAATACGTGTCTATGTTAATATCTAAGACAACCAAAGCATAAAGGGGTGGACAGAAAATGGACCCGTATGGTGGTAATGTTTTTACATCCAACTGAAGTGGTAAAATATTGATGCTAGCCATCAAAAGGAATGAGATCTTGCCATTTGCAACGACGTGGATGGAACTGGAGGGTATTATGTTGAGTGAAATAAGTCAAACAGAGAAAGACATGTATCATATGATCTCA
>NC_138377.1:108514150-108570830 GCF_054177405.1 Leptonychotes weddellii
ATATTGATGCTAAATAGACTGTGAAATGTTACTATCCACCTTGTAGTCCCTAGAACAACCACTGTAAGATCTATATAGTAAATGATATTGTCATTTTCCAAATTATTTCTGAGGCCAGCATGACCCTGACACAAAAACCAAAGACAGAACTGAAAAAGAAAACTATAGATCTTATGATCATAGATATAAAACTTCACAACAAATATTAGCAAGTTGAGTCTAGCCACAACCAGGTAGAGTTTGTCTTAAGAATGAAAGGATGTTCAACATTTGAAAATCCATGTAATCCATTACATTAACAGTTTAAAGAAAACATGATAATATCAACTGGTGAAGAAAAAAAATATTTCCACAAAATTCAACATCCATTCCTGATTTTTTTAAAAGAAAGAATAAAATTAAATTAAAAACCAAAAAACAGAAAATTCTCAGCAACCCAGGAACAGAGAGGAACTTCCTCAATCTGATAAATGGCATTTATAAAAAAGCCACAGCTAACATGGTAAAAGACTGAATGGTTTCTCCCCTAAAATTGAGAGCAAGGCAAGGATGTCCACTCTACCACTGCTATTGAACAACATACTACAAGTCTTAAACTTCTGGAACTTAAAATTCTATAACTCTTCTAAAATTCAAAACTAAATAATATGGGAGAAAATGACCCAATTTTAAAAATGGGCAAAAGATGAAAATAGACACACCAGAGAAGACTTAAATTTGGCAAATAAGCACATACAAAGATGCTCAACATTATTATCTATTAGTGAAATACAAATTAAAACCGTGATAACTCTACACACATATTACAATAGTTAAAATAAAAACATACTGATAATACCAAGTTCACAAGCTCAGTGCCAACAAAGACACTGAGCTTGTGGAACTCTCCTACACTGCTGGTGGGACTATAAAATGGTGCAGCCACTCTGAAAAATGGTTTGGCAGTTTCTTATAAAGTTAAACATACACTTACTGTATTCTGTAGATATGAAATGAAAGCTTACTGGTTCAGCCACTATGAAAAACTATATGGAGGTTCCTCAAAAATTTAAAAATAGAACTACCAGATGATCCAGTAATTCTACTCCTGGGTATATATCCAAAGGAAATGAAAACAGGACATCCAAGAGATATATGTACTCCTATGTTTATTGCAGCATTATTTGTAATAGCCAAGATATAGAAACAACCCAAGTGTCCACAACAGATGAATGGATAAAGAAGACATGGTTTATATATACAATGGAATATTATTTAGCCACGAGAAAGAAGGAAACCCTGCCATTTGTGACAACACGGATGGATCTTGAGGACATTATGCTTATGTGAACTAAGTCGCCCAGAGAAAGAGAAATGCTGCATGATCTCATGTATATGTGGGATCAGAAAAGGCTAAAGTCATAAAAACAGAGAGTAGAATGGTAGCTACCCAGGTGTTACCATGGGAATTGAGGATATGTTGCAACCAGTAGATAAGTAAGCCCTGGAGATCTAATGTACCTCATAGTGGTTATAGTAAAAAATACTGTATTATTAACTTAAGCATTGCTAAAAGACTAGATCTTAATTATCCCCACCACAAAAAATAAAGGATAATTATGTGACATTATGAAGGTGTTAGCTGACACTACAGTGGTAATCATGTTGCCATATATAAATGTATCAATACACTTGACATCTTAAAAGTTACACAATGGGTGATTCATACAACTGAAAACCGAAAGAAATAAAACAAGTTACTGTATGAAAATTTCTAAAAGAAAAATTAAAAAAGGAACATATGAAATTAGAAATATGGCATGTGAGAAATATGTCTTGAAGAGCAAATCACTTAGCCTTAGAATACCTTTGTATTCTGTGCTATGCTGAAAAATACTTCACTCCATGCTGAAAGGAAAGCAGGATTAAGACTTAGAAAGTAAGAGAGTTCATGTTTTGCTGTGAGCTCTATCAGAAATGACAGACTTCTCTTGTGTGTTTTCCTGCCACTCAGTATGTCAACAGATCTGGGACTCTTGTCAAAGGGTTTCCTAGCTAGCCTGTCTTTCCACATCTGAAATGGAAATCACTCTTTGTAGGGATGTCAAGCTTTGTGAAATGTCTTAAGGAATTGAAGGAAGTCACAAAATATGGCTAGCATAGGAGATGGTTTATTATCCATCCTTTTTGTTCATCATTTCAGATATAAGTGAACTTAAACTCATGTATTTCTTTCTCCTTTCACACATACTATAAAAACTCAATACAGTGTCCCTTGATTTGGCATAACATTTAAACTTTGTTGTCTCCAACGCTGCAGCTGTTTACAGGCTTGAAATAAGCATCTGGGGCGCCTGGGTGGCTCAGTTGGTTAAGCGACTGCCTTCGGCTCAGGTCATGATCCTGGAGTCCCGGGATCGAGTCCCGCATCGGGCTCCCTGCTCTGCAGGGAGTCTGCTTCTCCCTCTGACCCCCCCCCCCCTCATGTGCTCTCTCTCTCATTCTCTCTGTCTCAAATAAATAAATAAAATCTTTAAAAAAAAAAAAAGAAAGAAGCATCTGATCATTTTTCTTAATCTAAGCCACATCGTGAAACATCGTTTCCTCCATAGTTTCAATTAAGGAAGTGGCAGTAGGAATGGGAGGAGATTTAGAGACTGCCACAGAGGAGTCCTACCGCGGGGCTTGGTAGTTTATTCAATGCAGGGGCTGGGGGGTTAGAGAAGTGGGGAGACAGAGTGCAGTAAGGGAGACTTAAGGATCAGATGACTTTGAGATTTCCTTTTTATTTTATTTTTTTTACTGAAGTGTGGTTGACACAGAATGTTACATTAGTGTCAGGTGTACAATGGTGTTTTGACAAGTCTGTACCTTATGCTATGCTCATTACAAATGTAGCTACCATCTGTCATTTCACAACACTAGTATAATACCACTGACTATATTCCCGATGCTCTACCTTTCATCTCCTTGACCTATTCTATAACCAGAGGCCCGCACCTCCCACTCCCTCCCCTTCCCCCATTTTGCCCATCCTCCCTCCCTCTCCCCTCTGGTAACACCAGTTTGTTGTCTTATTTAGGGGTCTGTTTCTGTTTTACTGTTTGTTCGTTCACAGGTTTTGTTTTTTAGATTCCACATATGAGTGAAATCATAGGGTATTTGTTTTTCTCTGTCTGGCTTATTTCATTGAGCTTAACACCCTCTAGGTCCATCCATGCTGTAACAAATAGCAAATTTCCTTTTTATGTACGAGTGGCTGGCCATGCTGTTATCTGAATTAGGTAATACAGGAAAAACATAGGCAGAGAATTATAAAAGATTTGGGAGGAGAGATATTTATCTATATTTTAAGAGTGTATTTATTTTTCAGAGTTTGCATTATCTCTTAATGTAGTATTTATTAAAGGATCTCAAGTCTGATTTGACAGAGGATAGTGTGGATTTTAACACAAAAAGAATCATCGAGGGTAACAGATTTGAAGTAAGCAAGGAGGCATGACATTTAACGGAGAAAATCAAGTCTTACTTGAAGTAATGTAAATTAATAGCTAACGTTCTGTTGGTCCCCGAAATGCAAGAGGAGAAAGAACCCTTAGAACATATAGTATCTATGGTACGGAAGTCAGGACTTCTCATACACAGTGAACTTGGTCCTCCTGGTGGCAAATTTTCAGGAAGCCAGACCCTTCCTGCTAAAATGATGTGGTTTCCTAGGGGACATATAAATAGTCTTTTCCCCACAAAAAAAGTTAAGAATAGAAGCCAGGGACCCTCCCACACATCAGAGCGTGGCTGTCAATGTGACCAACAGAAGCGCAGCTTGGCAAAAGCAGCGCTGGGAGAATGCAGGGAAGGGTAACCACAGAGGTAGCAGGGGGGTGAGGAAAGCTCAGGAGACGTGGTCAGAGAGCAGAAACTTAGTGTAGAAAAGAGCAGTGGGCGCTCAGGAAGTAGGTAAGAGGAAAGCAAGGAGAACAAGTGAAAGGATTTATAAGGATATGTAAGAAGGTAGCAAAGACCTGCTAGAAACAGACTCAGTGCAAACTGGGTGACCCTGGAGACTGCTAGTATGTTTCTTAGAAAAGATCGGAAGGTGGGACAAAACAAAGCATGACAGAATCAGACCGAAGTATTGGTCTTCACCCAGGGATGAACTTGCCGGAATGGCCCCCCATACCACTGGTTCAGAGGGCCCAGAGGCTTCCAGCTGGAAGCCGTGATCCCCACTGCCCAACCCCACCATGTCCTGGGGGGCAAATTCAACTTTTATTTTTATTTTTTTAAGTTTTTTGTTTTTTGTTTTTTTTGAGAGAGAGAGCACACACGCATGTGAGTGCGGAATGAGGGAGAGAGAGAATCCCAAGCAGACTCCCTGCTGAGTGTGAGCCTGAGGAGGGGCTCGAGCTCATGACCCTGAGATCATGACCTGAGCCAGAACCAAGAGTCAGACTCTCAACCAACTGAGCTACCCCAGGTGCCCTCAATTCACCTTTTAGAAGGCAGTGCTAGGTCCTGGGCGTACCTCACTGCCTCTTAGAGTTAAATTTCACAAACCAGTTGAAAAAATTCATGTTGTACGTATTCTTGAAATATAAAACATAGTCTATACCAGCAGGTTTTAGTTCAGACAACATTATGGTTTCATAAGTTGTTGCCTGATCTTCTAGCAGTTAAAAATCTAACAGCAGATATTTATAATCTACCATGGTCTTTTTTTAAACACCCATTAAGGGAATGCTAATTATTAAATATAATGAGCAATTTAAAGTTAGTGGTATTCTTCAGATAATTAAATGACCTTTTGTCCCTTAAGTAAACCATCTGATAATCTGTACTTAATTACTAACAATTCGTCGTTTGAATCCCCTGAACTTCAAATAAGGATTTTAATTAGTTTTATCATTATAACCATTAATTGCTGACAGCTATAATCAAGCCTCAAAAACCTAAGTGCTAGTATCTTCCTTTATTCTCAGAGGCAATGCGATGTACCAGCTAAGAGACAAAAGCTGGAGCAAATGCTAGAATAGATTGTGTGCATTCAAATTGTACAGCCCCACTGCTTACCAGCCATGTGACTTTGGGCAAATTATTTACACGATGACTTGATTTCCTCATTAAAATGGGGATGATAATAGTGCTTACCTTATAAGGCTGTTATGAGGATTAAACCAGCCTAGAATAGTACCTCAGTAAGTACTTATTAATGAATACATAAGACACTTGGAGCCATGAATGGTAAATAATATGCACTGTATGCGTTAACTGTAATTCTATTACTTTCTGATACTCCTCACAGTCATTTTTAGTAGTTTGAAGTATGAAGTAGTATGAAGTTTGAAAACATGCCCAATGAGCTCCATGATTCTTAAAAGACCTGAAAATCACATAACAATAATAACATTATACTTTTGTTTTTAATATTCAGTTAATCTCAGCTTAATAAATCTATCCCTCTGTGTTCACCAGAGTTGAAAACATGTCAATGAGATTGGAAGAAATCAACGAAAGAGAAAATTTTATGAAAACTTCCCTGCAGACGGTTGACATTCGACTTTCCCAGCTGGAGGAATTGTCTAACAGAATGGTGAATGCTCTTGAAAATCTCGCGGGAATTGACAAGTCTGACCTGATACAGACACGGTCCCGAGCTTCTTCTGAATGTGATGCAACTTATCTTCTAAGACAAAGCAGTATCAATAGCTCTGATGGCTACAGCATGTATAGATACCATTTTAATGGAGAGGAGTTGCTCTATGAGGATGCTTCTCTCTCCATGCCACCAGGGACAGGATTCAGGAAAAAAGCCTGTTCCTTCCGAATGAAGGAAGAGAAGGAGTCAAAAATTCATCTGATACCAGAGCGTCAGGGCAGCCTTCACCTTTTATCCAGCACAAGCCCACCAGCAACACCAGACTGCAGTCAACTTGCATTAGACAGTGTCAAGAACTCTTCAGAGCTGACATTAGGTCCAGATATTGGGATTTCAGCCGAAGATGATAGAAGGCAGGCCGACTCTAAATGGGAAGAATCTGTTCCCCCAAGTGTAAATCAAACAGATGTTATGCATGGACAGAACAAATCGGATTTTCAAAACCCGCAGCTCACAGTGGAAACAACACAGATAGAAGGCACAATTTCCTATCCCCTGGAAGAAGCAAAGTTGACACGCTATCATCCTGATGAAACGTTCAGTGCTTATAAAACAATGAAGTCCAGAAGCTTTGTATATTCCCGGGGTCGAAAGCTGGTCAGTGGGATTAACAACTGGAGCACAGAGTACAGTTCAATCATGGACCCAGCACGCCCCTCTACAGTTCAACAGTGGACGACAGAATGGAAGTATCAAGTTCAAAAGATCACACGTTCTCGCAGTACCGACATCCCTTACATTGTGTCAGAAGCTGCAATGCAAGCCGAGCATAAAGAGCAATTCGCAGACACCGAAGATGAAAACTGTGTGTCTGAAAGAGTCCCTCAGATCTCTCGTTTATCTCTAGCTGTCACTGACAGAGCTGAAAAGGAAAATTTACTGTCTGTGAAACCAGACCAAACTCTGGGATTCCCATCTTTAAGGTCAAAAAGTTTACACGGCCATCCTAGGAAAGCTAAAGCCAGTCAGGACAAACCAGACAGACCTGGACATGCTGGCAGCGTAAGTAACTTAGCAGTTGTGTCTGGGATTACAACAGAAGAACAGAAGGCCAGGCAAGAGAAAACTTCCACAGAAACTCAAAGTTGACATGTTCTGTTTCTTTGACTTTTAAATCAAAACCACTGATGAATACCATCTTGGTCATCTAAATATCATCAATTTCTGGAAACATTTTCATTAAAAATGTTTGGCAATTTGGACTTAAGATTTAAAATTGAATGCACTAAATGTAAAGTAATATTTTGCTAGCATATGTTAGGAAACTTAGGTTGTGTTTAGTTGGAATAGGATCAGATGAAAGTGACAGTACTCCAGTTGAAATAAATCACTTAATCAGTAAACGATTCTACAATCTCTTTATTTCTCTTTATTTCCGCCAAGTAGCCTAAGAAATGCCTTTGGGTGCCACCAATAGGTTACTAAAGGAGTAAACAGCTATGTAAAAAGAGAAATTAAAGACAAAGCAAACATGAAAAAAAGAAGGGGAAGAAGAAAAACAAAATTGGGAGGTGCAAGAAGTAAGGAGTGGAAAGGAACCATCAGCATCATATTTTTTATGGGTTTTTGTTTTCTGTTTCAATGTTTTATGTTTTATAATTACACAGTGGAAACAAAAATACACGATTATATCAAAGATAACACATAGTTAAGGGGGACCAGGAGTTTTGTTAATGTGTAAAAATAAAGTATCCAATGTGCATTTTCCTGTTGTCATTGAGTCCTTGATTGCAAACACAAATAAATTGTACCTCTGCCTATTCAATGGTTTGTGCAAAGCTGTGGCTAAAACCTGAAAGATACATCATCAAGGTGGAATTGTTGAGAATAGAGGAGATCATTCATGGCTGAGAATACAAGGTGTTATGCTTCAACTTGTAAGTTCAAACACCCATCAGATGGCTGAGCCACCCAAGCTCAGGTCAGGGGCCACTCTCTAGACCCTTAATGTAACCCCTACTCTTGACTATACAAACAGGGGCAGAGAGGGGCAGAAAGGGACCTTCTCTGGCTAGTGCAGAGGCCACCAACACTCATAGAGGTTAAGAGTTGGATCGTGGGCCCTTACCATCTCGCAACAGCATCTCTTGGGAGGACTCAAGGGTCTCTGGAGCACACAGAGAAGGCCAGCCTCATGCCTGGAGTTACATGCCGACTGCTACTTTACTGAAGTGCCTCATGGGGGGACGCAGGTCAGACAGAAATGGGGATAACCACAAAATAACCACTACACCCATTCTCATGTGAGACCCAGACTGTCACATTGTCATAAACTGGCAAGGGAAGAGAGAGAGAGAGAGATTCACTGTAGTTATGCCAGTTATATAGTTATGTTAGTTATAAAGATAGTGATCAGAGATAGTTAACAACTAAATGAGACTGAAGTTTTGTTTGTTTGTTTTAAGATTTTATTTATTCATTTGAGACACAGAGATAGAGAAAGCGCATGAGCAGGGGGAGAGGCAGAGGGTGAGGGAGAAGCAGACTCCCCGCTGAGCAGGGAGCCCTACGAGGGGCTCAATCCCAGGACCCTGGGATCATGACCTGAGCCAAAGGCAGACGCTCAACCATCTGAGCCACCCAGGCACCCCAGACTGAAGTTTTTAATAATCAGGTCCGAATCCCTGAACTGGGCTGAATTTATCAAAGAGCACTGGATAACTCTGCGTGGATGATGGGGCTTTGAAATGTAAGAAATGATAATATTTATTTAATAAATAAAGCTACTACTACATTGAGACTGTTTACTCAATCCCGCCACATGTGTTATTTTAGCCAATGCTTAACCCATTACATTTTACCTCATTCCTAAATCTTTCCTTTTGGTGCCAAGAAATCTTTCAGCACTTTGCCACATTCTAGGAAAAAAGGTTTCTCAGAATAAGCTGGAAAACCTATGACTGCTTAACAGAGTGGGTGTGAAGAAGACAAAGCTTATCTTTGGAACTCCCACCTCGCCATTCCACAGCTTCCCCCCTCCCTTTCTGAGGTCTCTGCTACCCTGCCATGGGGCCAAGTACATTCCCGTAAGTCTCATGAGATTTGTGACATCTGCCTCCTGTAGAGGTGTTGGCTGAAAGGGATGTGATATTTAGACCCAAGGAAATACATTCTAATGGTGGAATTTCAGAACCTGTGGCAAGGACCTTTCCTGCACACCTGAAATCATACTCTATGACTACGCACTCTACCATCTCAATACAGCTCAAATATTGAGGGCCTATTATGTAGGGTTTATGATATTATTATCACTGTCATTCTAAGTTTGCTAAATATGGGACCCCACATGTTAGGAACAAATATCCAATCTGATCAAATCTAGTGATATCTAATACAATTAAAACAGGAACACTGTGTATGTTCAAAGCATTTAATATAAAGTTGTCTTAGTAGGGGCGCCTGGGATAGCTCCGTCAGTTAAACACCTGTCTTCGGCTCAGGTCATGATCCCGGGGTCCTGGGTTTGAGCCCTGCATTGGGCTCCTTGCTCAACAGGTAGTCTGCTTCTTTCCCTCCCTCTCCCTGCTCAGGCTTTCTCTCTTGTTCTCTCTCTCTCTTTCTCAAATAAATAAAATTTTTTAAAATTGTCTTAGTAAATAAATTATAAGCATATTCCCTGTTCTATGTAAAACACAGTAAGAAACATACTAAGAAGGCTTTATTCTTATATCCCATAAATTCTGGCACACTCATAAATGTTATGATAGTTGTATAAGCTGAAAGTAAGCTCGTTTTTTACTTTGATCAAGAGGAATTAAGAACTGAACTCATAAGTGGCTTTCTCCTTTGAGACTATACGATTGTTTATTTTCTGAATATATATTGCATCACCTTGAGGCTCCTATAGGCTTACACAATTTAGGTTTCAAAATTTTAAAATTTAACTCTTAGCATTGTCCTAGAGTTATTTCATATCAAAAAATGCATTTTGGGGGCACCTGGCTGGCTCAGTCGATAGAGCATGCAACTCTTGATCACAAGTTCATGAGTTCAAGCTCCACGTTGGGTATAGAGCTTACATTAAAAAAAAAAAAAAGTTAAAAAAATGTATTTTAGGGACACTGGGGTGGCTCAGTCAGTTAAGCGTCTGCCTTTGGCTCAGGTCATGATCCCGGGGTCCTGGCATCGAGCTTTGCGTCAGGCTCCCTGCTCAGTGGGGAGTCTGTTTCTCCCTCTGCCCCCCTCCCCACTTATACTCTCTCACTTTTTCTCTCTCTCTCAAATAAATTTTTAAAAAATAAAATCTTTTTAAAAATGCATTTTGCTGGATATATATTGGAAATAAAGACAAATGAAGTAATCACCCTACTATCTCCAACATAAAAAAGACTGTTGTAGAGAAATGTTTATTATAAAGGACACAGAAAATCACACAAAACAAATATGACTTAATTATTTTAAGATGAACATCTTTATAGCCACCACCCATATTAATAGAATTTCCAGGTACCCCAGAAGTTTCAATCTCAATCACCTTCCTCCCCACAAAAGTGACTACTATCTATTTACAGTAATCATTTCCTTGTTGTAAAAAAATGACTCTGAACCTAGATGGCTTGAAACACCTACGTTATTATGCTCATGGATGTTGTGGGTCAGGAATTCAGACAAGGCACAGAGGAATGCCCCTGATTTGTGGTATTTGCTGATTTCCATGGGGTAAATACTCCTCCCACGACCAACTGCAAGGTACATGTGACATCAGTGAATGCGGAGTTGGGAAAAGATGTTGTCAATTGGCTCCTGCAAGCCAGTACGAACTGGCTAGAGTACACCGCTGTCTTTATTTCATGGTGTTTGAGCTGAGAAGACTCAGTGTCTGGAGATGATTCAACAGCCGGAGGCTGACGTCATCTAGAAGCATCTTCCCTCACATGTCTGGGAGAGGATCCTGTCTGTCAGCTGTGATCTGAACCTCAGCTAGGACTATCCACCAGAGGACCCATGCATGGTCTCTGCATGTGGCCTGGGCTTTCTCCCAGCACGGCAGCCTCCTAGAAATCAGATTTCTTACACAGTAAGTAGTTCAGGGCTCCAAAAGTGAGTGTCCCAGTGAGCGAGGAGGAAATGTCATTGCTTTTTATAACTTAGTCTCAGAAGTCATGCAGAGTCACTTCCATTGCATTCTCTTGGTTACAGGTGAGTCACAAAGGCTAGTCCAGATTCAAGGAGAGGGAGGAGTGTTTAGAATTTTGCAGACATGGAGCGTCTGGGTGGTGTAGTCAGTTAAGCATCTGACTCTTGGTTTTGGTTCAGGTCATCATCTCAGGGTCACAAGATTGAACCCTATGTCTGGCTCTGTGCTCAACATGAAGTCTGCTTGAGATTCTCTCTGCCCCTCCCCCTCCCACCACCCTTTCTTTCACAAATAAATAAATCTTTAAAATAAAATAAAATGAAATTCTGCAGACACGTTTTAAAATCACCACACTTGCATTTCATTATAGCTTCATCACCTGAATGTCCTTTAGCACTATATTTGAGCTTTGCTCTCTCTTTTTTTTTTTACTTACTGACTCTCGTTCCTTTCTCTTCCTTATATCTGTTGAAGAACATGGGCCATTTGTCTTGCACAGTTTCCCACAATCTGATTTTTACTAGTTGAATATTCATGCAGTTTGACATGTTTCACTGTTTCTGCAAGTTGGCAAAATTTAGAGGCTCAGGCTTGGATTCAATTTTTTTAGCAAGGCTATTTGGGTGGTGTTGCTTCCTTTCTCATGAGGCACATATGTCTATTTGCTTCTATTTTTGGGATGTCTGTAGCTGCTGATACTGCTTGATAGTATGAACTAAGGTTTCTTAATTCATAGGAAGCTAAAAATCATAATAATCTACCCTATGATTTCTTTTTCCTTTATTAGTTAGAATACTTTATAAAGAAATGATTCCTTTCACCTGCTATTTGGTTTCATAGTAGTATAGTTCATACCATAAGCAAGGACAATGATTGACTTTTCCCATTTATTTGCCAGTTTTTAGGATATTGAATTGGTTCCCTATCATCCTCTAATGGTGACCAATAGATTGAAATATATGTATATATACATATTTATACCATCATTACCTCATGGATTTTTAACATATGGATATGTTTCAATTCCTTGCAATTATCATATTCTCACATTTTTTTCCCTTGAGTATATTAAATATGTTGCTCCATTTTCTTCTGGTATAAAGTATTGCTGCCAAAAAGTCTGAGGATAATCTAATTCTCTTTCATCTAAGTCACTTGCTCTTTTTGTCTAGATACCCAAAGAAATTTGCATTATTTTTTCTTTAAAGTCCAGTATTTTTACAAGAATGTGTCTTAGTGTTGATAATTCTAGGTCAATTTTCTCAGGTGCAATGTGTTCTCTCAATGCCTAGATGCAAACATATATATTTTTTTATTTCAAAAAAGGGCTTTCTTGAAGTCTAGTTTGTAGTATTTGTTTTCTTATCCCTGCCTCCTTTTTCCCCCCATGGGACTCCTTTGCCTAGCTTCAATATTTGCCATTTTCTCTCTGATTTTTTTTAAACCTCTCATTGATTTTTGAAATCTTCCTCCTCTTCATCTTAAAGCATAATCAAATGCGTTTACTAACCTTGGGTTTCTTTTAATTTAGTCTTCATTTCCAAAGTAATTTTTTTCTTATTTCGATTTCTATTCTGAGTTTGTTCATTTCATTTTGATTGTTTCTAACGCTGATTTATATAGTTTGTTCATGTCTCATATCATTTTCTTAGTGTCTTTTAAGTAGCGTGTGTTAGTTTTGATCTACCCTGTGGGCATGTCTTTCTGCCGTGCTTTTATTGTCTATAGAAGTGCTATTCGGTTCTTATTCTCTTTTTCACTACAGTAGTCTCCTATGGGATTTGACTTCCATACTTTCTTGTTGCTTGTGTGTATGTGAAGTGGGTTTTCTTGAACTTTTTGAAGGAGGCCGTTTTCAGGATAGCTTTTCTGACTTCACAGAGAACCTTTTTCTGTTTTTACAGTGCAGTATTAACATTTTTAAAAGCTTACTTTCAGAGACTTTCTGGTCCTATTTTTTTTTTTTCTGGACCTCCTCTTTCCTTTGTCTCTATCTGGTTCAATTTTGTTTCCCTGCCCATAAGTCTGTCCTCAGTGTGGGCCCCTTTCCTAAGGAAGCCTTGGTAGGTCAATTTCAAGAGTTCCTACAGCTCTATTGCTCCAATCTCCTCAGACCTTACCATGAGTCCCTCGCACTCTGATGACCTTAGAGATAACAAACACCCTTTCCTATTTCAGCGGCTCTTCTCAACTTGACTGGCCGGGCCTTCCAGTGAATACCTTCTGGCTATTTTGGAATTTTCCAGATGCCTCACTGATTCCCTTTGCTGATACCATAAAGATCTTGTGAGGGCTATTGCTTTGTCCTCACTTGCCTGTCCTGGAGATCATGGGGATACCATTTCACTTAGGCTTGTTGTTGACGTCATCCATGGGTTTTGGTTTTGCTTTAGAACTGCTTTGCCTGTTTTTATGTGGAGCAAAAAAATAATGCTGCTGCTGTCATTTTCCCAGAATCTCCTCTCAAGAAACAGATTTTTTGTTGTTGTTGTTTGTTTTTTGTTTTGTTTTGTTTTTTGGTTTTAAACAAATTACCTAATAGTCATCTTAAAGGTCCACATACCCAGGCAATGGCATAGTTTTGTAGACAGTATGTGTAATCACGTCTTACCTTTCCCACTGCTTCCACCATTAGCTTCTTTTATCTGGACTATTCTAGTAGCTCCCAACTAGTCTTTCGGCTTCTACCGTGTGGTACCTCTACAGCAGTAGGAGTGATTTTAAAATATCAGCCAGATCATGTCACTCTCCGCTCAAAATATTGCAAAAGATTTTCTCAACTCTCAGGCCCTCTGAGATCTGGCCTGTTCTTTCTCTCCGACTTTCTCTGCCAGTGGCTCAGGCTGTGTCAGCCAGCTGCATTGGCCTCAAACACACCAGGCAGGCTTTCACCCCAGGGCATTTGCACTTCCATCCCCTCTGTTCCCAAGCTTTTCCTTCTGATTTCCACCTGGCTTGCTCCCTCACTACTTTGGTCTCTGCTCAAATGTCATCTTATCAGAAAGGCCTTCAATGACCTCCCCTCCCATCACAAAATGGAACTCTCATCCTCTTCCCATGTTTTATTTTTCTTCATGGCTCTTTCTACCATCTGACCTGTTATATATTCATTTTTTATGTATCGTTCTACCCATAATGCCATGAAAGTAGGAACTTTGTCTTCTTGGCAACTTGAACAGTTTTTTTTTAGCACAAAGGTAGCACTTGATACAAATTTGGTAACTGAATGAATATATAAAATACCTAGCACCTAACAGGTATTCAAGAAATGTTTGCACTTTTTTTTTTCTTCATAGGGGAAAGGAAGTGATCTGTAGGGAATACCACTATCTGCCATGATAGAACCAATAATGGAACAAAGTGAGAAAACTAAGAGAACAGAATAGTGGCATTGAAGCCAAAAGAAGGGGTAGTCGAAGTATCAAGGAGGTCAGAGCTGAATAGAGGCCATAAGACTGGTGCTATAGGCCCAAAATTTATATGTTGAAGCCCCGACCCCTAATGTGACTACATTTGGAGATCCTTTAGGAGGTAATTAAGTTTAAGGGAGATAGATCGTTAAGGGTGGGATCCTGATCCAACAGGATCAGTGCCCTTAAAAGAAGAGATACCAGAGCACATGTGCTCACTGTCTCTCTCTCTGTCTCCCCCTCTCTCTCTCTCCTTCTCCCACCCTCAGGCCTACGAAAACACAGCCACCATTGGCAAGCAAGTCAAAGAGCTCTTAGGAGAAACCTATCTTGTCTGTACCTTGATCTTGGACTTGCCACCCTCTAGAACTCTGAGAAATAAATTTCTGTTGTTTAAGCATAGAGTCTGTAATATTTTGTTATGGCAGCCCAAGCCGACTAATACAATTAGGTATCTAAAAAGGTCATAAAATTTAGCATTAGGTTAATAAGAAATCTGGAAATCAAAGTTTTTCTACTTTTCAATTGTAGGGTCACATCTTAGAGTTGTAGATCCTAAGAAAATCAATATGACAAAACTTAAACCACAAAGTCACTTAAAGAAAAGCCCATATATTGCTTGAAGAGTATTTGTGGGGAAAAAAAAGTCCATTTTCCCCCGGTTTTGAGATATAATTGACATATACCTCTGTATAAGTTTAAGGTGGACAGCATAATGGTTTGAATTACATATACTGTGAAATGATTACTGCAATAGGTCTAGCATTGATCAACTTACACAGACACAATAAAGAGAAAGCAAACAAAGAAAAAACTTCTTTTCTGGTGATGGAAACTCACAGGATTTACTCTCTTAACAGCTTTCCTCTCTACCATACAGCTGTATTAACTATACATTACACCATGCTATACATTACATCCCTAACATTTATGTATCTTGTAACCAGAAGTTTGTACCTTTTGACCACCTTCCTCCAATTTCCACCTCTGTTAACCACAAATCTGATCTTTTTTGCATGACTTTTTTTTTTAATCCACTTAAGGAAGAAAAGTCACAGACTATTCATAAAAATTTAAAAAATATATGTTCACAAGTGTTTTTAACACCTATGACCACATGACCTTAACATTTTAAAGTACAATTGTGGTTCCTGAGCAAATGAAATCATGTGTTACCCAAATTAACAACAAAGATCTGTAGGGTTCTGAATCCAGGATAAATTATTTTCAGATAAAAAGCAAACTTTTGAATCTTAAAATTTTTTAATGTTTCAATTAGCAACACTTGTCAGTATGATTGTGATTCATATGATCACACTGCAGCTTCCTTGTGACATTAGTTATAAAATGTTGGATTAGGGTTTTATTCTTCAAAGCAGAAGAAGAATCAAGTCTCAACTAATAGACTCACCAAAATGATACATCACTGGCCCCCTTCCACCAAAGGCTGCTCCAGTTTAGAGTTAAGAAATGCCCTGTGCTCGATCTGCTGAAGTTCATCTGCTCTATACAATTAAGGGGTGGATTATTTGCCCCATAGCCTATTGAAGGCCCCCACACTGTTAGTGCCTCACTCTCACTGGGCTTTTGATCATGTTCCTGCTCACTAGTATCTTCACCTGTGAGGATGGGCAAGAAAAGAAAGGGAGGTAACTTGCTTAATGTCTTTTTCTACATTAAATTTTAATAAGGAGGGTAGAAGTTAATAAACTAAGTTGAGGAGTTTGGATTGCCTGCCAATGTCATCTGCCGATAGTCCCCAGGCCCGCGCATCCCATGGAAATCAGCAGTCGGCTCAGCTGGTAGGACATCCCAGCCTCCAAGCTTTGCGCAAAGACAGCAGACGGGATGATGGAAGAAAATCTTCCCCAATTGTGGGGCCTCTGAGCTTTATCACATGCGGTACAGACCGCGCTGGACGTTTGATCCTGGTCATTGCTGGCAGCACCGGTCCACTTTCCCAGCGCGGGTCCCTCACACGCTGGATGCACAGTGTGACTGAGTCCGGGGCACCAGAGGCCCCTTCCCCAATGTCCCGGGCTCCTCCGGACGACTTAAAACCACAATGATCGCGCGAGCTGGGTGACAAAGGAGCAGCAGTGCAGAGAGCTGTCCCAGGAAAAGAGAGCACGGAGCAGCCGAAAAAGAGAGGGATCAGAGCCAAGATCGCCGTCCCCCTCCAGCCTCAGCCATGACCCCCGCGGGCCGCCGTAGGTCCCCGCGAGCCGCCGTGAGTCCTGCGGGCCGCCGTAGGAGCGCCGTCGCTAGGCTGCGCTCTCAAGATGGCTGCCGAGCCCCGCTCCCCCCGGCGCCCTCGCTGAGGTCCCGGCAGCAGGCGAGCGGGGCGAGCCCTGCCTTCCGGCACCAGCGCGGCCTAGAGGCCGGGAGAGGCCGGCCGCCGGCTCCGCACGCACCGTCTCTCGGGGCGGGGCGCCGGGCCCCTTCCGGGGATGGGCCCCGGCGCCCGAGTCGACCCGACTTTGCCCCGGCTCCTCCCCGCTCGGGCGGGCGCTCCGCCGTGTCCCCGCCCGTCAGTCCGCCCGGCCCGGCTGGCCGCAGACGGGGCCTGGGCGGCCGCACGGGCACCTCCGAACCCCCGGGCGTCGGGAGGCGTCGGCGCTACCGCCGACCGGCGGCGGGTCCCGGGTTGCGACCCGGCCAGAGCGAAAAGGCGACGACACCATGTTCTCCCTCAGGCCTCCCAGACCCACCTTCAGGTCCTACCTCCTGCCGCCGCCCCAGGTAAACAACCCCCTCCCCGCGAGCGCCCCTCTCCTTGGCGCTTCCTGGGAGCCGCCGGGCCGACCCCCGGGAGGCTCCCCCGGTCTCCCAGTTCCCAGCCGCGCGATTGCCAGAGCCCGACGCCGGGAAAAGCGCCTTCTCGGGAGCCCCCACTGGCTCGGTGGAAACTTGTAAAACTTCGCCGCAGCCGTTCTCAGCCCGGAGACCTGTGATCCGTAGTTTTGCCGTGTGATGAGACTCAAGGGAGTGTTTGGAGTTGGGTTTATTTAGTTCTTCGCCTAGCAGTTGTCCGCACTGTGGCCGCCAGCATGATTGCATCGCTTGTGGGCATCTGGTGGAGGAGGTTACCTGTCATAAATGTGAACACCTGGAAGCGGCAGAGGCCGTTTTAATATTTTTGTCAGACTCCCAATTGATAATGAAGAGATCTTTAAAAGATCTGGTAAAACGTGAAAGATTTTAAGGGGGCGGGGAAAATATGTGTCTGTTGCATGTGTCATCACTTAGAAAACAAAAATTGCTTTCGTATATCTCACGGGGAGAAAAAGTTTTGATCTTGATTTATTTTGCTGATGTATTTCAGACTGACGATAAGATTAATTCGGAACCGAAGATTAAAAAACTGGAGCCAGTCCTTTTGCCAGGTAAACATCAGAGTTTCAACAGATACTTTAGGAATGTGTTTTGGTCCGAGATTATTCTACCAACTAGTACTATGTGGCTAACTTCTCCCTTGTATTTACGTTAAACTTTACCTGGTTAAAAATCTAACGACTGAGATGACAGAAAAACTTGGTTAGAACTAAATAACAGCAACAAAAAGTAGTGATTAATTTGGTGTTTGTCCTTGAAAATGTAAGCACCCTAGAAAGCTCTCAAGAATATCACTACCTCATTTCTTTTTTTGTCTCCTGAAATGTTCATTTTTGAAGCAATCATTAATTGGTTAGGTAGTGAGAGTACTCTTTGCCCTTCTTGTCTGCAACTTCATGCATTAATGATTAATAGGTCATCATTTTAGTAGTATGAAAAGCAACTTTTATTATGTTTGGATCGCTATACCAATAACAAAGCTTAGTGAACATTGAATTACTTACTTGGCAATTGTTTTTTTGAAGGTGTCAGCTGTGTTTGCAGATTGTTTCAGTTTAGAATGGGGTTTCATGACAGAGGCTCTGCGAAACATTTTGGGCCCAGTAATCCTTTGGTATAGGGACTGTCCCGTGCATTTTAGGACGTTTAGCAGTATCCTTGGCCTCTACTCACCAAATGCCAGTAGTACCTCCTTCTCCACCTCCTAGTGTGACCACCAAAATGTCTCCAGACGTTGCCAAAACTTATTTTTTGTCTTTTGCGTCCAGGAGCAAAATCTCCTCCCAGTGGAGAAGCACTGGTTTAGAACAAAATTTACCTTGAAACACCTTAAGAGGTAGAGGTAGGAATTGGTGAGAGATAGGAGTTAAGTTTTGAAGCATATAAAATACTATTTAATTGGTGTTTTGAATTGTATAACAATTATGTAATAATTAGGAAAATTTGGTTGTTTAATATGATTCTTGCGTGGAGTAGCCAGATACCTAGGAAAGCCTGTTTTTTTAAACCTGAAATCTAATCAAATACCAATTTGTGCGGCTACTTTCAACATTTAAAAATCTTAGTCATTACTTGATGCTAAATCTAGTAAAGTGATTAGAACTTTATAGGTAGTAATTGAATATGGAAACTTTATTTTGTGCTTCAAATTTTAAATGTTAAGTAGGAACAAACATTACAATCAACTTGTGGTTCAATATTATAGATGCTAACTCTTAAAAATTGTTTTCAACTTTATCATGGAACTTAGTTATAAATATTTTGCCTTTATTTTGTTAATGTTTTTTATCCAACCAGTGTGTATTAAAATAATCCTTTGTACTTTTCCTGAGAGTGAACAATAGAAATAATAAGTAACCTTTGCTCCCTGTGCATGCTCTTGTTTTAGCCTTAGTCACTCCAGGCATTTAAAAGTCAGCTGTGGGAAACAGTACTCATCTTAATTGAGTGAGTGCCTATGAGCTATTGAACTTTGGCTTCCTTTACTTTGTCTGAATAGGCCCTGTTCATAGGCCTTGATTTCCCTCTTCTGATATTATGATTTGGGGTTAATAAACCACAGGTCTTAGATATAAATGATAGTGCTTGATTTTTTAGGATTGCCTTTTATATTTAAGATATGCTTATGAAAGAGTTACTAAATATCAGTGAGCAGGAAGAACTACAGAATTAACTAAAAACTTACCTTTCTACTAAAAAGTCACAGTTCTCTGGGGAAGGTATGAACTCATTTCCTGCCTGTAAGTGGTTTGTGAGTCCTAGAAAGGGCAGCTAAATGTAGATACTCTGATCCGTGTTACTTTTTCTTACATTGGCTCTGGGTATGCAAACATGATGGCTCTGGTACGCTGGATTCTGTTTGCAGCTAACCTGTTTCTTACAAAACATTTAGCCAATCCTGGATGAGTGTGTCTTTTGCCTTCCTTCCTCACTCCTTCTTTTCTTTCTCATCTTGGCCTTCCCATACACTCCCCAGTTTCTTTCTACCCGGCCACCCCGTTTTGGTCTCTGTTTCCTGCTTCCCCTCTTGAGCCACCTGTCTGACTACCACCAGAACCTCCGTTGCTCCTCCTTTGGCCTGCGTCCTACTACTCGACCTGTGAAATCTGGAAGACAGGTGGAAAGTAATTGAGGCATTGGTCATCTAAAGACCTGGGCTAGGTTAGGGTTTTTACTAAGAGGGTTTAATAATATAGTTCTTGCCTTACTTATAGTCAGAAACCAAGAGGAAGCTTGGCCAAGTCAGCTGTGGCTTTACACAGGCACACGGAACAAGAAGTAATTGTTCAGAGATATAGTATTGCATGTTATACTTTGGCATAGTGCCTTGGGTTCAAGGATATCCTACTTTAGTTGCCCAAAGTTTGAACTTTTACAAGCAGATGAAAATTAGACACGAAATGAATTGTGTGCAGTTACTGTGTGTTCCTTTGGAACTTAACAAGACTAAATTTAAAATGATCTTCGTCTTTTATTAAGTGAAGAAAATAGAAGAAACTGGTAATTTAATTCCGATTGTGCTTTGTGGTAGTAATTTTCAGTTTGCCTGGTTCATGAATCTCCTTGAGGTAGAAGCTGTGTCTAATTCGGCTTTGTGGACCTGATGTCTAGTGCGGTGCATTGAGCTGCTGCTTGAGTGTCTGACCAAATGAAAGGACCCCTAGAACACCAGTTTGAATTGTTACCGTAGCCATACACACAGGCAGACAGACCAGCTCTCAGATTGAGTAGCGGAAGACTGTTACTTTCTGCCATGTGTCTCTGCTGTCTCCCAGAGCCACACTTCTTAAGAGAATTATTATCTGAGCCTGGAATTGAGATACAGTGTCCTGTCAAGGCAGCTAGCTTTGCCTGGGCTTTCTCTTCATCTTCCCATCATTACAGGAATCTTGTTCTTTTAATGATTGTGTTGTATATGTGTAAAATCACCCCAATCCTTTTGAAAATAGGGAGAGTTTGAATTTTCAAATACACGTGTGTGTGTGTATGTTCCAGCATATATTTGTTAAGGGCAAGTACTCCCAGGCTATGTTCATATATTTTGGAGGGGAGGGCAGAGAGAGAGAGAGAGAGAATCTTAGGCAGGCTCCACACCCAGGACGGAGCCTGATGTGGGGCTTTATCTCAGAACCCCGAGATCATGATCTGAGCCAAAATCAGGAATTGGACACTTAACCGACTGAGCCACCCAGGCACCCCAGACTATGCTCATATCTTTTTCGGAGAGCTGCTGGACTGGTGAAGCAGTTCCTGAGCACCTGAGCTGGGTGCCTGGCTCTGTGCCAGATGGGGAAAGTGCTAGAGGAGTGTGTGCCTGCATCACAGCAACGCCTTTGGACAAGGGAGAAGATAGTGACCTATATTACTCTTTTCCAGGATCTGGCTGGCATCAGATCTGGATGAAGTTTTTACCAGCCCTTGGTCCAGTTGAGAAAATTAGGAAAAATGCAGCTTTTGTCCACAGAGCTAAGCTGATTTGAAGGATTGTCCTGTATTCTGAGATTTTGTTCTTCCAGCTTCCTCGTTATAGATATATTCTCTATTAAATGATGGTGGTAGTAGCTATGGCTTTAAAGAAGTTTTTAAGTTAGCAATATAAAAGGTTAAGAACTCTGTGTTGGTTGCCTGAATTGTTTTTATAGTATACCTGATTTGTGGAATCTGAACTAGAAACTCTTGATAAGGTTTTTATAATATCATAGATATAATTTCTTAAAAAGATTTATTTATTTTAGAGAGAGAGAGAGAGAGCACACAAGTGGGAGGGGCAGAGGGAGAGGAAGAGAGAATCCCAAGCAGATTCCTCGCTGAGCAGGGAGCCCAATGTGGGGCTGGATCCCAGGACCATGAGATTATGACTTGAGCTGAAACCAAGAGTCAGTGCTTAACCGACTGCACCACCCAGGTGACCCCATAGGTACAATTTAATGAGCACTTACACAGAGATCATCAGTAATTTTGTCTGCCTAGGAATCATTTCACTGTCTTCTGAAAAACTCACCCTCTCTCCTTTGACACATTGATCTTCCCCATCCCCACACTGCCTTGGGTTCTAGTGTGGCCAGCAAGGATAATAACCCACCCCCAGACTGCAAGAATGGGCACAGTTCTGCCTCTGGATATTTTCAGATTCCTTTTTGGTAATTCTGCCAGTGGCCGTAGTTCCAGGAAACCTGCCCCAAAGAGTGAAGTCCCATGTTTTAGAGAGAGGCAGAGGCGTAACACTAAGGAGGACTTCTGAAGGTGTTCAGGCTCCTGGGCTCCATTTTCCTTGAAGTCCAGCTAACACAAAAGCCACAGATTTCTTTTTACTTAGCTAGCTCCAGGCACACTTCTGATACTTTCAGCTAAAATCTTTAATATGTAGCTTTCAGGTTACTCTTCATAACAGCTTTCTCGGGGAGGCACCCATTTATCTTCGTGTGCCCAATGAGATGACTGTAGTTGCACACGGTAGGTAACTTGCCCAGTACGCACAGGTAGCAAGGGCAGAGCCGGGTTTCTGAGCCCCACTCCCAGGCTGTGCCTTTAACCACTAAGCAACAGGGCCTACCTGGCCACACTGGTGACATGAGGGTACAGATTTATGCTTTGGAACTGGAGAGGGGGTGGATTGGATGTCAGCCTGGAAGTTCTCTAGTGAGGTAAAAAGAGCTCTGTCCTTGGCTGTGCCCTTTCCACAGCAGTGACAGATTTTGACCCAACTTGAGGAACAACTTTCAATTTCAGCTGCCAGAAAACGGACTGCCTTGGTGGCAGTGGACTTCCTGTCACTGGCCGTGCCGAAGCAGAGGCTGGTGGAATGCCAGCGGCTTTGTCATGAGGTGGTGAGCTTTGCAGTAAGTGGGCTTGCTGGCCTTTTCTCTCTTCTAACTCTAGGGCAGGATCTGATTAAGGATCTGTGAGGTGGGAGGGAGGATGGCTTGAAACACCGTGGCTAACAGTAACGAGTTCACTGTTCCACAGGTATCTAATGCATGTTCGTGCTGAAAAGCTGAAAAAGTTGGGGTCCTGCCCTTAGATGGTTTCAGTTCACTGGAGGAAATGCTTCAGGAGAGCAGAGGTGGCGAGGGCTCCGAGGAAGGTCACCGAAGCGAGATTGGGGGTTGGGGAGGTGTCAGGAAATGACTTCTGCCCTGCATCTTGAGTGCCTGCTGAGCCTCAGCCACCGTGTAAGGCTGTGTGTCCGCTCAGCTCTTTCCCCCTTCCCATCTGTAATGCCAGCAGCGCTTTCAGCATCAAGATTAACTGTTAGATGGATAATGAATGCACTCATTGTCAGAGTCTTTTGTAATCGGATCAGGAAAGCATACGACCCTGGGCCATCTGGAAAATGAACATAGCCATTGTTGGATAGATGTCTTGTTTATTTTTTTACATATTCACTGTTTAGACCATTTGCGTACTGTTCTTGTTTTCTGCCTCACTGTAATTCTTCGTCACTTGCACGGTAAATCCCTTAAAGGTAGACGTTCTCTTTTGGGTGTTTTACGATTTGTGTTGTTTTTTAATACCTTTTTGTAGATCGGCTTTAAAGATGATTGTAGGCTGATTTTTTGCAGTATTTTAATTCATACATACGTTGCTTTTGAAAGCACCGAAGGACTTGTGACTCCATTTGGGAACAGTGAGGCATGTAACTGTTCTGTTTGTCCCTCACCTGTGGAGCCTTCAGAACAGTCCTCAGGCTGCTGCCGCAGGACCACAGGCCCGCATTTCGTTACTCGCTTCCTCACTTCTGACCGTCAGTCTCTCTGCACCTTAGCTCTTGCTCAGAATATCTCCGGATACTTGCACAAGTAAAATCCTACTTACCCAAGATAAAAATCCAAATTCTGTAACCCCTGTAATTTGCCAGCACTCCACCTTGCTGACCTCTGTACTGTTTCCTAGTGTTGATACTTGCCTCAGTCAGGCTGGTTCCTTTCTCTCTCCCAGATGCCTGATTCTTTATTTAGGCCTTTGTCACTGTTGTCATCACATGTTCTCTCGATCTCAGTCTTCTTCTGCCTTCAAGATTTCCTTCTGGTGGGCGCCTGGGTGGCTCAGTCGTTAAGCGTCTGCCTTCGGCTCAGGTCATGATCCCAGGGTCCTGGGACCGAGTCCCGCATCAGGCTCCCTGCTCCGTGGGAAGCCTGCTTCTCCCTCTCCCTCTCCCCCTGCTTGTGGTCCGTCTCTCACTGTGTCTCTCTCTGTCAAATAAATAAATAAAATCTTAAAAAAAAAAAAAAAGATTTCTTTCTGGTTTCTTCCCAGGGTCTGCACTTCTAACCCTCCTTCAGCCCACTTACTGGACGTGCTACTTGATTACATGCTTTTCTGTATTGTGTGACCTGCAAAACTGGACCCTTAGTACCCACGATGGCATTAGACGTTTTGTGTTTGTCTTCCATATAGTTTCAACCTCCCTTCATAATTTTTAGGCCACTTTAATTCCTGAATTTATCTACAGCTAGGGTGACAACTGGTCCCACTTTGCCTGTGACCGTCCTGGTATTAGTGCTGAAAGTTCCGCATGCCAAGAATCCCCTCCGTTGCAGACAGCCAGTCACCATATGTAAAGCCATATATTGAATTCTTTATTGGCCTAAACACATTCCATAGGTTAATTAGCCACTGTATACGGTAAGGCTTTGTCTTATCTTCCAAACTAAAATGTATTATGGGAAAATTTATTTTTATTCATCAAACATGTATTGACTTTCTAAATGTATTGACTTTCTAAATGTGGAAGATACTATGAAAGATGACATTTTTTGGTTCTCTGGAAGTTAAAAACTTTCTTAGCTATACCATTTTTGAAGATTTATTAATTTTAATTCTATTTCCTTTAATTATTTTTATGGGTGGAAGGGTCTTGCGAAAACAAATTTTGATGATTTCTTGATCCCTTTCCAGGTTGTAGTAGAAACTCTTGACTCATCATCTGATTTAGATAGCTTTTTCTGCGGTGCTTTTTGCTTACCCCACAGTGAAACAAATTTCCTACTTTATCTTCCATGAGGCCTCCCCGTGGCTTCCCTCCAGTGGTGTGCTGGTGGAAAGTGCTTGGTGGTGAAAATCCTCCCACCAGGGCTGATTGCAGGCTGTCAACTTGAGGGCCCAGAGCCCGGACTGTGCGGGGGGGGGCGCAGGGAACTGGAGATTGTCCTGAGCCAGTGCAGGCCGGCTAGCACAGCACAGCTCTGCCACCTGACAGGCGCAGGAGTGGTCTCTGGGAAAACTTCATGGCCCTCTGGAGTTCTGAAGCTTTTGATAGGCACTTTCTTTCTTAGGGCTCACTAATTCAAGATGAAGCAAGGACAGCCTCAGTACTCTTCTATTTATGTATCTATCCTCTCTAGGAAGAGGCCATATCGTATCTTTTTCTTTCCTGTCTCTAAGCTAGTGTTCAGGCTCCCCGGACCGTAGTACTTGCAGTAGCTTTAACAGTCCCTACCCAGTGTTACTGCTTTTTTATGGAGTATGAGCGGAAAATTATTATGAGAGTGGACAGCTGTACTACCTGAGCCAAACATTTTAAAGCCTGGTTCCGGGGCGCCTGGGTGGCTCAGTTGTTTGGGCGACTGCCTTCGGCTCAGGTCATGATCCTGGAGTCCCGGGATCGAGTCCCGCATCGGGCTCCCTGCTCGGCAGGGAGTCTGCTTCTCCCTCTGACCCTCCTCCCTCTCATACTCTCTGTCTCTCATTCTCTCTTTCTCAAATAAATAAATAAAATCTTTAAAAAAAAAAAGCCTGGTTCCACGTGAACATAATTTAATGTTATCAAATAAAACTCAAGCCAGGTTAACTTGACACTTACTTAATTATATGCTTATAATAAGACCCAAACAGAGCATCTCTCCAGCAGTGCCCTCCTTTTCATCCTCCCCTCCATCCCGCCCGACTTCTCTTTCTCTCCCAAAGCCTTGTTCCCATTTTCCGCTCTCAGCACTGTTTGACGCTTCAGTTTCCTTAAAAGACCACAGCCCAGAGAGTCCCTATTCAACTTTTGTTGTTACTTTTCTATTTCTTGTCCAGTTTTTTCTCAGTAGTTTTATTTTTAAATACACTTGGATTTACAAGAGTTGTCTAAAAGAGTGCAGATAGTTAACGTACACTGTTCACCCAGCTGCCCCTGATGTTAATATCTTGCAAGACCTTTTTAAATTTAGCTAAATTAAGAAATTAGCAATGCAAGTTTTATTCACATTTCCCTAGTTTTTCCACTAATGTCCATTAGCTGTTCCAAGATGCCACCAGGGATACCATATTGCATTTAGTCATTATGTCTCCTTAGCGTCTTTAGCCTGACAGTTTCTCCATTTTTACTGATGGACTGATGCATTCTTTCATGTTGGAGCCTGTATCCTTTTGAAATATCCTCCCCGCCCCCATCCCCCCCCCCGCCGACTCTTTCTCCTTCCTTCCTTTCTTGCATTCTGGAACTACCAGAGACTCCCTACTTATGTTGTGTTTCCTCTGCCCCGGCTCTGGAGTTAGCTGTTTTTGCAAGGATCTCAGGTTCCTGTCATTGGAGAATGGTCTTTAAAGACCAAGATCCAGGTGCTCAATATGCTTTGTTGCTGGAGTGTCACGTCTTAGGCCTATAGGGGCCAAAGTAGAAAATATGCCCCTGTGATATTAACCCACGAATAGACACATCTCTCTCTGTTTCTGTATCCATCTGAATATATGTAAAACTTCTTAAGAAGCCATGTCTAGCAAACTTTCTGTAAGGTATCAGGCAGTAAATGTTTTGGACTTTGAAGGCCATAAAGTCTCTGTTGCAAGTATTCAGCTCT
This sequence comes from Leptonychotes weddellii, assembly GCF_054177405.1. Lineage (NCBI taxonomy): Eukaryota > Metazoa > Chordata > Mammalia > Carnivora > Phocidae > Leptonychotes > Leptonychotes weddellii. Next base: position 108,540,392 of record NC_138377.1, read on the forward strand.
GTCTTTGTCCCGTGAAAGCAGTCATAGCCAGTACACAAACAAATAAGTATGGATATGTTTCAGTAGAATGTTACTTACAAAAACCAGGTCTGGACTTGGTCTATGGGCTGTGCCCAGCCATCCCCTGGACTCATGAAATGATTAAATGCATTCTCCTTTTATCTTTGTCTCATTCTCAGTGCATTCATGGGCTTGACATTTTACATTTGTGCCATAAGTAAGAGGATCATGTTGCTAGAGAAGAAGGGCTGTCCTTGAGCGTGTGCTTTATAAATACAGTTGGCTGATGGTACTATGAGGCTGCCATGTCCTGTCTAATAAGACCTCCATCTCTTTCCGTTATCACTTCTCCCCTTCTCAGGAACCTAAAATCCTGTGGTATGGCTTTTTTTTTTTTAAGTAAACTTTTGAGTATAACATACATAAAAAATACATATGAATCTTTAGAGTTACAACTGAATGAATATTTGTAGCGTTGGTTTGAGAGTCCTTGGGCGGATGAGTTTGCTAGTCAAGAAAAGTGGCGCAGCATGAAGTGATGTAGGTTATACTTTGTGAGCCAGTAGTTTTAGTATGAAGAAATCAGTGTTACAGGAGTACGACATCTGTGTGAAATGTGAATAATTAACTTAGGGTTTTGTTTTTATTTTCAAGTTAAGGGCCGTCTTATAATTGGTAGCTAAGATTTCTTGGTGGGAAGAAAGGGTTGAGTATTCACTAGCCCACATTCTGATATTGGGAGGCATTGGGTTCAAAGAGCTATTGAAGATTTAAATTTTATGTATTCGAATTATTTGATGAGTTTCAATGTATAGTTTTGTCATTTAAAATTTTTTTCTCATTAGAATCCAGTTAAGACTAGTACTTTGAATCTTTAATTCAGTTTTGGTGCTTCCTGTTTCTGGATACAGTACATTTAATTTTATGTAAGCGTAGAGAAACAAATACTGGATTTGATATCAGAACACTTGGTTATAAGTTGAAAACTTCTTATTTTTTTTTAAAGATTTTATTTTATTTATTTGAGAGAGAGAGAGAGAGAACACAAGAGGGGGTGGTAGGGTCAGAGGGAGAAGCAGACTCCCCGCTGAGCAGGGAGCCCAATGCGGGACTCAGTCCTGGGCCTCCAGGATCATGACCTGAGCCGAAGGCAGTCGCTTAACCAACTGAGCCACCCAGGCGCCCAACTTCTTATTATTTTTTAAATCTTAGGAAAGTGATTCTTTGGGTCCAAGTCCGTTATCTGCCATACCTTACAGGTTGTTGAAAGAATCAAATGGGAAAAATTTTGAGAAACTCCCAATACAGCTCCCTATGTATGTGGTAGGCAAGCACAGCAGTTCTATTCCTTTTTTCTAACTTCATGTGAGTTTATGCACGCAGCTTATCTCCACACCCTCTTGGCTGCTTGGCCATATTAAATTCCTGGTTTTTGTTCTGTCTGGAGCACCCTCTCTTCTATTGGTGGTAGTTGCCTGATAAACCAGGGAGCAGTGAAGTGATTTAATTCATTCACATGTTCAACACTCATTTAATAGACACCTACCTTGTGCTAGGCATTTGTCTAGGAACTGAAATTTCAGCATTGAGGAAAAATCAAACCACCTTCTGCCCTCATGAACATATGATCCTAAGGGTGGTATGGGCAGTAATTTAAAAATATATGTATAATTGTAGCTGTGTAAATGCTAGGGATTACAAGTATATGATACTGGGGTTGAGGGATTTAATCTAGGCGGGGACATTTAAAAAAAAAAAAAGGCATTTCTGAGAAAGTGATTAGGCTAAGGGAGAATATTCCAGGAAATAGGAACAACATGTGCAAACACCGCATCCAGTGGAAGCAGTATGATCCCTAGGAGGGATTAAAAGAGCACTATCGTGTGAGGGTGAGGAGGATAGTGGCAGAGGGTGAGGGGCGCAGGGCCTCACAGGCCATGTGAAGGAGGTTTGTCTTCGGGATGGAAAATTACTCAGATGGTTTAAGCTGAGAATTTGACCTGAGTAAATTTGAATTAAATCCTCAAGTAAATGGTAGGTTGCTGTTCTTAAAATAATCTTGTGTATTTTTAAGAACTTTGAATAAAAGTTATTATTACAACTCAAATTTATCAGAACAGTTTTGTTGAGCGAAAGGATCGTTTTGAGACTATAGTTGCATTCTTGAATTGGTAGGTATTTGGGGCTTGTCAGCAAACAGGTTCTATCCACCACTGTTAAGGTTTTTACAATGATAAATATGGATGAAGTAGATCAGTACCCTCACTCTTCTACCATTGACCCTGGAGACGGAATGCTTAAAAATGTCCCTGGGTCTAGTTGAATTTTAGATCTTGAAATTAAGGTTTATTTTAATGAAGACCACGCTTTAAATAAATTACTCCTTTCAAAGCACATTATAAATTTTGTTTTGACATCTTACGTTTCTTTCTTTAGTCTTCTCTTTTAACTCTGAAACTATATTTTAAAGTTTTATTGCCAAGTAAGTTATAATTTGGGTGCAGAGGGAAACTCACTTTGGCTTTATGGAATATACCTTATTTAAATTTTTTTAAAAATCAATTTATTTAAACTAAAAAAAAACCAAATCAGTTCACCCATTTCTTCATCCTCCACCTCTGGCAAACACTAAGTTGCTCTCCATATCTAAGACCTTGGATTGTTTTTGTTTGTTTATTTTTTAGATTCCACATATAAGAGAGATTATACAGTATTTGTCTGACTAATTTCAGTTAGCATAATGCCCCCAAGGTGCATCCATGTTGTTGCAAATGGCAAGATTTCATTTTCTTTTATGACTGAATAATATTCCTGTGTGGGGGAGGGGGACATAATATGTGCCACATCTTCTGTATCTGTTCATCCACTGATGGATACTTATGTTGTTTCCATATTTTGGCTTTTGTAAATAATGCTGCAGTGATATTGTGGGTGCATATATTTTTTCATGTTAATGTTCTCATTTTCTTTGGATAAATACCCAGAAGTGGAATTGTTGGATCATATGGTAGTTCTGTTTTTAATTTTTAAGGAACTTTTACACTGTTTTCTAGTGTCTGCACCAATTTACATTCCCACCAACAGTGTAGAAGGATTGCCTTTTCTCCACATCCTTGCCAACACTTGTTATTTCTAATCTTTTTGATAATAGCCATTCCAGCAGGTGTGAGGTGATGTATCATTGTACTCTTGATTTGCATTTCCTTGACATATAGAGCATCTCTTCATGTACCTATTGGCCATCTGTATGTCTTCTTTGGAGAAATATTTATTCAGATCTTCTGCCCATTTTTAAAATCAGGTTTTATGTTTGTTTTAGCTGTTGAGTTTTATGAGTTTTTTATATATTTTGGATGTTAGCCTCTTCTATAATTTCAAAGTATTTTCTTTCATTCAGTAGGTTGCCTTTTCATTCTGTTGATGGTTTCTTTTGCTGGGCAGAAGCTTTTTAGTTTGATGAAGTCCCACTTGTTTGTTTCTGCTTTTGTTAAAAGCTTTTGCTTTTGGTGTCAGAATCAAAAAATTATCACCAAGACCTGTGTTAAGGAGTGTACCACCTGTGTTTTCTTCTAGGAGTTTTATGGTTTTAGGTCTAACATTCGAGTCTTTAATCCATTTTAAGTTAATTTTTGTGTATGATGTAAGATAGTGGTCTAGTTTCATTCTCTTGCATATGACTATCTAATTTTCTAAATACCATTTATTAAAGAGACTGTCATTCCCCCATTGTATACTCTTGGCTCCTTTGTTAGAAATTAATTGGCCAAATATGTGTGGGTGGGTTTTTTTCTGGGCTGTCTATTCTGTTCCATTGATCTATGTGTCTGTTTACCAATGGCCATATTGTTTTAATTACCATAGCTTTATAATATAGCTTGAAATCAGGGAGCATGGTGCCTTCAGTTTTTCTTTTTCAAGATTGCTTTGGCTATTTGGGTCTTTTATGGTTCCATACAGATTTTTTTTAAAGATTTTATTTATTTATTTGAGACAGAGAGAATGAGAGAGACAGAGAGCACATGAGAGGGGGGAGGGTCAGAGGGAGAAGCAGGCTCCCTGCCGAGCAGGGAGCCCGATGTGGGACTCGATCCCGGGACTCCAGGATCACGACCTGAGCCGAAGGCAGTCGCTTAACCAACTGAGCCACCCAGGCGCCCTGGTTCCATACAGATTTTAAGATTGTTCTATTTCTGTGATAAATGCCACTGGAATTTTGGTAGAGATTGCATTGAATTTATATATTGCTTTGGGTAGAATGGACGTTTTAACAATATTAATTCTTCAAGTCATGGGCATGGGATATCTTTCCATTTATTTGTGTCATCTTTAATTTTTTTCACTAATACCTCATCTTCAATATACAGGGTTTTGGGTTTTTTTTTTTTCCATCTTGGTTAAATGAGTTGGGTATTTTATTCTTTTTGATACAGTTGTAAATGGGTTTCCTTAATTTCATCATAAATGGATGTTGAATTTTGTCAAATGCTTTTTCTGTATCTATTGAAATGATCATAGGATTTTTACCCTTCAGTGTGTTAATGGGATGTATCACATTGACTGATTTGCAGATGTTGAACCATCCTTGCATGCCTGGAATAAATCCTATTCCCTCATGGTACATGATGGTTTTAATGTATTATTGAGTTTTTCTGTTTGCAAGTATTTTGTTGAGGATTTTTGCGTCTGTGTTCATCAGGGAAATTAGCCTGTTATTTTCTTGTGCTTTTGGTAATTTATTCAAACTGTTGACAGTAATAGAGTCCCCAACCGTTACTGTATTGCTGTCTTATTTCTCCCTTTAGGTCTGTTAATATTTCCTTTTTATATTTAGGTACTCCAATGTTGGGTGCGTAAGTATTTACAAATGTTACATCTTCTTGTTGGATCGACCCTTTTACCATTATGTAGCACCCTTCTTTGTCGGTTATCACAGTCTTTGTTTTAAAGTCTGTTTTGTCTGATGTAAGTATAGATACGCCAGCTTTGGTTTCCATTTGCATGGAAAATCCCTTGTTCCATCCTTCTTTTTCAGTCTATGTGTCCATACATCTAAAGCGAGTCTCTTAGAGGTAGCATATAGATGGGTCTTGTTTTTTTATCCATTCACCCACTCTGTATCTTTTGATTGGAACATTTAGTCCATTTACATTTAAAGTAATTATTGAGAGGTTTGTGCTTATTGCCATTTTATTACTTGTTTTCTGGCAGTTTTTGTAGTTCCTCTCTGTTCCTTTCTTCCATTGCTCTCTTCCTTTGTGGTTTGATGGCTTTCTTTAGTGGTATCTTATATTCTTTTTTCTTTATCTTTTGTATATGTACTATAGGTTTTTGCTTTGTTTTGCAACCATGAGGCTTGCATATAACAAGTTCTATCTGTTGCAGTCTATTTTAAGTTGATAACAATTTAAGTTTTATCCCATTGTAAAGCTCAAGATAATTACTCTTCCCACCCACACTTTATAGTTTCTCATGTCACATTTTACATCTTTTTATCTTCTGTATCCTGTAACCAAATATTGTAGTTTTAGGTAATTTCTTTTGTCTTTTAACCTTCTTAATAGCTTTAGACATAATTAATCCGCTACCTTTACTATATGTGTATCTTTCCAGTGAGATGTAATCTTTCATATGTGTTCTTGTAATTAATTAGTGCCCTTTCTTTTCAGTGTAAAGAAGTCTTTTTTAACATTTCTTGTAAAGCTAGTTTAGTGGTGATAAACTTCTTTAGCTTTTGCTTGTCTGGAAAATTTTTTATTTCCTCTCCACTTCTGAATAATTTTGCTGTGTAGAGGGTTTTTTTCTTTCAGCACTTTGAATATATAGTCACCGTCTCCTGGCCTGTGCAGTTTCTGCTGAAAGGTCTGCTGATAGCCTTGTGGGGCTTCCTTGTCTGTAATAAGTTGTTTTTCTCTTTCCACTTTTAATATTCTCTCCTTGTCTTTAACTTTTAACATTTTAATTACAGTGTGTCTTGGTGTGGGTCTCTTTGGGTTGCTCTTGTTGGGAACTTCCTGAGCTTCCTGGATCTGGATGTCTGTTTCCTTCCCCAGGTTAGGGAAGTTTTCAGAAATTATTTCTTCCAATAAGATTTCTCCCCCTTTCCCTTCTCCTGGGAGCCCTATGATGCAAATGTTAGTTCATTTGATGTTGTCCAGTAAGTCCTTTAAACTATCCTCAGATTTTCCATTCTTTTTTTCTTTTTGCTATCCTGATTTGGCTGGGTTCTATTGCCTTGTTTTGAAGTTGACTGATTCTTTTTTTTTCATCTAGTCTGTTATTGAACCCCCTTGGGGCGTTTTTGGTTCAGTTACTGTATTCGACAACCCTGTGACTTCTGTTCAGTATCTTCTTACATCTTCCATCTTTTTGTTCTCATTGTGTTCGTACATTTTTTTTTTCCCAGTTCTGTGAGCATCTTTTTTTTTTTTTAATTTAAATGCAATTTTAAAAATCTGTGAAGTCAGAAAAACTATCCTGAAAACTGCCTCCTTCAAACAGTTCAAGAAAACTCATTGTTTTCTTGACACAATGTTACATTAGTTTCAGGTATACAACTTAGTGATTTGACAGCTTTACACATTATGTTCTGCTCACAAGTGTAGCTACCATCTGTCCTATTGCATAGCTATTATAATATCAACGATGTATTCCTTATGTTCTGCTTTTTATTCCTCTAAGTTACTCATTCCATAACTGGAGCCCTGTATCTCCTGCTCCTTTGCCCAACCACCCACTGTCTTCCCCTCTGGCAACCATCAGTTTGCTCTCTCTATTTATGGTTCTGATTTTGACTTTTGTCTGTTTATTTTTTTAGATTATACTTACGAGTGGAATCATATGGTATTTGTCTTTCTCAATCTGACTTACTTTTAGTTAGCATGATACCCTCTAGGCCCATCCATGTTGTCTCAAATGGCATGATCTCATCCTTTATGGCTGTGTAATATTCCATTGTGTATATATACCACATTTTCCTTATCCATTTGTCTATTGATGGATACTTATGTTGCTTCCATGTCTTAACTGTTGTAAATAATGCTGCAATAAACAGGGGCACTTTTATCTTTTTGAGTTAGTGTTTTCATTTTCGATGAGCATCTTTACCACCATTATTTTGAACTCTTTATCAGGTAAATTACTTATTTCTATTTAAGTTTTTTCTCTGAGGTTTTATCTTGTTCTGTCATTTGGAACATACTCCTCTGTTTCTTCACTTTGCTTGACTCTCTGTGTTGGTTTCTATATAGTAGATGAAACAACAACCTCTCACAGTCTTGAAGGAGGGGCCTTGTGTCAGAGATGAACCTTATTGTTCAGCCCTCCCCCAGCTCTTTGTTCAAACCATCCTGCTTGTCCAATCAGCCTATTATATTTTTAATAGTTTCCAGTAGTTCAGGATGTGCCAAATCAGTCAGTGTTGCAGAGGGGAGGATCTCAGCTGACTGGAAGCCAGACCCTCAGGCATCAACTTTTTAAGGTATGCAATATATAGATAGTCTTGTGGGACCACAAGCGTAAGCCCTACTGGCCATGAGAGCCAGGAGAGCTGGAGGTGTCTCCTGGGTAGAAGTTAGAAAAATCAGTGCTCCAGACAAGTGTATGAGCTCTTTTCTGGGTGATACTAGTAAGCTGGTGAAAGGCAGAGGGAGAACATCAAGATGGCCTCCACAGCCCACTTTCTTTGACAGCAGTTCTCTAGACCACTAAATGTATGCCAGACCTGAAGCCTGCTCTAGCATAAGCAGAGAGGCCTCCTTCGGAAAGACTGGGGAGAGGGGCAGGGGTGGTGGTGCCTGTCTCCTGTCTGTGCAGTACCCTAGGGGTGGTTGCCTGCCAAGAACCATCTCTCTCATTGCCATAGGGTCATGGTATCCAGAATGCAAACCCCCCTGGGGGCCACTAGAGCCAGATGATCAAGGGGTGTCCCCTGGGCAGCAGTGCAAAAACTAGGACTCCAGACATAAAAGCCAGGACATGAGAGGCACGTAAAGTGCCCCTCCAGGAGACCCTGATGCCCTGGAGTGCTGCAGAGCATGAGCACAAAGAGAGCACACACCCTCCGAGGTTTCTCGAAAGGATTACAGTCAGACCCTAGATGTGTGTGTCATTAGAAACTTGCCCCTCAGGCCACGGTTGTGATGTTTAGCTAATGGTCCTCCTTCACAGAAGGACTGTGCTCCTGGGTCTGTTGCCTCTTGCTGTACCTTGGGGGTGGTAGCTGCTTAAGAACTCTTTCTCTGGTGGTTACAGTCCTGTGGGACTTATAAGTGAAAATCTCCTCCTAGAGCCACATGATGGAGAGATGTCCCCTGGCAGCAGGCACAAAAATCAGAGCTCCAGGCAGGGGTACAAGCTCCTTTCTGGGTGACACAATTATTACAGTCCCAAGGGACAAAGAACAGAAGCTCCCCTGGCCTTCAGAGCCAGGTGATCAGGAGGTGCTCCCTAGTTGGCAGCCACAAAAATCAGGGTAATAGATGTATGTAAAAGCTCCCTTCTGAGAGATCCTGGTGCTTTGGAGCACAGCAGAGGGAGTGTGTGAATGTGGTATCCACTAGTCTCGGTCCCCAGAGAGTGTTCCAACAGGCTCCTAGATACATGTGTTAAATAACACACCTGTCCTTCAGGCCAGTGCTTTAATATACACAGGTAAGCCTCCTTCACTTTAAGTCTGGGCACCATCACTGCCTCCAACTTGGGCCCCCGGGTTGGTGAGTCTAAGTGTCTGAGCCTTTTAAGAGCAGTTTCTCAGATCTGTAGGGTCTTGGGACACAAGCCTCATTGGTTTTCAAAGTTCCATGTTTTGAGGGCTTGTCTCTCAAGGTATGTGTTAAAACTTGGGATGCCTTATGTACCATTTGAACCCTTCACTCCTTTGGGTTTTGAGTTGCATGCTGGTTGTGGGTCACCATGCAGCGATGGGGTTTATAGTGAGATTATGTCCCAGCCTCTCCTACCCGCTTGCATATGGTTTAGTTCTCATTTGCCCAGTGGGTAGCCATCACTCAGCTAGCCTTAAGGGTTTTTTTTTAAGAGGAAATTGTCTGTATGTAGCTATAGACTCAGTACGTCCACGAGAGGAGAGGAGTTCAGGGTCTTCCTAGCTCACCATCCGGAACCCTATTTACCAATAATAGATTGTATTAATTTTGAGGTTAAACCCAAACTCTGTTTCTCATCACTTAGTAAAGGAATCAAAGAAATTGGTTTGGGATGTAAAGTCACATGTTAATAAAACACAAATATCCCCTCAAGCAGTACTCTGAAGAAGAGAGAGTAGTTTCTCTCTTCTCCAGAATGCGTTTCAGTAAAAGATAACGAGAGGCAGTATCACGTAGCACTAAAGAATGCAGACTCAGTTTGAGCCTTTCTGTTTGAACCATTTCAGACCCCTCAGCTCTCCGGACCTCAGTTTCTGTGTCTCACAAATGGTGGGCAGCACCTTGCTGTTGTGAGGATGAAAGCATCCGTGGTGCCTGGCACCTGGTGGGCCTCCAGGGTTTGTTCTTACTCTTGTCACCATGAAGTAGTCCTTGTAGGCCACACGGTGACTGTAGACATTTTATGGTATAATTGTAGCTCACACAATATTTTTCTTTTTTAAAAGGAGAAATTGTCGTAAATGAAGTCAATTTTGTGAGAAAATGCATTGCAACGGACACAAGTCAGTACGATCTGTGGGGAAAGCTGATCTGCAGTAACTTCAAAATTTCCTTTATTACGGATGACCCGCTGCCGTTACAGGTGTGTGTTATTTGTGTGCTGTTTTATTGGATCAAGGATTTGACTCTGAGCGGTACATGTAATTACATAAAGCACAGGTATGGAAAATTATAATAAAATCGTTAAGTGATTAACAATGTTGGGAACGTATTATATTAAACTTCAAAATCGTAAGGAGGATGTTGGGATTCAAGGAGTAGAATTTGTGAGATGGTTGGTCACCTTGCTTTTTTATCTCCTGTGATTTTTGCTTGGATATTCTTTCAATAATGGAGTTAGTATTTTCTTTCTTCTGCGTATTTTAAATTGCTTTTAAAAATGAAGCTATCCTTTTTTTTTTTTTTACTAGTCCTAAAGAGAAAAGCTTAAGTATTTATAGCAAATAATTGTATAAACACAGCACGTTTTATAGATTTCCTAGTTGTTGTTTTTTTTTTTAAAGATTTATTTATTTGAGAGAGAGAGAATGAGGGAGAGCAAGCACGAGAGGGGGGAGGGTCAGAGGGAGAAGCAGACTCCCTGCCGAGCAGGGAGCCCGATGCGGGACTCGATCCAGGGACTCCAGGATCATGACCTGAGCCGAAGGCAGTCGCTTAACCAACTGAGCCACCCAGGCGCCCCTAGATTTCCTAGTATTTTTAACCAATTCCTTTTCTGAAACATCAAATTCTAGTTTGAAATTTCAAATTTCCAGTACAATTAGAATGAAGAAAAATATTAATAAAATTTGTCTTTAATAACCCTCTTGCCATTTTATGGTCTCACTGGAAAACAGTAGTACCGTTGAATTTTGGTTTTTAAAAGTTCAGGTATTCGTATGATTAACTTAAAAATTCTGGACTTTTCCTTGGCTCTTCTATTTTGGTTTGTAAAGTGTTATGTACTTTTATCCCCTAGATTTTTATTTATAATAGGAATTGTTCTCTAATCAAATATTTGGATAATTAATGTAAACTTTTGACAGAAAGTGTCTGACTCCGGATACATATATTTCATATAGTCATTCATTAGTTTACCAAAATATTTAAGTTACATTTGTGTGTTTATTGCAAACTATTGTAGGTATATTTAGACTAAAGGCATTTACAGATACCTAGTATATAGACATACTGATTTATTTGGCTATAGACTTGGGTTTTTCCCCTTTGTTTTTAGCTTCATTTTTATCTGTGGCTGCAGACTTCACTGTAAATGAGATGCATATACTTAAAATAGCTCACATCTCATACCACTGATAGGGGAAATAAACCAGTACTCTACTGACAGCAGGTTAATGTGTCACCTGTGTTCTCAGTTTAAAAATGGGTATAAAGTGTTTGTTGACACGTTAAAAAAAAAAGCTGTAGTTTGCCTGAAGATTTTTATTTCTAGTAGAACTTCTGCTCTAAAAATTACTTTCTAAAGACTGATTTTCTAAAGTCTCCTTTGTAAAATCAAGCCATGATTTTACCCATTAAAAACTGATGACTTAAGAGTCTCTTTTTCTTTATTATTTTATTGACGGTTTAACCAGAACTAGACGTGCAAATGGTTGCCTATGAAGTGACTGATAATATTACATATCTTGGATATTATAATGGTATTATCGCATACAATTTAACCTCATTTCATATTTAAAAGTATGGAGAGAAAGGTGGAGAGAGTGTGAACACAGCATGTGTTTCTTTTTCCTTTTCATGACTGAAGTGTGTTCTCAGATACTCCCTCCTTAGAACTGTCATAGTTCTGCAGACAAAAGCTTTTTATTCTTCTTAGAGATAGTCATCATAGTTTTTTATCACATGTAAGAGTAAGTCTGTTACTCACCCTTTGAGGTTGTTGGGGAAAGACTTAACGTGAACATAATTTTTATTTCAGAAATTCCATTACAGAAACCTTCTTCTTGGTGAACATGATGTCCCTTTAACGTGTATTGAGCAAATTGTCACAGGTATGTAGTATTCTTTACTCAGTCCATAAAAAGCTGATTCTCCTCAGGAAGTATTGCTTGAAGAATCACACCTCTCAAATATTTAGGTTGGAATTTTATTTCTGTAGGTTTATGTCCCCCCCACTTTTTTTTTTGAGTCCCAAGAATATTAAAGTCAATAAATTATTTTTTAAAACATTTATTTATTTTAGAGAGGGAGAGCAAGCGTGAACAGGGGGAAGGGAGGAGGGAGAGGGAGAGGGAGAATCTTAAACAGACTCCCGGTTGAGTGCCGAGCCCGACGCGGGGGAGCTCAATCCCATGACCCTGAGATCATGACCTGAGCTGAAATCAAGAGTCAGACACCAACCGACTGAGCCGCTCAGGTGCCCCGAAGTCAATAAGTTATTTTTAAATGGAAATATAGCATATTTAGCTTTTTATGTTTTCTAAGTATTTGTCTTCTTTTTAATTAAAAAAGACATTAAATGTGTCTAGATGGTGGTGATTTTGGGCAAGGATCACTTAAAATATAGTCAAAAGCAAAGTTAAAACCGATCCCCTTTCCAAGTTCTGTAAATTGTAGAAAATATGAAAGATTCCAGAGAAGCAGTGGGTAACCTTCTAATTATTTACAGTAATAATTTGTTAAGGTATACTAAAGAGTAAGTAACAAAAAGAATTTTTACACATACTTTCTTTATTTTTTCATTTTTAGTAAATGACCACAAGAGGAAGCAGAAAGTCCTAGGTCCCAACCAGAAACTGAAATTTAATCCAACAGAGTTAATTATTTACTGTAAAGATTTCAGAATTGTCAGATTTCGCTTTGATGAATCAGGTCCTGAAAGTGCCAAAAAGGTAATACTATTAAGCTTTTTCAAGTTTTCGGTTTCATACTGTATTTACCAATATCAGTTCTGTATGGAAGTTCTTTTTTCTCAGTTGCTCAGATTTTTTTTTTAGGGGAAGTCATCAGATATTTCCTTAGGTAAAATAAAAGCCAAGAATGTTAATAGAACTATTTCCTTGGACTAATTTATGGTTTGGCTGCTTTAAAGTATTCTATATAGGTTTTTAGGTTTGTTTGTTTGTTTGTTTTTTAATCAGCTCCTACAATACTAGAAACTATGATGTGGAAATTAGTGTATCTTTTGCATTTAGACCATTACCAGCTTGTTTCTTTCTCGGTTAGAAATTCAGAAAATACCTCAGAACGTCATCAATGAACTAAAAGTTAGACTTAAGTTATGTAAGGATTAGGTAAAGGTATAGTTACGGGAGAGGCCTAATAATTATTAGTGCTTTAAAGAAATCTTAGTGAATTAATTTGAGTGCTATTCCACAGGAACCGGTAAAAGCTAGGGACTTTTTAACTGGCTTTGTTTTTCTCCTGCCTTCCGGGGAATGTTTATTGCCTGCTGGTGGAGTAAGATTCACGGGCAGAAATTCCCACTTCCTTGATCCCACATTTTGGCTGTGGCAGAGGAGTGAAGCTGGTGGACCTATTGCCCTACTGGTCCAGTCTATGATGCAGCAAATGCAGAGAATCTAACACTTTCCAGGAGTCTGCTCCCACACATTGGAAATAAAGGAACAGTTTCTTAGTGAAGTGGAACCTTCTCTCAGAAATGAGTCTGCTTTTGCGCCACCCCAGAATGCACCGCTGCATTTGGTTTCCATGGTTAGTAGACTTACTGCAGTGAATTTTCTGTTGATATCCAAATGAGGCTGTCAAAAATATTTAAGGCAGCTGTTTTCATACACTTTGGTGAGGACATTGTAGATTTATTTTTAGAACTTAGAATCAACAGTTTCCTCACAGGAAGGCAAGCATAAGATAAATATCTGAACATGCTGGACCTTGAGGACTAGATGATCTAGCAGAGTGATAGCGGGCTCTCTGGCTAAAAGTTTTCAGGTAGAGTCTGTAAAGCCATCTTTCAGCATGCTGCGTTACCAAAAATTCAGCTAGGTAGCTGTAACTCATTGGTTCACATTTTGTAGGCCCCTTTCATCTGTTTAGTTCTGCCATTTGTGATTTTGGCATTTTACTAACTTGAGATGCCTACTCTTCTGTAGAAAGACTTTAAGACTCGTTAGGTCGTAGGCTGTATATAAAACATTTTAGCTGAGTTACTTTCTTGAGCTTAAATATATACTTGTAATTTAATCAGTCAAAACATCAAGAATCTGCTTATGAAAATCTTAATTTCAGGATATATAGCATTTCAAGAATAGCGACACCACAGAATGTAAGAGATTTAGTTAGGACAGGATTTTTTTTAAGTAAGAAATTGATACAGTTGCCCAATATTCTTTCAGAAAGTTTCCCTCTCTCCCACTCTCAACTATATTTTTCAGATGACTCTATTTCAGTAATTGGAAATCATAATTATTTGGCTTCATTCTTGAGCCTTCTAATAAACACCTGCTGGTCATTTTTAATGTGTGAGGCAGTGTGCTTAGTGGAGAAGATAGAGCATGAACAAATGAAAATTGAACAGTGGTACAAAGTAGTGACATAAAAGATGTTGCCACGTAAGTGATTAGTTGCCAGATGAATGAAACAGTTAAGTGCTCTGGAAATTCAGGATCTCCCTTGTCTGTTGTGCTGCTGGTAAGTGATGAAGGGGGCCGCGCTGAACTGTCTGCATGAAACAGCCTAGTCCAACTGTTTATGCTCTTTCCCAAGACTGGATTTCTGGCACAAATCCTTTCCCCTCTGTCTTAGAATATTAAAAGCCTATAAGCTCAGGCCTGAAAGAAATGCTTTTTTTTGTCTTTTGTACAGTCCTGTTGTGGGGAGGGGCAGGTGCAGGAAAGGAAATTAGGGGCAATAAGAATATAAACAGAGAAATTTTCCCCTGATTTACGTTTCAAACACAGAGGTTAGGGCATGTGTGCTGCCAAAGCTTACTGGCTTCATGAGTTAAAAACAAGAATTCTAGCATTTTTTTTTATTTCAAGTGAAAGTTTTCATCTAAAATTAGGTAGCAGTTGGGAAGTTACAGCTTGATTTTACCTCCCGGAAATTTTGAAAGCTAAATTTTCTCTGGAAATGCTCTGATTTTATAAGTTGTTTTAAAATGACCAGATGCACATTCAGAGTTCTCTGGTGGGTAAACCACTGATTAGCTTTGAAATACCAAAAGCATTTATATTTCTGTTTGAAATATGAAATCTCGAAATGCTAAATTGGTTGACATTTTGTTAAATATTACTCTATAACCTTCTGGTAGTCTGGTTGGCGTTGCCTAAATTGTGTTATGACAAAATTAGATGACACTGTGCTACTGCATCCGTTAGCATTCATCCTTATCCTTGGTCTGTCACAAATAAATAAGGATGTTTGGGACAGATCTGTATAAAGCAAGAAGGAATTTTATATTGCAGAATTGGATGTCTAGCCTCAAAGCAACTTGGAGCCACCCTTTCCTTTTGAAGAACCTCTTTTCGAAATGGAGGGGCAAAAAAAAATCATTTTTAATGATTTATCGCTTATAAAATATATATATGTGTGTGTACATATATATAAAGATGGTAAGTGAAACGTATGCCCTTTGTTTCTACTTTATTCTCAGATTAGTTGATTGTGAACCACTTGTCAGGCATACTTTCTAAAAGTGAAAATTCAGCCCATCTATTTAAAGAATAAGTTGGCTTTTTGTGAACTTTTTTTTTTTTTTTTTTTCCCCTTGAATCTGAGACTTACTCCTTGGTGACTTTCAGACCACAAAATACAGGAAACCAGTTTTGTTTGCCAGTGTGCCAGAACTTGATTAGTTTGAGCTTCTCCAGTGCTGCGCCCCCAGCTGGTCTTAGAGGAGAAACCAACTGTGGGTACTTCTGGCTTCTGTCCACAAGATTGTTCTTGGTCCAGAAATCACTTCAGAAGTAGTTTACTTTTTTTCCTCCAGTGAAATATTTACCATCATTGAATGTCTTTAATCCCAAGATAGTCTTTGTTCCCTATGACAGCCAGGGCAGAGGAACTATTTTCAGAAGCAGTTTTTAAAGAGGTAGAGTTTTTCTAAAAATTTTTAATGCTTATGGAGTACATTGCAAAATTAGGATAATTTTACATGAAAATGAGACCTTCTTGTTTAAGTCTTTCAAGCTCTTAGTGACAGAAGCTAAGAATGTGGACATAAGCTTTTTAAGGGGTTGTGTATGGAAAAGCTTGAGGGAAAGGATTCTTGGCTTTATTTCCCTTCTCAAAATGTCCTACATAAAACAGCATGAATGTAACCCAGATAGCACAAGTGGTATGTGCCTTTATCTGGGTCCCCAAAGATGCCCCTTGCTTAGATTACATAGAAAGAAGTTATACACACTTGTAATTACACTACTCAGCACCAGCTTTAGTTCAGTTTGTGCCCCCCCCCCCCCCGCCCCCATCAGCCATTGTGCAGGTGATTGAACAGTTTCGGTTTCACAAGATTGTTACAGTCTTCTTGCAATGGAGATGCTATTAGACATACTCATTTGTTTCCTAACCTTTATAAATGTGATGTGCTATTCTAAAGGGCTTTTTAGAAATGGGCTACGTTGGGTTTGCCTAGCAGATAGGCTTTGTTTGTTTTTGCTTTGTGACCATAAACAACATACTCCATAATGATCTGTGAATTTCTTTTGTGTAAACAAGGCCTGTGGCTGCTTTCTAAATGTGTTAGACAACGTGATATGCTCGTTTCATTGGCTTAGAGCATTTTCCTTACTATGTTAGTAAATAATTTTGTCAACTAGTATTTTTAGCACAGCTGCTGTCGTGCACAAAGCACCTTCAGAAAGCTACTGAGGAAAAGCAAAAATGCAGAAGTCTTCAGGTCTTCACTCAGCTCTGCACAGAGAGGTCTTTCCTGGTCTCCTTCTCTAAATTATTAACTCACTCCCTTCTCTGCCTCACCATAACACCTCGTATCCCTCCCCTGCTGGACTTTTTTTTTTCCTTTAGCACTTACAATGATGTCACTTACTATCATTTCTTGTTTATTTTGTTTCATGTCTGTCTTCCCCCCTCATGATGCCGGGGATCTGCGCCTGTGTTGTTCATTGCTGCAGCCCCAGGGCTTTGGATGTGGTGGATGCGCAGGAAATACCTGTCGAATGAATGACAGAGGCAGCATCTCCCCTTGAGGGATTGAATTTAATGGTGGAAGTAAAACGAAGAGCCCCTATGCCCTTTTCAGCTACACTCAGAACTATGTCATGAATACTCTGAAACTCATTCAGCTACACAAGCACAGTAACGGAAGAGACCCTTTATATCAGAGCGGTGGTTGTTCAGAGAGAGCAGAAGGGTTTCTGCAGTTCATACTGTGAAATTGGCTCGGGCTAGGAGGGCCTGTGAAGAGATCGGAGTTGAACAGAGCAGGTAGTTTCCAGAGACAGCGTGGTTGACTCCGCAGTGCGGAAGGATTTCCCGGGCAGAGTGTGGCGGAGGAGGCGGCTGGGAGTAAGGCCGGCAGTACGTGCAAATGTGTTGTTCTCTGACAGAAGACCACTGAGGGAAGGGATGTCTGGTAGAGGAGAGCCAGCTTGGTGAAGAATCAAGAATGAGAAGATTTCTTTTATTAGGCAGGTATCTGGGAACCACAGCAGGTTATCTGGGGAGCAAACTTGTTGGTCAGAATTTCATTTTTAGAAGATACTTCTTAGGCATTGTGGATTTTTTTTTTTTTCCTTCCCAAAATGTAGGGAAGCTCACAGAGATGCCGAAAGGTGAGTATGGCTTAAGAATATGGCTGTGGTAGTGCAGAGAAATGGAACAAAAATGAATGATAATCTTGAGGAGAGTACAACGAAGCTTATAAACTACGTATGGTGCCGAGAGGAATAAGAAGTGGTCGAGGACTTCTTCAAGTACAGATTTCAGTACTTTGGCCGCTAGAAGAAGCTCTCTAGGGAAGACTTGGACAGATTAAGGATGGGAATGCAGATCACTGCCTCCTAATTGCATAAATGGGACTGTTCTGGAAAGCTTTCCTTGTAGTCAGTTAAATTGAGGTATTACATAAAAGTTTCAGGAATCTTTTGTTACTGTTTTTAGTCAAAACTAAAACTAGTGATAAACTCTGTCCTCTTATTTGTATATATATTCTAATTTAGTAAGACAGGAAACATTTATTCTATAGAAGACTTTTAATAATATATTTTAAACAAGAACTTGACACATAGTTACCTGTTACTAGAATTTGCACCAACCCTCTCAAACACCACTAATCGACATGGACTAACAATGAACTAAACTTTTCCTGCTT
The DNA here is from genome assembly GCF_054177405.1 of Leptonychotes weddellii. Classification (NCBI taxonomy): domain Eukaryota; kingdom Metazoa; phylum Chordata; class Mammalia; order Carnivora; family Phocidae; genus Leptonychotes; species Leptonychotes weddellii. Next base: position 108,558,287 of record NC_138377.1, read on the forward strand.
GCTCACTGTCAAAAGTATATTGTTCTGGCTTAATGCTTTTCCTTCTAAATGATATTTAACCTTTTTAAGTAAGATCCTCTCTTCTCTCCTTTCATATGTCTTAAATTTCTTCTTTCTGCTCCAATCATTTAAGAGTATTTTCTTCTGCAGTCTAGTCCAGGGCCTTGTCAACATAGGGCACTGTCCATCCTTCCTTCTCTCCAACGGCAGTTGGGAATAATATCAACCGTATTTCCATGTATGGAGCTTCTGCAGAGGCCAGGCACGCATTAAGACAATTAATCCTTACCATAGCCATAGGTATTATCTTCATTTTACAGTTGCATAAACCAAGGCTCAGAGAGATGAACTGATTTCATACCATTTACAGGGCAAGTGTTTGGTAGACCATGGGATTCAATTCCTGATCTATTCGATTGAGCACTTTCTCCACCCTAGATGTAGTCTCAAACCATTTTCTTAAACACAGTTGGTTTTTTTTGTGTGTTTTTTTTTTTAATTTACCTCTTTGAGCCACCCTGTACTTTTGGGTTTCTTGCTAATTTTCATTTTTTGTGATTGTAGCTTTCCTATTAAGTCTAGATTTTTTTTAATCCATGAGGTATGAACATTAAAATTTCATACCTTACATTAAGCCTTCAAGATTGCTGGTATTAAATCATTATAGTCCACCAAAAATGAAACTTTTTTTTAATCCTTTCTTTAGGAATACATATGTATATATATATATACACACGTCACTGCCTTTTTGGAGAATGCTTCTTTAGGTTTCAAGTTTCTTTTTTTGAATAAAATTACTTTCCTGTTGAAATTCAACTCAGCAAACACTTACTAAATACCATGTACTCCCTAAAGATTATAAACAGTGTCCTGGGGGCACAACAATGAATGAGATACCTGGCCTTAAGGAGCTCTTTCACATTCTAGGTTTAACAGAAAAAAACATGTAAATAAGTATCTATAATCACTGGCCCACCCAGGATGATGCTCCCAGTAATCAAGGCCTTATTGTACATTTCATTTAAATAAGTGTGTTAAAATCAAATTCTAAATGTAGAATTTTTCCTAGGTATGCCTTGCAATAGCTCATTATTCCCAGCCAACAGACCTCCAGCTACTCTTTGCATTTGAATATGTTGGGAAAAAATACCACAATTCAGGTAAATATGAAAATATTAAATATTGTGACTAACTTTACATTGTTTAAATTTTATTCTTATGTTTATCAGAGGCTTCCAAGTACATGAGCTTTAATGATTGTAGAATTATTAGCTTCATAACTGCTAGAGAAGAAAGCACTATATACTAAAAGAGACAATATTTGTTAGATTATTTCTTAGAAAGGGACCAGGAAGAACCTGTAAGCAGCTATAAACATAGGCTTATAAGAATCATGTGAGGTCTAGGGGCGCCTGGGTGGCTCAGTCGTTAAGCGTCTGCCTTCAGCTCAGGTCATGATCCCAGGGTCCTGGGATTGAGCCCCGTATCAGACTCCCTGCTCTTCGGGAAGCCCGCTTCTCCCTCCCACTCCCCCTGCTTGTGTTCCCTCTCTCGCTCTGTCTCTCTCTGTCAAATAAATAAACAAAATCTTAAAAAAAAAAAAAGAATCCTGTCAGATCTTTTACCTATGGTCCCTGGCTTATATTTTATGGTGAAGAAAGATCCCCCTCCTCCCACTTTTAATTGATAGCTTGAGTTGAAATAATCTCATCTTTTAAAGAAAACTGACAGAAAATTAAAAGGTATTTGAAATGCATGATGTTTTCTGACAGTGTGATTTCATGCAAAAGCTAAAGTGGTTAAACTTTTTAGTGGAGAGATCATCGAGATCATCAAAATACTGACTTTATATTTCTTAATAAGATTGATGAAAGGAAGAGGAGTGTTTGTCCAAAGGACAAGTATATTCTAGGCAGTTTTTGTAAAAGTAAAGTAGTACTGTTCATATGCTTACTGAATATGTAATTACTCAGTGATGACATCACCAAGGAAGATTCCAGATGATCATGTAATTCTGTACATTTCTTATATGCAAATGTAATTTTAATCAGCCATTTTTAAAAAACCTCATAAAAGGATAGAGGAGAAAAACAAAGGGGTCATGTCTCTTATTAGCCACTTGTGGATTAGGGACCACACATCGACTCAACCTACTAAGGCACGTGTTCTCCCACTATTATGGAAGAAAAATAATTATGTATTTACAAGGAAAGATCAGTTCACTCCAACATGGTCTGAACAGGGATCTTACAAATTACTAATTGTACTGGTCTTTCGTTTTATTATCTCAAAACATACTGTAGTAATTTAATCTATGAAATAAAAGCATATTTGAGTATCACTGTATTGTAAATACATTAAGATGTAGGAATAATACAGAGTATCTGCAGGTGCATATGGTATAAGTGTATTTTCACTACTTTAAAAGATACTTGTAAACACCATAGAGATGGTATGTGAAAGTCATGCTTTGCAGAAGGAGTAGCTTTTACCATACGGTGCTCTATTTGTAGAAATTGGAAGACAAAGTATTTGTAACTTAATTTTTCTTAGCAAAATGTAACCAATTGTAACTTAGGCTTGAGCAAAATAATTAATTTTTGAAGTTTATTTCTTAATATAAATTATAAAATTTACTTATTGTCTAAACATAAAAGTATTGTAGATCCTGCACTACTCATTAGGTGAATATTTCTTTGGATCATCATCAAGCTACAGACCATGATCATCAAGGTTATTTCCAATAAGATCCTCACCCACACTTGCAAGAGAGTAGCTGAAATGAAAGTTTCAAGAGGTCCAAGAGTTCTAAGAGTCTTTGATTCCCACTTAAATTTATTATACAGATCAATTCTTGATGCTATTTTTTTTTTCTAATAGAAATGATTCCGTCCAGGATATAGATCTATGATTTCCGCAGTAATGTAATGACCTGAGCTCAGCAAAGGCAGTAAACTTCATCATGCGTTTGGGAACCTGATGCCTCCTCTAGTTATTTTTCAGTTTTCCTCATCCATTCCTTATGGGCATCTCTGGGTTAATAATACTGCGAATAGTTATTCCACCCATAGCTCTTCTACTACTGGGTTTTCTTATTTACATCAGTCAGTTCTGTATGTCTTCTTATATGTAGCTTGTTGATAAAATTTGATAATTAATACTTAAAATATTCAGGAACACTTTTTTTATTACATCCTTCAGTCACCTCCTGCTTTGATAGGTACTTCATAAACCTAACACTGGGCCAGAGTTTTGTTAAGATTCCTCCTAGGGTAACACCCTTTAATATCCTTCCGTGCTGTTGCAGAAGCATAAACTGCATCCTTAAGATCAAAAGAAGCCTGAACTGTCCACACACTGCAGTCAGAATTCATTAATTTGTGAGTGAAAGATGCCCAATAATCCACTCTTGAACTTCTGGATGCCACCTTGATTCATTGGCTGGATTAAAGAATAAAGAAGTCCTTTTTGCAGGCAGGTAGGTGACAAAGCTGTTTCCACGAATAAGATTTGAAGTTAGAGGATGTCCCCTGCAGTTATCTAACGAAAGAATCTTTGAGATGGCCTTAGGCACTCTGAGGGTTTCTTCCATGTTCGGCATCCCTTGAGTGAGAACACCATCTCTGCAGAGCTCACCAGTCATCCAAGTACTTCTGTGAGGATCCTGAAGTAAAGGGACGGTGCATAGCACTGGGACCCCAGGTGTGGAGCCCCTCAGGGGGTGCTGGCACAGACAAACACAGTGGTTCTGGTTTTTTTCTTTTATAACTTGAAAGAAACCACAAGAACTCTGCTTTCCTCAGTCAGGTTATTATTGGGCAAATAATGTCACAAAAGTACAGACTGATCTTTGTGATAAAATTGATAAGATGTCAGATTATGCTTTCAGTCTGAAAAAGTTGGGACGCCTGGGGGGCTCAGTCAGTTAAGTGTCTACTCTTGATTTTCGGCTCAGGTCATGATCTCAGCATGGTGAGATCGCGAGCCCCACATCAGACTCTGCCCTGGGCGTGGAGCCTGCGTAAGATTCTCTCTCTCCCTCTTCCACTGCCCCTCCCCCTCTCTAAAAAGAAATAAAAGACAACCTCATGAAGTTATCTGCAGCCTCAGTGTTAGCAGCTCTACTCCATGGCAGACATTGAGCTTGCAAATGCTGTGATGTAATCTCAAGTTGTGTAGTCTCATGACAGAAGATGTACATTTTCAGTGGTTTATTTTATTTTGTAATTTTATCTTTTTTATTAACAAAGGCCTTGGTATTAGATTTTCCATTAAATGCTTATTTGAAAACCACTTACGGAGTATATAGTCCATTTGAAACTGTAGAAATTTTTGAAGTTTGTTGCCTGTCAGTTCTTTGAAGATTCTCAAGTGTAGCTATACATGGTTGTGATTGATCCTTTGGTCTCTTGAATACTGGTGGTTCCCATCCAGCCTCCTGTATCAGAATCCCTGGAGGAACTTTTAGAAATGCAGCCATCCCAGCTCTTCCCCAGGCCCAAAGTCCAAGTCTCCCAGTTAGAACCACTAAGTTGACTCACCCTGTTGAACTGAACATCACAGCTTTGTTTTTACCCTTGTCATCCTTTATGACTTGATTTCTGCAGTATCATCAAAGTGATAGGCTTTCTTCTCGTTTGTTGACCACTTTTATTGTCTTTGCTGTTGTTTGAGGCCATTCTAAATATAGATGGGGCTAGTTAAGTGGATAATTTCAGCACAGCATGGGATTAGACTTCTGAACTGTGTCGCAGAAGATAGCCCCGGTGGGGCGCCTGGGTGACTCAGTCGGTTGAGCGCATTCAAATACTCTTGATTTTAGTTTAGGTCATGATCTCAGGGTCCAGGGATCAAGCTCTGTGTTGGGCTCCGAGCTCAGTAGGAAGTCTGTTTGAGGATTCTTTCTCCCTCTCCCTCTGCACTCCCCCCCCCGCCCCCGGCTTGTGTGCACGTGCTCTCTCTCTCTCTCTCACTTTTGCTCTCTGTCAGACAAATAAATAAATCTTAAAAAAAAAGAAGAAGAAGAAGAAGATAGCCAAGGTCAGGAGTGCTTACGATCTAGTTTTCACGTTTAGTTGGCTGAGGAGCTGTCCTAAAACCTCAGGTAACTCTCAGGAAAGCTGGATCTTCCTAAGATGACTGATTTTGCCAGTGTGTTGCTGCACCTGTTAGTAAGTAACCCACTTGTAGAGCAGGCCACAGGCATCAGGCCTTTGGGACTTTCTGGAAAGCATTAGAATTTCCAGACTCTCTAATGTCAGATTAAGTATCTGCTATACATTCTCTAATAAGCTCTCACTGAAGACGATGTAGAATATATAACCTAGTCCTGGTTGTTGAGAAACGGACAACCAAAACCTGTAAAATAGTAAAATAGTGCAATATCCTGTAGTTTTTCCTCACCTGATGTTCAGAAAATTTGTCTTTTTGTGGTTAGATCTTGAGATTAAATCTTGGCTAGAGAAACAGTCTCATAAACTGTACGTCCTCAGCCTGGCTTACTAAAGTCTGTAACTTCAACACACTCAAAAGTATTCAGTTCTAGACTCCTAGTTGAGGGTATCCTGCCAAACTATTTACACAGCTCTTTAATAATGATGAATGTGCTCTTTATACTTCTTTTTTGGTGGTGGTTGTCTCATTGCGTGGCAAGGACCTCTGGTACAATGTTGAATAGTAATCAGGATAGCAGGCATCATTTCTGTTCCGGATTTTGATGAGGATGATGTTTACTGTGTGTTTCTGGTAATTACCCTTTATCAAGTAAGGAATTTCCCTTTTATTCCCAATTTACTGAAGTTTTTTTAAATTATGAGTAGGTGTTGAACTCGATCAAATATTTCTCTGCACTTTGAACTGATCATATGGGGTGTTTTTTTCCCCTTTAATTTGATCATATGATGAATTACTTATATTTTCTAATGTTGAATAGCTTTCTGTGGTTTTTGGTGTTCTGGAACACTGTGTAAAGTGACAGTTGCCTGGACATTCCAGGAAGGTTCTTCATCCTGGAGAGATTACAGCTCTCAAGTTCCTCAGCATACTTTCCAGTTGTAGCTACTCTGGAGAAGGCTTTAAGATGGAGTGGCACTCCAGGATATGTGCTTGGCTTTAGCCTTTTAATATTAAACAAGCTCTGCTGAAATCAGAATCACTGGGTAATTCTGATGCCACTTAAAGTGTAAAATTCAGAATTCCTAGCATGGTGCGTAAGACCCTTTCTAATCTAGAGTAGCACTGTCCAGGGAGGGAAATGTTCTCTCCTCTGCACTGTCTGGTATAGGACCCACTAGCCACATGCGGCTGTTGAGCACTGGAAATGTGGCTGGTACAACTGAGGACCTGCATTTTTTATTTTGTTTCAATTTAAATCCCACATGTGGCTAGTGGCTACTGTTTGGGCAGCAGAGGCCAAGGGTCTTGGCCCCACCTCATTTTCCAGCCTCTCTTCCACCATCCCTTGCATCCCTCATGCTCTAGCTGTATTTCATTACTTGATGTTATACAGTTATACCGTGTTTTTTGTGTTCTGCTCTGCCCAGCATGCCTACCTCCTCCTCATCTCACCAGCCACCTGGCAACATTTGGCTCATTCCTTATGTCTCTGTTCAGGTGTGGTCAGATCCTGGGGCCTCTCCTGCCCCAGCCTCCATCTCCAGTGAGCGCTCTCATTGCGCTTGTACATCCAGCTCACTGTGACCGGGGCTGAGCTTACCCTCCACTGTCTTGTTGGTGCTTTCAAGATACAGATAAAACCTTACTCATTTTTTAATTTTCAGGCCTTAGCACATGGGAGGCTCTCCAAAAATACCGGTCTTGCACCAGGTGTTAATAAATGGTCCACAGAAGTGGGCATGGCATGTTCGTGGGACAAGGAAGGGGTTTCCGTGGCTATGGGGGAGCATGGGGTTTAGGCAGTAATGAAAGGTCAGGTTGATTAAGAGCTTTTTAAGCAAAATTGTTTTGCTTCAGGAAGTTGGAAAATGAGCATGAGGGAAAGTTTGGGACAAGGGTATAGCATCATGAAAGCATGATTTTGGGGCATTGTGTCCTGTGCAGGCTGCGGGCTGGTTTGAGTGCTGCAGAACGTCGTGTCGCAGAGGTCAGGCCGGAGACTTGCCACCACCGTTGCGGCCTGTAGCCGTGAGACGCAGGACCAGGAAAGATTGTGCCGTCTGTCGCCCCAGTTTGCCAGGGTACATCAGGCTGACTGCTGAGACGCTCTCTTTCCCTCTGGTCACTCTGCTGGCCTTCCTGAGGCTGTGGGCATCTCCCAGAGGACAGCAGTTCTCAGTGAGAGAGGGCTCCTTGCTAAGGAAGTTCAAGTGTAGGCCCTCTGCTGAAATCCCCAGGTGGGAGTGGCCCTCTGGTGGAGTACAAGGAACCCTTGTGAGCTTATCAAAGGAAAATTGAGTAGATATAGGAGACCAAGAATTTTATAATGAGCCGTAGAAAAGAGTGGGGCATCAATATTAGAAGGATGAAAGATTTGGTCGAGAACGGACATGATTGGATGCGTTCATTGCTCTAGGCAAAACATGTGGAAAAAATGAACAGTGATTTGAATTTACCCCACAGTTTAGGGCAGGGGGATGAGGGAGGCTCATGAGTGGCTTCCGTGGAATGGTAGGGATAGAAGATCATGGAAAAGGAGAAAATCTGGCCAGCAGGCATTGTTCATCATTTTGGGAAGATGGTCAGTAACAGGGAGGAGGGAAAAATGCATGTATATGGCACCGTAGCTGGAGTGGTGCAGCTTGGTCAAATGAAAGTCTTTTCAGAATCAAGGTGACCTGTGTTTGAAGGTAGGCGAGAGAGAGCCAGTAGAAGGACAGAAAAGTTAACGGTGCTGAAGGAGTCAGGAAAGAGCTGGGTGAGGGCGAGACAAAATGAGTTCTGACAAGAGGAGGCTGCCTCTTTCTCAGGACCGTTGGGAGCAGTCGGAACATCTGAGGGAGACTGGAAAGACGCACAGGGAGGAGCCGTCCCATCCGAGTGTGTTCCTGACAGGAGGCGCTGAGAGAGGAGAGGGCATGTGGGACGAAATGTGACCTTGAAACAAAACTAATAATACTGCTTTTTCTCGTAGCCAATAAAATTAATGGAATACCCTCAGGAGGTGGCCGGGGGGCTGGTGGTGGCAGCATCCAAAACACTCCGCTCTTCGAAACGTACTCAGACTGGGACCGAGAAATGAAGCGGACAGGTGCTTCCGGATGGAGAGTTTGTTCTATTAACGAGGGTTACATGATATCCACTTGGTAAGTCCAGTTTTAACAACCTTATTTATAGCTGGGAATGACTTCTTATGAATAAGAATCAAACTCTGCTCTCTGATAACTTTATCACGTTACCGTGAATGGAATATTTGTTTTTAGTAGTGCTTTCATGAATATTTTAAAGATAAGGGAAGAAGAGAGAAAGGGAGGATGTGTTACGGCGCAGTGAGCCTGCCCACTAGGAATTGCTGTCCAGGCAGTGTCCTGGAGTCTGGGTGTCTTTTGGGGATGAGAACGGTTAGAAGAGGGAGATAAGGAACTAAAGCTCCTTGGATTTGTGGGTCTGGTTTGGTTTTGTCTTTTGTGCCGTTTGTCCTTACCCATAGAGAACAAAGGTGGACATGTTTTTCAGAAACTGAATACATCTTTGATTAAAAATCACTTCGGAGAATATTTCAGACATCTCCTTTGGATAGTTTCCTCTGCTATAATTATAAGTTTTGTGGTAACTGACCAAATGATACAGGTTTTAGACAGAGCTGTCTAGGGTCAGCCTTGTCTTCCATGGTAGATGCCATGTGGCCGCCAAGTAGGGTACACATTAAATGGGGATAAATGTGTATATATGGGATCTGCAGAGCACACTTATCTGCCTAAAGCACAGGAACGGTTTGCTTTTTCTTCTCCAGCCTTCCAGAATACTTTGTAGTGCCAAGTTCTTTAGCAGACCAAGACCTGAAGATCTTTTCCCATTCTTTTGTTGGAAGAAGGATGCCAGTAAGTGATGTCTGTTGGGTTTCATTCACGTCAATGTCCTTTTCTTCTCCCAGTCAAGTAAAGGCTCTGCTTCCCTCCTAGCTCTGGTGCTGGAGCCACTCTAATGGCAGCGCTCTTGTGCGAATGGCCCTCATAAAGGATGTGCTGCAACAGAGGAAAATTGACCAGAGGTAACCAAGACATGGCCATTGTTACTTTGGACATTTTTAGTTGTCATAAATGAGTAAACTCCTGACTGCTTGAAAATAGTTGGAAAACGGCATAGTTTTATTAGTTAGCACCATATATTCTATATAAGAATTACCATTTTGAAAAAAATGTACATATATTAAAATTAACATTTAAGTTATACTAAATATAACTTAACTCTTTGGCTTATAAGACACTGGAAGATCGGGACGCCTGGGTGGCTCAGTCGGTTAAGCGTCTGCCTTCGGCTCGGGATATGATCCCAGGGTGCTGGGATCAAGCCTCACGTCGGGCTCCCTGCTCAGTGGGGAGCCTGCTTCTCCCTCTCCCTCTACCCGTCCCCCTGCTCTGTCTCTCTTTCTCTCAAATAAATAAAACCTTAAAAAAAAAAAGACCCTGGAGGATCTTAACATTGCTGACATCTTGCTATAACAGTGTCGCCTTTAGCATACTTCCAAAGTGCAGTGATTTCCAGTTGAGATATTTCAGGATAAATCAGACTTTTCTATTAGTTCAGTGTGTCTTAGGTCTTAGAGTCACAGTAGCTTAGATGGTGGTTTTAATTAGCTACCACAAACAAGTTTGGCATCGCCTGCTGAAGTCACCAGTGATCTCCGTGTCGTTAAAGCAATAGGCATTGGGCAGTCGGCGGGCATCACTGCTGGTCTGTCTGTCCCTAAAGCGCTCTGAGTCCTAGGCGCCTGCTCCTTCCCACTCTCCTGCAGCCCCTCTTCCTCACCGGCGCTCTGTGCCCTCTGCAGCCCTGGCTCTGCAAACATGACCTAGAATCTGTCTGAGGCCACTGCTTCCCAGTCTGTATTTCCTTCCTACAGAAGCCCATCTGTGGCTGTGGCTTCAGTGACCATCAAATTTCTCTCTCTAATGGGACATCTTCCGTGGAAGTCTCAAAGGCCCTTGAAACTCATGATGTTCAAACTCAGACTCCAGCATACAGGCACCACGCCTTCTCCCAGCCATTGTTCATTCAGCACTCAGGAAATACCTGCCATATCAGATACTTGTTCAGTACTCTATAAACGAGGAGCAAAGGAACAGATCTTAGAAAACTGGCTCAGAGAGCCTCAAATTGTGTATCACACCCTGTTATGAGTAGAGCCAGGTCTTAGGGTGTTTTCCACACTGCCATACCTAAGAAAGCCATGTTTGCTGAAGCAAATAGCCGGCAAGTGACCCGCAGACGAGCCTTCAGGTTTCTGGAAAGGACGGTGACTGGCTTCACGTCATCTCTGACGGAGTTTTTACCTCGGTCCTGTTGAAACTGACCTGTCTGTTGTGTCGGGGGCGCTGCTGGGCCAGAGTTCATTCTGGACCCTCACAGCCAGTGCACGTTTCGTCTTTTAACTTTATTAAGTGCAAATTGTTTTAATTCCTTTGTTTTTCCAGCTGTGCCACCCTTCATAAGTAAGACACGTTCTCTGCGCTGTCCAAGCTCTCTCCAGCCCTTTCTCCTTAGACACATCAGCTCAGCTCCACTGGCCTTCTCTAGGTTTCTGCACAGCCAAGCTTGGGTCCACCACAGGACTTTTGCCCTTACTGTCCCTCTGCGTTTAGAACACTTACCCACAGATCTTGCATGGCTCCTAGGCATTTGGGTTTTGGCTTCAGTGTTGTTTTCACAGAAAAGCCTTCCCAGCCACGTGACTTGAACTAGCCTGCTTCCACTCGGTGGCGCCACCATGGCATTCACGCCAGCCTGTGACTTTCTCATCTACCCTCCCACCACCACCAGGCTCGGAAGCCCCGTGAGAGCAGAGGCCCGACCGGTCTTGTTCATCTGTCTCCAGCTCTTAGAGTAGTGCCTTAGCCCATAATAGATCTTCAAAAAATATGTGTGGCATGAATGAATGACTCAAGGATTTTGTCTTTATTAGGATTTGTAATGCAATTACTAAAAGTCATCCACAGAGAAGTGATGTTTACAAATCAGATTTGGATAAGACCTTGCCCAATATCCACGAAATACAGGCGGCTTTTGTGAAACTTAAGCAACTATGCGTTAATGGTAATTTCATTTTTATTTGTGTGTGTGTGTGTGTCTGTATGTATGTATGTATGTATATAGTGAACTGGGGATACAGCATTGCATGAGATATGTCAGAAAAAGTGACATTCCTTGAAAATATAGAAATAGATATATTTAGGTAGAGGCTCATTGAAATATCTGTACAAATTATTGTATGTGACAATATCAGAAGCTCTCAGAAAATGAAGTTTAAACTGCTTTTTGTTTTGGAGGAAAGAAAGAAACCAATGAAATCACTTTCAAAGCATGAACTGTTGTGGTAGGATCCTTTTGTAAAAGTGCCAAGAGAACGACGAGCTACCTTACGGACAAACATATTAAGATTTTAATGCAGACAGTTGCGTTTTGAGATACGGGACTTGACACGGATTTCAGACAGCCGTGTTGTAATCTGTGCGGCCTTGGAGTTCTAATCATGTGTTTGAGCAGGTGCTTCTCAGGTGCTTTCACTGTGTCCCGGGGTGGGTGTGACTCACACAAAAGCATCTTTGGCGAGAAGTGAGTCCTCCCTGAAGGGCACCCAGAACCTCCCATTACCCAGGAGCCAGGAAAGGCGGTCACTGGGGCGGGTCTGCAACAACGAGGGGGCGCTGGCCTGGAAGGAGAGCTGGCGGGGGGTTGTTAAAAAAGTACAGTGACATGAATGATTATCAGCCGTCTGATAAGTGGAATGTGAGTAGAGCCTGGAGTTCGTGAGGTGAGAGACACCTTGAGACCGGCCAGGCAGGACTGGGGAGGGCATGCAGGCCCTGCCGGGAAGGTGCCCTCATTCCTGCCGTGGTCACGGAAACCATGCGCGGGAGGCAGTGTGGGCAGCAGGGGAGGGGGAGAGAAGCAGGGAGGGCAGGGCTTGCAGGCAGGAAGCTGTGAGCGGGGGCTCCAGAATCCAGGCATGGGCTCATCAGGAAAGCGGGAACCACTGGCTCTTAGGAGGATTTCCCTGAGAGCCAGAGTGAAGGAAACCAAGGCCCAGGGGAATCCTTGTTTTGTTTTTTATAGAATCATAACATGTCTCTTCATGTTTATATTGTTAAATGAAAATGCATAATACTTTCTTAAAGCCAGTTTTTAAATATGGAAAATCTGTGACATGTATCGCTTAAAACGTGACCACATCAAATTGTTTAAAAAGCCTAAACGTGTGTATACATACGTTATATGTATGTGTGTATGTATATATAATTGGCATATTTATTGCAGAGCCTTTTGAAGAAACTGAAGAAAAATGGTTGTCTTCACTGGAGAATACTCGGTGGTTAGAATATGTAAGGTTTGTACAACTACTTTCCTTTTTTTTCCCCTTAACTTTTATTTT
>NC_138377.1:108570930-108582315 GCF_054177405.1 Leptonychotes weddellii
AGGGAGTCTGCTTCTCCCTCTGACCCTCCCCCCTCTCATGTGCTTGCTCTCTCTCATTCTCTCTCTCTCTCAAATAAATAAATAAAATCTTTAAAAAAAAAAAAAAATCTTAAACAACAAAACAAAACCCAAGTCGTACAATATATAGACCTTACTCAGATTTCACGCATTTGTACGTGTTTCCGTGTGTGTGTGTGTGTGTGTGTGTGGCGTTCCGTGCATCTTTATTGCGCATACAGGTCATGCAGCCACCACGGCAGTCACAATGGAGAACTGCTCCGTCACCACAGGGCCCTCCGTGCTGCCCCTTCAGAGTCGCATCGCCACCCCCGCCGCTTGGCAACCACTGATCTCTGCTCCATCTCTGTGTTTTGTGATTATGATTTCAAGAATGTCATGTAAATCACCCCCCTTTTGATAAAAGGGTTCATGAACTTCCGTGATGTAAAAATCAAAATGTACTCTGTTGAAGAATCACATAAACACTGATGAAATTCATAAAGGTTATTGAGAATACAATATAGAGAAAGATTAGGTGTGTTTATTTCAAGTACTTCGAAAGGAATATTTATAGTGGAAATCTGATTTTTTTTAATAGTATTCTTCCCTTTCTCTTTTCAGGGCATTCCTTAAACATTCAGTAGAGCTCGTGTACGTTCTAGAAAGCCGACATCTCTCCGTCATCCTACAAGGTAATTCGTTACTGAAAACACTGGTCACCACGCCAGGCAGCTTGGTGACTGTCGCATTCCAGGCAGTCACACGACTCCTGGCCGTCTCTTACTGACGACGGTGCCACCAGACACAGTACAGCTTCTGCACCTCCGTCGAGGACAGCCCTGCTAACGGCTGCAGGCAGGAGACTAGAACGGAGTCCAGTTTTCTGCCCTGTGTTAAACCTTCCGTCCTGTAGTGTGAGAAGGGCGGGTCACAGCTCCGCTGGAGTCGTACAAAGTGTTAATCTTGGCAGAGCGTCCTTTCTCTCTAACCTTGCTACGTTTCAAATTCATACAAATTTTAGTTTATATGCCTTTGGATCACACTGGATTGGACTCTGAAGAAATAGTTTGGTATCAAAAAATTGAGTTGAATAGCTAATGTGAATTTTGTCTGATGTTTAGGGAGGAATAAATCGTGCAATATAAAAATATTTCAGTTAAGGATAATTATATGTGAAATAACTTTACAGCTAAGAGAATTTCTAAGCTTACTGATAATAAAGTTTCATAAACCATGAACTACCTTATTTTATGATATATTCACATTGCATAGTTTATGAATATGCTACGCTACTGAAGCTTACAGAAGTATTTTTACCAACTGTCAAATTTAACTGACTTGAGCAAAGTAAAGGATATTTAAAACCCTTAGGGGGAGAAAAGAATAGTGATGCACTATTTCAAGTAATCCTTAACCGATGCAATCAGTGTTATTTAATTCACAAATGCATGCAGAGCCCAGCAACCCAGTAATCTCTCCTCTCAGCCAGTGGGTGTTCTCATCCTATTGCAAAATCCTACTTTGCACATGTCTTGAAGCATTTGTTATAATACAAAAGGCTTAGAAGAGATACTGAGGCTGCATTTTACTATCACTTTCTTTTAGAACCTGTTTTTGAAATAGCTTATTGAGGTATAATTCACATATTGTAAAATTCACCCATTCTGAGTGTGGGAATCAATAATTTTTAGTAAATATACAGAGTACATGTAGAGTTCAGAGTCCAGTTCTAGAAATTTTTTATCACACCAAAAAGATTCCTTGTGGGCGCCTGGGTGGCTCAGTTGGTTAAGCGACTGCCTTCGGCTCAGGTCATGATCCTGGAGTCCCGGGATCAAGTCCCACATCGGGCTCCCTGCTCAGCAGGGAGTCTGCTTCTCCCTCTGACCCTCTTCCCTCTCATGCTCTCTGTCTCTCATTCTCTCTCTCGCAAATAAAAAAATCTGAAAAAAAAAAAAAAGATTCCTTGTGTCCCAGCCCCAGACAGCCACTAATCTGCTTTCTGTCTCTAGATTTGCTCTTTCTGGATGTCTCATATAAACAGACTCATACAGTATGTGATCTGTTGTTTCTTGCTTCTTTCATTTAACATACATGTTTTTGAGGTTCATTCATGTAGCATGTATGAGCAGCTTGTTTCTTTTTATTTCTGAGTAGTAGTCGTTTGTGTCAATACCACCTTTTATTTATACATTTAGTTATTGATGGACATGGGGTTGTTTCCATGTTGTGGCTATTACGAATTATGCTGTTGTGAACATTCATGTAAAAGTCTTCATGGGGAACATACGTGTTTCTTTCTTGTGGGGAGGTGCTTAGAAGTGGCATTGCTCAGTTCTAGGAGTTACCATCCTTAAAGAATGATGTTGGTTGTGGGTTTTCATAGATTCCTCTTACCAGGTTGAAGTACCCTTCTATATTCCTAGTTTGCTCAGAGTTTTCATCCAGAATGAACTCGGAATATCACATAGATGATTTTTATGCATCTGATGAGATGATTATGTTATTTCTATCATTTATTTTATTTATATGAAGTACTACTTTGATTGTTAGATAGATGTTAAACCAACCTTGCATTCCTGGAATAAATTCTTGTGTTCATGAGATAATTTGATTTGCTCATATTTTGTTGATGATTTTATAATCTAATTACAAGGGATACTGGTGGACAGTTTTTTTCTGATTTCTTTGGCTGGCTTTGATATCAGGATATTTACTGGCATCATTGAAAAGGACACCAGCTATAAAAGATGGGAGGAAGATGTTTGCCACCGTTTCAGATGATGGTGGGCAGTCCCATCCCCCTCATTCACTTCGGAGTCACCATGTGGAGTTGCCAGTAGAAAGATTACATTATATTTAATATTCTTAGGAAACAGAAGTAGAATGGACTCATGAAAGAGTTCCACCACAAGCCACTGAAATGTAAAAAGTGTGAGGGCTGTGCTCTATTTTCTGGAAAATATTCATGTATAAAAGACTATCTCCCATTAAACACTAATTGATCTGAAAGTCTGTAGTGTTTTAGAGTTGCTGGAATCCAGTAAACTTTCCTAACTTGGATTATTTTGAAGGAGCCTAAGCACAGAGTACTGTATTATCCACTTTACCCTTTCTCTCAGCATTTTTCTATGTAGTAGTCATTTTCTTTCCATTTTCTTGACAGAGGAGGAGGGAAGAGACTTGAGCTGTATTGTAGCTTCTCTTGTTCAAGTGATGCTGGATCCCCATTTTAGGACAATTACAGGATTTCAGAGTCTGATCCAGAAGGAGTGGGTCATGGCCGGATATCAGTTCCTAGACAGATGCAACCACTTAAAGAGATCCGAGAAAGAGGTAACGGAATTGTAATGCTCATTGGGAGGGAGTCTTTAAGTGTGCACAAGATAAAACTCATGTCATCGTGTGAAGAGGTGTTCTGTCTGTAAAGAGACGAGGAGCCTTTTTAAATACTGCATTTGGTACCCCTTAGCTTCTTAGTCTAACGTTGGGTTCCAAATTGATGCACTTACGAAGATGACTGTAACTATATAGGTAAAATTCAAAAAAAATTGTTGAATTTCTCCAAGTTGAAAACTACTTAAAAAATCTGTATTATCTCTTCTGCAAAGCAGATAACGAGCACATTAGGTATTTTGAAAAATCAGATTTGGAATATCACATTTTCTTAAAATGGGGCACATGTGTGGAGAATGGAAAGTTGGCGAGGGACATCTTTGTAACAGCTGTGGGTGTAGTGGCCACCGTGGGTGCAGAGGTGAGAAAGCTGTGAACAAGCCTCTCCCGGACTTGCTTGTTTCAGAGAGCACAGTCTGACTTGTAGGGTCTCCTTAGGGTCTCGTGTTTAACAACAAGCCGCACCATCTGAGGAAATCTCAACAGTGACTACTTCACTTTTAAATTGCTGGGACTCCCAGATACAGTCATTGATCATCAGCTGCTGTACTTGGGGATCCACCGTGTGACCTAGAGGCTAATGCCAACCGCTTCCTGAAACTCTGGGGAGTTTTCTGGTTGCTGAGCCTGCACCAAGTCCACCAGAAGTGAATTACAGAAGTCGTTTCTTGCTTTGGGATTATTGTTTCTTTTTTTCTGTGTTCTAAAGAATTATTTCCAGGACAGACTTAATCACATCTTTTAGTGTCCCCCATTCATACAGTGACACCTGCCTGTTGACTTTGCCATTTCAACTTGATAGGCTTCTTTGGCAAGCAAGGGCTGTGATGTTCATGGCCGTTGAACCTACTTCTGACCTTTGACATAAGCCGTGTTTAATCTGTCTGCATATCCTTGGCTCAGGTTAGGAGCCAAGTGTTTTAGCTGAGATATTTTCTTAGTAATCTCTTCCTTAACATGAGCCATAAATTTGGAAATAAATGGGAACAACTGAAGGACAGCATTAAATGTTCCCATTTTCTGTCTGTGTCTGCCAGTGTCCCTTATTTCTGCTGTTCTTGGATGCCACGTGGCAGCTCCTGGAACAGTACCCGGCGGCCTTCGAGTTCTCGGAGACGTACTTAGCAGTGCTGTACGACAGCACCCGCATCTCCCTCTTCGGCACCTTCCTCTTCAACTCTCCTCACCAGCGGGTGAAACAAAGCACGGTAAGCGAGGTTGTGGCGATAGCGACTTCTCTGTTTGTCTTACCCAGCTTTATTGAGGTAGAATTAAAGTACACTCAGCTGCATATTTAAACTATGTAAATTAAAACTGTCGTAGCTACCATTTTAAGCTGCAGTTTCTGAATGAATTATTTAAAGACATAAAAAATCTAGGAACCTGTTTCATTTTTATGAGTGAGCACTTCAGGTATTTTTCTCTGATGTACATTGTTCATAATAAACCAGTTTTTAGGGGCGCCGGGCTGGCTAAGTCGGTAGAGCATGCAGCTCTTAATCTCAGGGTCAGGAGTTCAAGCCCCTTGTTGGATGTGGAGCCTACTTAAAAAAAAGAGAGAGAAAGAAAGAAAAAGAAAATGTGATATGTAACAATTAAAAAAAAAAATAACCAGTTTTTAAAGATGTAAATTATTTTAACCACCGTAAATGTTGTGCTTTTATATTTATGTTTTCACATTTGGGCTGTCTGGGTGGATAATTGAAAAGGTCCTGTTAGAGGACTTTTATTTCCTAGAATAAAAGCTGTACAAAGCAGGATTATTTTCTTTAAGAGTTCTGCGGAGAAGGACTGTCGGAGATGAAGGGTAGCCGTGGTGCTAGACGGATTCTCAGTGGGTGCTGGCTTACCCAGTAATCTCAGAATCTGTCCCACCTGCCATACAGCGTCCCTTTGGGGTAGGATTATCAGTTTCTAGTCACATTTCGTTGACCTAGAGGAAGAATCATGGCTAAGGAGGGTCTCAAGCCAAACTTGAGAATAACTTCCAATTGCCACTGGTAGAACCTTCTGGAACTACAGGTTCTGGCTCACCCACATTTGAACCAACAATGGGAATAGCTGGTAAACGCTGCGATAACCACTGAGAGAAACAGAAAGGGCAGCTCTTGTGGGCCTCTAGGAAGACTTTCTAAGAAGGGGGTTGCCTTCACAGGGAGCTGTGGGGTCCTCAGCCTTGGCGGTAAGGCCCTCGTCCAGGCGATGTGACCTGGATTAACCTGAGTCCCGCCCAAGGTCTGGGAGAATGGTGAGCCCAGGTTCCTCAGCTGTAAAAATGGATCCACCAAACTAACAGTATTACCTTTGGCCTCAGTCTGTGAATTGAAGACATTTTGTAAACTGTGAAGCATTATGCTACACTATTTCCTAAAGAAATGAATCGTTCTAGATGTGGATATGAAAGACAAAGTGCACTGGACATTTAAGGAGGTGATTTCATTCAGGCTGTTGCAATAGGAGGAACCTTATTAGTGAGGAACATCCCAAAGTAAAGGAGGGGACCTGGGGGCTTGTTACGAAGGCAGGAGACAGGAGACATGAGGGAGCAGGTCCGACCTCAGAGTAGGTGAGCCGTGTCTCAGCCGTGCTCTCCAGGGGCTCAGGTTCGGAGAAACTCAACACTGTCATAGGGTGTTTATTTTAGGTTGGAGAGTTCGGGAAGGAGATTTTCATAAAAGATATCCTCTGCTTCCCTAGAAGAACGTAACCTATCCCAGTCCCGTGCTGAGACCAGCGGTGGGCTTGGGCTCCTGAAGTGTGGGCAACTTTGTTCCTCAACTAAGTGGTCTGCGGTTGCTCCTTTTCATTTCTCGTCCACTGAGCCGCCTCAGTGTTGGGCCCCTTGCTGTGCTGTGGGCAGTACTGCGCATGGCGGTGCTCGCCTCCTCTCCCTGCGCTGCCCCTCGAGCACACCCGTGCTTGCACCCAGGGATGCGTGCGCACGCACACACACACACACCATTTGAGCCTTCAGAATGTACACGAGGCTAGGAAATCAAACAGCCTTGTTGGACATAAAACCTTAGATGTAAAATGCCAGTCCATCAGCCTGGCTGTCCCAGTGACCGCAGTGCCTTGGGTGGGCGCTGCGGGGTGCGGGTCTCTGTGGAGCCCAGGTTGGCCTCCTGGAGACACTCACTCCTCACCCCGCTTCTTGGCTGGATTCTGGATGTGCCGACGTATGTTTACAAATAGATTTCTCTACAGGGATAAAAGTTAACAAATATTTTTTTAAAGTGTATCATC
This sequence comes from Leptonychotes weddellii, assembly GCF_054177405.1. NCBI lineage: Eukaryota > Metazoa > Chordata > Mammalia > Carnivora > Phocidae > Leptonychotes > Leptonychotes weddellii. The sequence continues at coordinate 108,577,573 of NC_138377.1, forward strand.
TGTTTTTCCTGGTCTGTGTTCCAGTGCTGTATTTTTTTAACTTGGCTTTTTTCAAAAGCTTTTTCTGGCAAGTACTAACATTGGATGCCTCCCTCCCGCGGCACTTCATATTCATGATTTGGTGTAACAGCCAGACTGGAGGCCGTCGGTGCCTCCCCTGCCCTCCCTGAGAAACTGTCCTGATTTTTAGCATGACCACTGTTCTCAGTCCCTGCCACAAAGACGTTTCCTTCTTTCCTCCATTCTGAGGCCACCTTAGATACTCATGGTCAGGTACTGTTCGTGGAAAATCTGATCTTCTTCCTTGGAGATATTTTTAGTTTTCACATTTAAAAACAAAACAAAACAAAAAGGTAACTGATTTCTATATATTTTCCTAAGGGCCATTAAAATAGTTTGGGGTTTTTGTTTTACTAGATTTCAGCTCTTAACAATACTTTTTTTTTTTTTTTTAAGCAAATGGGTGGTTTCTACATGCACATATATGATGAAATCTCAAATAACTAAAAAAAATTTTTTTTAATATATTTCGTGCTTAATGAGTTCAGTTTTACTCATTTGGAGTAGACAGTGTTGTAAACTGCCCTGTGCTGTTGGCTAGCTTCCCTGTTCCCTGCTGGTTCCCAGCCTGTGGCGGGGAGCCGGCCGCCTCACTGCAGCGCTGCTTTTCTGATGACAGTCTTTGCCTTTTTTTCTAATTTCCAAAGAAATTCTTGTTTTTTTGGAGAATACTGAAAGGTACAAAGCAGGAAATAAGAACCCATCATCTCCCACCATCCACAAAGTCGGTATCTTGAGAGATTTCCTCCGGAGAGCTAATAATCTGCACACACCTGCTTGTGTCACTTGCCAAGATGAGGGTCATGGTTTGAGATGCTCCTCACCTCCTCCCCGCGGAAGCGGTGGGCTGTCACCCTGCAGCGTTATGCCGCTGGCTCACCGGGCCGCCTGAGCCCAGAGCGGGCTGGAGGGGGGCTCCGGGGAGCAGGGGGCCCGGGCCCCGAGCGTGGTCTTCGTGGACTTGGCCAGACGCCGGGACTGTGCACGGTGGGGGGCGGATTCCTTCCTCCGTGCCCCTGGGCTGTGGTTCAGATACCGAAGGTCACTGGGTAAGTGAAGGGTGGCTGTCCACTTGGAAAAACGGGGTAAAATGGATGGCAGTGATTGCCATCCGCAGATTTTCCTGCATGTCCGTTCGCCATGTTTTATGCCCCGCGGGTAAATACATAAGTGTGCGATCGATCATGTGCTCAGAAAGTAAAATGCGCCAAGTATAGAAGTAACTGCGTTGTAATGATGTACTCGTTGCTCGGAGGGCCCAGCTTCCTTGGTGGCTTCCAGAAGAAAACGCCCTGTCCTCGCTCACACAACGTGCGGGGTGTCTTTCTGATCGTGGTGCCGAGAATGTCTCTTCTCTCAAAGCAAAACATGCTGATCTCAGGGGCTAGAGTTGCTGCAGTCCAGAAAATGCAACTTAAATAGTGATGAATGGCTCGTCCCAAAAAAGGAATGTACTTATTAAACTCTTTTCATTTGGTATCTTTTCACAGATGTTCAAATATTTTGTTTTGCAGGAATTTGCTATCAGCAAGAATATCCAGTTGGGTGATGAAAAGGGTCTAAAATTCCCCTCGGTTTGGGACTGGTCTCTCCAGTTCACAGCGAAGGACCGCACCCTTTTCCATAACCCCTTGTACATCGGGAAGAGCACGCCCTGCGTCCAGAACGGTTCTGTGAAATCTTTCAAACGGACAAAGGTAAAGTACACAAACGCACTGACGCTGAAAACCTGGTATCTGCTCACACCGCACACAAGGCGTGTTTTCAGAACACCGAGTATTAAGAGCCAGGTCACTTCCCTTGACCCCGCTGCCGGTGCAGATTTTGAGGGATCATTCGCTTTGTAACGGAAATGACCCTGCCCTGCCTTTTCTTCTTGGTGCCTGAGGCCCGCAGAGCTCGCTCAGCCTCTAGGATTTGGCCGATAGGAGCTCGGAGCCTGGGAGGCCCCATCCCTGAAACCCTATCCCCTCGCCTGTTCTTTCTAGGAGGAGCCAGGTGTACATTTTTTCCTAACCGAGAAGTCTTAGAAATTTGCACTTAAGCGAATCACTGAACAGTAGGGATTCGGGCCGCACCCGACGCAGGCGAGAGCTACCAGCCGGAGTCCGGTCCTAGAGGCTGGAACTGCAGGGGACGAGGACTGGGAGGAGCATCACAAGGGAAGGGACAAAGAGTTCCGTTTTTCATAGCGCCAGGCTTCCCTTTGCCGCTGCCCCTTTACTGTCTTCCCAGAACGGGGCGCCCCGGAGAGGTAATGCTGAACTCTCTATCCCCCCAGAAAAGCTACAGCTCCACGCTGAGAGGAATGCCGGCTGCCTTCAAGAACGGCGTCCTCGGCGACCAAGACTTAGTCCCCAGGAGAAATTCGTTAATCCTACCAGCAAAGCCCGAGCCCCCTCAGCACCCCGACAGCCGGCAGAGCGGGCTGGAGCGCTACTTCACCGAGTGGTGCTCCAGACCGGCCGACCTGCACGGCGTCCTTCTGCCGCACGTGTCCGGGCCGCGCGTGAAGCTCTGGAAACTCTGCTACTTCCGCTGGCTGCCGGAGGCGCAGATCAAGCTCGGCGGCTTCATCACTGCCTTTCACAAGCTCTCCGTGCTGGCCGACGAGGTGGACGCGCTCAGCAGGACGCTGCGGCAGCCCCGGGCCGGCCCCCCGCAAGCCTGCTCTCCGGGGCTGGACAAGAGCAGGATGTACTTCCGGGCCGGCGGCCCGCACGACGCCTCGGGGACGCCGGACTTCCTCTCCTCCTCCTTTCCCTTCTCCCCCGTAGGCAACCTGTGCAGGCGAAGCATTTCGGGAACGCCACTAAGCAAATTTTTAAGTGGGGCCAAAATATGGTTATCTACTGAGACACTAGTAAATGAAGACTGAAGGGTCCTATTTGCTGAACGTTTGGAGGGAAGCCACAGACTTCTCCTCTGAATTAAAATTGCTAACCTAGGCATTTGAGGCTCTAAGAATTTTCTATGTCAGAATAACAGTGGAAATTTGCACTAATATTTGGAAACCTGTTGAATTAGGCTTCCTTCGTAATTTTTTTTTTTTAGAAACAGGCAGAACTTCTCTTTTTGATGGCCTCTTTTTGCCATTGCAGGTCTGGCCAGTTGTAGGTGATCTGGAGGCAGACCTTCCCCCACTCTTACTACTGTGAGCAAACCAGTTAACAGGAAAGTTCGGAAATTAGTGTGTAGTAGATTTTCAAGATGCATCCGGTAAGCTCCCCGCACAGGCGTTAGGAGGTATTCATAGATTTTTCCGGTCACTGTCCGTTCTCTGCGATCACCTGAGGGCTCAGTATTTCCAAGGCCATAATTTATTGTAGATCACCTTGTTTGGGACGGTAGATCACTGTGTTTTAAAATCCTGAGTTTGCTTTCACCTTCATAGGACTAATATGCACGGTTGACTTCGAAAGCATTTGCTGTAGATAATACCAACTTAGAAGTGCCTTTGACATTAATATTAATTAAGGTACGCATTAACACAAAGTAAACCACAGTTGCAGTTTTTAAAATAAGGGTGTTAAAAGCCTGCATATTGGAAACAGGCTTTTCGCCTCGGAGCTTCCTGCCGGTAGCCAGGAGTCCCCCAGAGCACATTGCCTTCCCTCTGAGAGTCAGCGAGGACAAGCGGGCGTGGGGGGGGCGGGGGTCCGCGTTGGTGGGACCGCAGCCGGGGAGAGTGCTGTCCGCCAAAACCCTCCCGCAGAAAGAGCCCGCTTGCTCCCGGGGGGCGTTTGGGGCGTCGCCGTCTATGCCCAGGGTGGTAGGCGGTCGCGGACACTTGCCCTTGGAGATCACTAAGGCGGCCGTGAGTCCGCTCGCCTGTGCGGAAGGCCCTCCTCCCCCCGACGAAGTGCCTGGCGGCGCCGTAGAGCCAACAGGGCAAATGACAGTGCACTTCTCTCAAAAGACCGCCATTTCCGTGTGGAGAGAAGCCCCCCGCCCCCCGGCCTCTGCCAGCCGTGCGGAGAGGGAGAAGCGCGCACACAGGTGTGTGGGGGTCACCCCGTGGGACCGGAAGCGAGCGAGCGCTGCGGGCTCCTTACGGCAGTGGCCTTCACCCCTCCCTCCGATGCGCGCCCCCAGGCCCTGTTGACAGGTGGATGTTTTCAAATTGGGCTGTTACTTAGAGTTTCTTCATTAAACTGCCGTCTTAAGCTTTACAGAAGTTTTGCAGTGAAGTGGTTAATCTTTTCTAAAACAAGTTTTTTCAGAGCAGTGTCTTACTGTCACGTGTAATGAATAGCTGTTTCTGTTTGAATTATTCACCTTTTTAAGATTGATGTCTCTGGACTTTGAGGACAGAAGTTTTCATAAAATGTCTTCGGAAATTCATCTGTGAATAAGCCCAATGTTTTTGCCAACCTAGGCCTAGAAAGTCGGGGCTTTTCTCAGTAGCACTGTTACTATAAACGTTTTATAGTCCCTGATTGGAAACCAGTCCCAGGCCCCTTAAAATCCCACAGCGTATCCTGCCACAGAAAGTGTCATAATTCTCCCTTTTTGATTAAGCTGCCTTTTTATTATTACAAATTATTCTAAACTGGGGGGTTTTGGAGAGGGATTGTTGAGCATTTGTATCTTTATACTTCTCTTTCCTCACACATTTATCTCAACTCCTTGAGCAATTTTTTTGTTAATTTACAAGTTTAAAGGAGATTAGGTACTATCAAT
>NC_138377.1:108582415-108603528 GCF_054177405.1 Leptonychotes weddellii
CCCGCAGGCGCGTGCAGGAGCCGAAGCCACACCGGAGGGCGCCTCCCGCTCCGGCTCCGGCCCCGCTGCCCTGCGAGCCAGGTTCGTGTTGCACGGGCCCGACAGCTTGGGACTCCTAGTACTGGTGAAAGATGTACAATGTCTTACTGTTATTTTATGATGGAAACCGGTTCTAAAACCAAAAATGTCTTAACTTTATTTAAGAAAAGTGTATTAATTTGTGCTAACGGGGAAAATCAGTCAGCATACCTTCAACGAAACCTGCTTGCCGTAGCCGTAACCTCAAGTAGTTAGAACTTGATTTTGAGAGAAAACTAAAAACCTTTGTGCCTAAAATTGATGGACTTCAGTTAAAGTAGGATGAGCAGGAAGATGAGAGAGCCTGCTCAACAGTGATGACTGTGAAGGAAATTTTGACTGCTAAATAAAATTCCCACAGAACTTGGTGGTTGTAGTTGTTATCAATACGAGATCATCTACAAGAACGTAGTGATTCAAGAAGCGAAGGCGTCTTCTTCCAACTCTACTTGTGTGGGTGTCATCCACTCAGGTTTTTTTGCCTGCTCTAAAGCAAGACAGTGATCGGTAACATTTTTAACATCGATTCAGAACTGGCTGTAGTTAAGGCCACGTGGGTATTAATGGACCATGCCCTAACCTGTCCTTCCGTTCAGTAAATCACCAAGCTGGGGAGTAACATTTCCCTAAGAAGGTCTCCGAACCAGTCTGTGGGGACTGGGGTCCCCATCCCGGACTCCTGGTCCTATAGTTCTGGTTAGTTGCCTTCCTACCATATACCTTCCTCAGCCTAGGGCTCTTACGAACAGCCCTGTTGCAGTGACACCGTCTATACAGAAAATTGCCCCTCTAGTCATGAGGGAGGGACAGTTGCCTTTGATAAAGACTGTTCATTCCTTTGATGATCTAGGCCCAATTAGTAAGAGCAAGTTAAAAGGTAAGGAATTTAATGAGAATTTATTTTTAATTCCCAGAGAAAGAATTTCATCTATTTGTGCCCTTCTTAGATAATCATAAAACAAGAATGTTTAACAGCTGAGTATATCCGGGCAGTATAGAAAACCTTAAATACAGGTCTCTCCAATATACTAAACTAGAGACATTGGGTATGCTACTTTTATAAAAGACCAAAAGCTGTGAAACATCCCATTTGTTTGGATTTTTTCCAGCTGTTTTGCAAGTGTAGCTTAGTAACATAGATGCATCCCTTTCCTAAAATGGCCACCAAGGTCATAAGCTTCTAGAAAGTTCATTACCTGCTATGTGGAATCAGTGAGTACATTCAAGCCAAGACCAAGTTTTATGACACACAGACACTGTACAATGATGAGTCGTAAACTCTCAGGTTTATTACTGACATAACAAAGTTAAATAAAATGTAATGATGCTTTATGCTTTTGAAAATCAATCCATGTGTCACCAGACACCCCCAACTCGACAGCTCTTAGGTGAGGCTTTTGCTCTTAGCTCCAACAGCAACCACGTGGCAGACTTCTACGTCGGCCCCCAACTTCTGCAGTTCATCCAACCAGAGCATTTGCTTATGTGAAAGACGATCACTGGGGCCTTTAACTTCCACCAGCTAGAATGTAAGTTTTAAAAAAGTTATTTAGTGGGCGCCTGGGTGGCTCAGTTGGTTAAGCGACTGCCTTCGGCTCAGGTCGTGATCCTGGAGTCCCGGGATCGAGTCCCGCATCGGGCTCCCTGCTCGGCAGGGAGTCTGCTTCTCCCTCTGACCCTCCCCCCTCTCATGTACTCCCTCTCTCTCATTCTCTCTCTCTCAAATAAAAATAAATAAAATCTTTAAAAAACAACAACAACAAAAAAAGTTATTTAGTATCTTACTGAAACAGAATAGCCAAGTATGCTGTAGTAGTTTTCACTGACACTGCTCTACTTATAAAACAAAGATACATGTATGAAGTTCACTTGAGAATTATTCTGTAGAAAGTAGGCAGTTCTTCAGAGAATTACTACATTGTTTCTGAATATACAGTTGACAAATAGTTTTAAAGCATGCACTAGATTGTTGCTCCCCTGCTTAGAAATTATTTACTTTCTAATCACAGAGCTTACTTTCTGTTATATTTGCAGTTAAATCCAAACTTTTGCCATGACTTACAAAACTATCATCTGGACCCTGCCAACCACTCCAAAGTTCCTGAGAAAGACCAACCTCTTCCCAACCGAAGGGCCCTTCCATACGCTTGCTGTTCCCTCTGCCCAGGACACTTCTTCCTGTTCTTCACATGTCTGACTTCTTACCTTTCAATGCTCAGCTTAAATCCCCCTCCTAGATGTCCAGCACATCTCAAAGCAGGGTCCTTCTATGCACTTCCTCCACGGCATTTATCAGAAGACAAAACTGTTCATTACATACCAGCTCCATGAAGGCAGGAACTGTGTCAGTTTTATTCACTGCAGATTACTGAACTTCAAAATGGCAATAAAAACTATCCAGATTTTCCAAATTTGATAGAAACTACAAACCCAAAGATCAATGAACCCCAGGCACAGAAACATAACACTACACAAAGAAACATAATGAAGTTGCATAATTGGTGATAAAGGGAATATTCTAAAAGCAGCTAGAATTTTTTAAAGCCTAAAGGGAAAGACTACACATTTATCATTAAAAAACAATGCAAGCTAGAGGACAATGGACCAGTATTTCAAATTACTGAAAGGAAAAAACTATCAACATAGAATTTTTTCCTCAGAGAAAATATCTTTCAAAAGCAAAGATGAAATGAAGACTCAGACATAGAAAACCTAAATTATTCATTACTAGCAGACCTCCATTTCAAGAAGTGTTAAATTCTTTAAGCAGGAGGACTACAGTACGTGGAAATCTGGATCTTTACAAAGGAATAACAAGCAGTAAGAATTTCTATCTAGGGGGAGACCTGGATGGCTCGGTCAGTTGAGCATCCGACTCTTGATTTCGGCTCAGGTCCTGATCTCAGGGTCCTGGGATCAGGCCCTGCATCGGGCTCCGGGCTCAGCAGAGGCTTGAGGATTCTCTCCCTCCCTCTCCCTCTTCCTCTACCTCTCCCGCTGCCTGTGTTCTCTCTCAAACCAATCAATCTTTGGGGGGAAAAAAAAAAAATTTGTACCTAGGGGAGGAAAACTAATTTCTATCTATGTGAGTAATTATAAAGATTCTTAAATCAACTGTAGAAAGCAAAAAAATGTAGAATTTAGAACATATAGAAAAATGATGTATGAACAGTACAAAGGCCAAGAGAGGAGATATAAAAACATGTTTTTTATACTATACATGTAATAGCATAACATCACTTGAAAGACAGGAAGCTTAAGATCTACACTGGAGCAACCACTTACAACAATTATAGCTAACAAGTCAACAAAGGACTAGAATACAATCTTTAAAAAAAAAAAAAAGGTAGAAAAAGGTGAGAAAAGGAGAACAAGAGAGCTGAGACAAACAGAAAACAAGTATCAAGATGGTAGCTTTAAAGCCAGTCATCAATAAGCACATCAAATGTAAATGGTCCAAAAACCTAATTAAATGGCAAGAGGTTGTCAAACTGAATTAAAAAGTCAGACCCAGCTATAATGCTGCCTACAAGAAACCCATTAAAGATGAAATAAGTTAAAAGTAAGAGAAAAAGATATGTCCTGTTAGCACTAATCAAAAGAAAGCTGGAGTGGCTATTTATTAATATCAGTTGATTTCACAGTGGAGAACACTACCAGAAATAAAGGAGGGTCATTTCACAATGATGAAGAGATCAACTCATCAAGAGGATGTGACAGGCCTTCAAGTTTATACATCTAATCACAGAGCTTCAAAATATATGAAGCAAACTGGATAGAACTGCAAGGAGAAATACACAAATCCACAGTTCCAGTCCGAGATGTCCCATGACCCCAAAAGTATGATCCATTAAAGAACAGAGAAGTTGGGACTTGGCCAAAATAAAAATTTCTGCTCTTCAAAAGACACTATTATGAGAATGAGAAGACAAGCCACAGCCTGGGATGAAATATATTTGATACAGGGCTTGTATCCAGAATTTTTTTAATCTCAGAACTCAGTAATAAAAACCAACCTGGGATGGGCAGCAGGGGAACACCAGGGTGAGGCAAGGTGGCCCTGAGCCGAGAACACATGATGAGGAGCTAACTCCTGGGGAGCTTAGAGAACGGCTTCCTGTCATCTCAGCCTCCTGGTGTTCACACCTGCAGAATCCCATCCCTTGCCAGGGAGGGTGGGGGCGGGGGGCACGCACTGGAATCTGTGACTTGCTTCTAACAGAATAATACGGCCAAAGTGATGGAACGTCCCTTCCGCGATCAGGTCATAGGAGCCCGACTCCCGTCTTGCTCACACTCTGGCTCTTCTCCCCAGCCTGCTCTGATGAATGAGCCGCCAAGTGGCGCGCTGCATGGCGGAAAGGAGAGGCCCCCACACCAGGGGCTGCGGAGGAGGCCCCCGCCAATAGCCACTGGGGAACCATGGCCCTCGGTCCCACAGCCAACAATCACGCAAGAAATGCATGGATCGGAGCCTCTGATTAAGTTGCTAATGAAACTTTCCATTGTGGCGCAACTGACCTTACAGTGACGACTCCGGGAGTCCCACACCACCAGGTCAGGAAGGCCCCCTCGGCAGTGTCGGAAGTCCACAGCCAGGCGCCGGCACACACCGCTGAGGACGGGGCCGCCCAAGCAGGAAACGAGATCCTGAACCCAAAACACAGGGCTGGTTAGCCATGTCTTACGACAGAGATCCTGCAATACTTTCACTGGCCACGAGACGCAGAAAACTGTAATTCCACAGAAATGGGTTCCAAGGACACCAGGGGTCATTCTGCTGCTTGGGCCACAGGGCCACTGAGCCACCGGCCAAAATGCCCACCGGCAAGCTCTGGGAAATCAGGTTTCCTTCGCTCAGTCAGACTCCTGTCTAGTCGGCAAAGCCCTGGGGAACAGCTGAGGAAGAGGGAATTTGGGGTGAATCCTCAGGAAAAGGACAGTGATGAAGGGCAGTAGTTGCAGGGACAGGAACAGCATCCTTCCTGCTGAGGGTCACAGGCCAGGCAAAGGGAAGCTGTCAACTAAGGGGAAGAAGGCATCCCTGGGCTTATTTTGTGCCCTGACCTGGTCCCACCAGTTACAGTGGCATCCGGACTAGGGGCCTATCATCTACATAAATGTATGCATAGCACCATCACATACAGAAATACATGTGCATGTACACACATGTGCACACACGTAGGTGTGGATACACATATATACACGCACGCGCACACACACGTACACACACGTATACAGATCTTGCCAAAGCAGACCCAGCACTGGGAGGTGTTGCTCTCTGACCAACTCCCGCGCAGGGTTTCACCTGAGCTTGCTGAAGAGAAGCAAAGCGATCCCAGCTGACGAGGGAAGCCACTCTGCCCTGCTGGGCCTGCCACGCGGCTGCCACCCAGGCCCGCAGGCTCTCCGCGGGCGCGCTGTGAATCCGCCGCAGCCGGGCCTCCACGGCCAGCCGCCGGCTGGTGCAGAAGCCGTCCGTGCACAAGTCCAGCGGGAAGGCCTACGTCGCGGGAAACAAGCCTCGTTCGGTGCCTGGACAGAACCGGTTCATCAGAAGAACATTCCATACCCATAAAATTTGGGAACTGGCCAACCTGATTAAATCGACACATTCTTCTTCTCAGAAGGTAAGTAAAAATTATCTAAGTAATCTAACATAAAAGCAACTCATTGCCCTGGTTTGTCAGCGTCGTAACTGGTGGAAAGAGCTCCCAGGTTACAGCGGTGGTGCCCTCGGCGGGCCCGGGCACCAGCACACACAGGGGCGCCGGGCCCGACAGGAGACCGGTCAAGGTCAAAGCTGAAGAAACCTACGCTACAAGTTTCGAGTGGAACGAAGGTAAAGTAGGTTCAAGATGAAAATTTAACAGATTTACATTTTAAAATCTATGAATCCGGATGTAAAATGAAAGACTATTCTAAGAGAGACTCAGCACCACCCCCAAGACCGTCATTGGCAGGCTTCTGATGGCCGCAGACCCACACGCACAAGGGTGGGAATGAGTCACAAAGTGCAGAAGCATCTGCTTGCCTAAAAAGCACCCGCCGGGCACAGCGTAACCTGAGCACCTGGTAGGCGTTTCTGAAGACGTCTGGTATCCCGTCCATGAAGATGATATCCCACAGGAGGAGGCCATACAGCGTGCTGAAGGTGGACCCTTCCCCATGAATCCCTAAGACAAAGCCAAAGCACAGGAAAATCAAGTTTTTCTGTTTTTTAAAAACCCCCACCATAACCCACTGCTTACTCAATTTGAAGGAAATAGATTTTAGTTTCAAATGCAAAAGCTGTTTTCTTGCCATTCCTAGCTCATTTGTTTACATTACATTGCTTATATACAGAAGACTCGTTTAAAAGCAAAAATCTTAGTAATTATGGGAAAACTTAAATACACATTTCAGAGTCATAAAGTAGCAGTTCCCTAACTTTAGTGAGAAATGTAAGGAACGTGTTTAAAGATAAGTAAGTAAAAGCAGATTCCCTCCTCAGGCTCCAGGGGTTCGATTCGGTGGGTGTGGGTGGGCCGAGACCCCCGCGGGTCCTCTGGTGTAGGGCCCCTTGGCCACACCTGCAGAATGGCTTCCCAGAACAGATCTATCGGAGAAAAACTAGTACCTTGGAGCCTGCGCCCTCTGACCTGGCGGGTGCTGTCTCCATCCACCTCACTGGACCTTGCGTTCCACTGCTTTGTCCTGGACAAGCGTGCCCAGTGTTTCTGAGATTTGGGCTCTTCTAGAAACCTTCCACCTCCGAGACCACCTAGCTCAGACCCCGGCCTGACACCCCATACAACTGTACTGACTGGGCCACGAGCTCCATTGACCACGCAGGTGTCCTAGCAGAGTTGAGACCAGGGGCTCGATCTCGGCTTAGCACGCAGACCTGTCTCCCAGGCAAGTGCTCTGCACTTCCACACACCTGACCGGGAATGGGGGCCATGTGGGGGCTTCTCTCCCCGCATTATGGCCTTGGCCAAAGGAGGTGCTGACCCCCACGACCCTGTCCCAGTAGGCAGGCAGAAGGGCTCTTCTGGCCGGTTGGCCCTGTTCCAGTCTGTGCAAGGGCATGGTGCCGCACAGGCCCCGGAGGGCAGAGACCAGGCCGAGGCTGTACGTGTGTCCCGTACGAAAGAACACAGACCAGAGCCTGTGAGAAGCGGCACGGCCAGGCCCCCTCCGTCCTGCCTCCCTGAGGCTGTGCCTTTCATCCCCGTCTCAGTTCTAGCCCCTTGTCCTTGCAGCCTGTCTCAGAGATGCAAAAGGACAGAGCGGGAACAACCGGAACTCACTCAGGCCTCTGGGCTGGAGCTGAGCCCTTTTCACCAGCAAGCTTTACACTGGGCTCCCGGGCTCCTGCCCAGCCAGGGGGTACTGCTGGGTCTCAATTTCCAGCCTGCTTCCTGCCCGAGAGTGCACACTGTCCACTGTCCAGGCAGGAACACTGGCGGTCAGAATTCCCGCGCTCCTAAGCGGTCTACACCATGCGTTTGTATCGGAAATGAAATCATTTTTGGTAAGCTCCTTCTGAGTGATTCTGAAATAATCTTCTCTGAAGGGAGCTTGAGATTGCCCTTAGTCCCAAATCTCCTCTCAAAGAGACTGACAGCAAGGGTTCCACTCATTTTCACTGCATCCATTTTAATAAATGAAGAAGATATTTTATATAAAAATATTTTATACTCTGGAAATGGAATCGTCTGTCCGTTTTTCAGGCTCATGATTAAACCGAAAGCATTCCACTGTGTTCGCCTCACAGCGGGCCCACCACACGCCCTCATATCCGCGCCCTCCACCCTCGACTGCCCAGTTTACTGTCTCCCAGTTTACTTCTCTGGGGATAGCTGCTCATTCTATTCTTTTATTTCTAACCTTTCAGGTCTGTGCTATCTCTGTCTTCACTGGGGTTTGTACTTCTTCCCTTATAGCATCTCCCTTCCCTGTGAGTAATAAAGATACCACACAGATTAATCTTAGCCGTTCTCATACTCATCGTCGTTTCGTGGTCCTCATTAATCTTCTGAATGCTGACATAATACTCAAGAGAAATAATGTCCTGATTTTCACGGATTTAAAGGTGTCAGAATGTTTTTAATCCTCGTGACCCTTCGGCCTGGGCAGAGGGGAGTCCTGCCTGGATGGAGGATGGGCGTGGTGGGCCCCTCCGGAGTGAGCACGCGGGCCACTGTCCGGGGTCGGCTTCCGAGGTCCGAGGGCGGGGAGGGTGGAAGGAACGCCGCAGCGGGCCGGTACACGGGGCTCACTGCACCTCCCCACTTTTGTACAAAGGCACGTTCGATAGCTTCCCTAATACATAGTTTTTAAAAAGGAAGAACGGCTAGGGCGCCTGGGTGGCTCAGTTGGTTAAGCGACTGCCTTCGGCTCAGGTCATGATCCTGGAGTCCCGGGATCGAGTCCCGCATCGGGCTCCCTGCTCGGCAGGGAGCCTGCTTCTCCCTCTGATCCTCCCCCCTCTCATGCTGTCTCTCATTCTCTCTCTCTCAAATAAATAAATAAAATCTTTAAAAAAAAAAAAAAAAAAGGAAGAATGGCTAGAGTGGGCCTCTCCAGAACTGCCTTGCCCTCCCCCTTCCTCTGTAATTCCTCTCTCACAGCGTTTGATTTTACTTTTTCTAGTCGGTACTACATTTCGCTAAGGACAGACTGACAAGCTCATCAGAAGGCAAATTCCCAACGTCTCCTCTTTTCCTGGGCCTCAGATAAAGCATTCATTCTCTGCAATAAAAAACGCACAAAAAAGAAAACAAAAACAAAAACAAAGCACTGCTCTTTCTAGCAATTTCTCCGGTTCCTCTGGTGCTATGCTATCCCAGGACTTGGTCCTTCAATCCCCTTAAAGTTGTTAGCTATGAGGCCCGCTCGCTGTTTCCAGAACAGCCTGGCCCAGCTCCACGGCTCCTACCTCCTCTAACGGGCTTTGCTACCAGGCAGCCCTCCTGGGAGTCCTCTGCCTCCCGAACTCCCAGGCCCAACATAAGCTCTCTGAGAGCAAAACCAGTTCCACTTGCTTCTAACATCCCACCAGAAAGCGCTGTTCCTCCCAGGCCTTGGGTGGTAGATGCTGCTTCAATGGAAGAAGACGGCCTTTAGCAACTATCGTGAGTAAAACCCCTTCCCACACCCTCCCAGGTCAGCAGCATCGCCCACCGGGCCGGACGGAGAGACGGTAGCCACCCGCTGCTGCCGAACCATCCCCGGGGGCCCGGCGGCCCGGGAGAAACACCGTGCGTTACCCTGGTCGAAGCCGCTGCGTCTGTAGTAGGCCAGCGCCACCTCCTCCACAGAGCACAGGACTGCGGCGGGGGCGGCGGGCCCCCCAGCCTCCAGCACAAACACGGACTTGCCCGTCCCACGCTGCGGGCAGAGCCGGCCCGTGATGGTCACCTGACACAGCAGGACAACATCCATCAGCCTCCCTCGAGCTGCAGTCCCTGCAAACCTGACTGCCACGTCACCTTCCGACGTCCCCCCCTCCAGCCACCTATTCTCAGCAGAGCGCGAGGCCACGTGACCCATGCTCCGTGCCTGCGAGGGTGTGGACCGGCCACTGCCCCGGCCCCGGGTGTGTGTGGGGGCGGGGGGGGGACACGGACCCCAAAGCTGCTCTCCAGGTGCCCTGACCAAGCAGGAGACACTGGCGAGGGCTGTGAGCTCCCGACCCAGGAGTTTTACAGGGAGTCACTCAACCCAGCGCACGAGCAGCCCAACCCCCCGGCCAGCCCAGCTTCTGACGTAGGAGGCGCTGGTGTGAAAACGGAGTCCTGTCCTACACGTGCACTAGGGTTTTCTAAGTCTACAAGAAAATGCACACAAAAACTGTTCTTAGGCTGTTTCCATTCAGGAAGAAAACCAGCATAGGCGCTGAAGTCCAAAGTGCCCAAAGGATATCGACTTACATGTTTAACGTCATCCACAGTTATTTCTGGTAGCTGATGGAAGAGGTGCCTGTACTTCTGACAGTTCGGAGACTCTCTCAGGCGCAGAGCTCTCTGGTACAGTGAGAGACGGTGTCCTGTTCGGACTTCCGGATCTGCCAGCCCTTCTGTGATGCACTTGATAGCCTAGCGAGGAACACAGCCCCACATCAGCATCCTGAAAGACCTGAGGGCAGCAGCTGCTCACTGAATGTGACAGGAAACCCCTGTTAATTATCCAATGTCGCTAACTAGCAAATGCGCAAAGCAATACTTCCAGAGATAAAGGATATTCCTTAGATCTCATGCTGCTACATTTCTCCCTTTCTCTCTCTCTCCCTTTCTTTCTTTCTCTCTCTCTCTCTCTCTAAGTAGGCTCCATGCCCAACATGGGGCTTGAACTCCCCACGTGAGATCAAGAGTCGCGTACTCTACCGACGGAGCCAGCCAGGCTGCCCCGTCATCCTGCTACTTTTAATGATCAGGTGCACTCAGGAACCACAGAGCTGGCCCAGAGTCCTCATTTACAGGGAGAAGAATCTTGGGTTTGGAGAAGTTAAATGCATTTCCTAAGGCTATTCAGAGTTGGACAAAAAAACCCAAAAGTACTGAAAATACCATAGCATACCACTTCACGCCTAATAGGATGACTATAATCAGAAACAAGGAAAATAGTAAGTGCTGACAAGGATGTGGGAGAAACTGGAACCCACATGCACTGCTGGCAGGAATGAAAGAATGATTCAACACTGTGAAAGTCAATGTGCGGTTCCTCAAAAAGCTCAACACAGAATTACCGCATGACCCAGCAACGCCAAATCTGGGGACATACCCAGAAGAACTGAAAGCAGCGTTTTGAACAGATATTTGTACACCATGTTCATAAGCAGCATTATTCATAATAGCCAAAAGTGGAAGTGAGCCAAGTGTCCATGTTGAGATGACTGGATAGATAAAACGTGGTCTGTCCATACAATGGAATGTTATTCAGCCTTGAAGAGGAAGGAAATTCTTATACTTTCTACAACGTGGATGAACCTGGAGAACAAGCTGCTGAGTGAGATAAGCCAGAGACACAAAAGACCAAATACAGGAAATATCTAGAACAGGCAAATTCAGGCTGTAGGGGGAGGGACCAAGGAGCAATGACTAGCTGGCTACAGAGTTTCTGTTTGGAGTGATGACAAAGTCTAGAAATAGACAGTGGTGATGTTGGCACAAACACTGTGATTATAACTAATGCCACCAAATTGTTATATATTAGTTACTACAATAAGAGAAAAAAAGTAAAAACAAACACCACCCTGAAAATCAGTGAAAGATCTGGCCATCAAGAGCTGAATGGTCAAAGGAACAAGGAAGGGCGAAGGAGACCCGGCCCCGGCTGCTGAGCACCCTGCTGATAGATTCCTTCACCGGAGACTGATGTAAAGAAATGAACGCGGGCACCTGGGTGGCTCAGTTGGTTAAGCAACTGCCTTCGGCTCAGGTCATGATCCCAGAGTCCTGGGATCGAGTCCCGCATCGGGCTCCCTGCTCAGCAGGGAGCCTGCTTCTCCCTCTGACCCTCTCCCCTCTCATGCTGTTTCTCTGTCTCTCTCTCTCAAATAAATAAATAAATAAAATCTTTAAAAAAAAGAAAAAGAAATGAACGGGACAGTAACAAAATGATGAAGACTATGAGTGTGGCCAGGAAGATCTTTGAGAAAAGGCTAAAAGGAATGAGGATTTTCTGTCAATCTCAAAAATATCTCAACGGCTCGTCTACCTCTGTGCGCCTGAGTCAGTGCTCCTATTAGTGGAACTGTGAACAAGGGGGAAATCCAAACCCTTTCGAACTTCTATTTCAATGAAAGAAACAGGCAGCATAAACACAGGCTTTCTCTGCGTTCGGCTGTGGGCTACCAGACACTATCTCTCGCTATTTCAGCCTGAGTACACACCGAGAGGTAAGGAAGCACCACACCCACCTCCAAGAAAACAGACAGCTTTCACCAGCTTGAAGCACTTTAGGTAACAAGGCACTTTTTCAATTTAAGGTAATAAAAATAGTCTGTCATATTTCCACACCCATGGTCAACTTTTCCACCTCCAAATCACCCTGATTCACTTCATGTTGCCGCTGGAAAAAAACAAAAGCTTCCAGAGCCCCAGTCCCCTGCGTTCAAGGCAAACGCAAGGCTGGCAGGGAGGAACCCCAGGCAGCCACACAAAGAGCCACTGTCACCTCTGGGCTCAGCACAAGCGGCCTTCGGAGGCCCCGCCCTGCTCAGCCCTGGCGGCAACCAGGACCCTAGACTCCCAAGATCCCTGCCACGGAGAACACCAGTGCCCGGAGGAGAAGGTGGCCTGCTCAGCATTGGCCAGACAACACACTTCCCAGTGGAAGGAAACATCTTTCATCAGACTTTCTACCTGGAGGCCCCATGCAACAAATGAGTAAAATCACCATTTCCAAAACAAAAAGCACCTTCCTTGAAAGCACCTGCTGAGGACGGGGACCTCTAACTCTCCTGCTCCTGTAATTCCTAAACCCCAACACAGAGCCCACTACCAACCCATCTCCCAAATCAGTGAAAAGTCTCCTGCCCTCCTTGTAATGCTTCTGTTAGCATTTGGGGGGTTGGAAGAACACAGACAAAAGAATGTTAAAAAAAAAATTCTCATTATACTTAGGTTTCTAAGGTATTAAAAGTTGGCTATGTATTTTCACTTATGCAGAAGTTAAAGGCTCAGGTCTATCTAGTTACTGAATACCGGTTCAAGGCGTTTCAAGTGCTGGTGTAAGTTGAGTGCCAGTCTATCCCACCACCGGCCTCTGCTGTCAGGACAATACACTCTCTGGGACAAGAGGCTTTCAAGCTCCTTGACTGCTTCCTGTTCCAACAACAACAAAGAAAGTACATTACATTCATACACTCCAAAAAAAGGAACTGCATTTAGTAACCAATAAGGTTGGCAAAGTACATTAAAAAAGCCCATCTGCCATTCTATAAGGAGGCCAAGGACCCCTTTGGGGTCCAGACCTCTGGAGCAGGCCCGAGCCCCCGAGGCATCCCTACTTTTCTCCTGCCAACTGGTGAGTGAGTGTACGGAGCTCTGTGAACACTGCATGATCCTCTCTGCACAGCCAGTCAACGGGTGCAGGGCTGCACACAATCAAGTTCTAGGCAGCCAAGCACTGGTCCGGGGCTGCAAGCCCACGTGCTTCTGGGAACACAGCAGGTCACAGGGCCGATGGTGTGAGGAATGGGGTGGGCAGACAGTAATGAGCAGTGTCTTCGTCCAAACACGCCACCTTAACAGGAAGACTTTCTGGTCTAGATTTATACACAAACTGTTCAGTTTTTGTGGTTCAGGGATCTCTTTCAACATCTAGTGATTCCCCTCAGAAAGGGCAGCACAAACCCCCATATACTTGCAACTGTGGGGTTCACAGACTCCCCAAAGCAATCCCATGGATCCTCTTGGGTTTAGTGGGCCCACGTCAAAAAGCCAAGTTCTGTGTATCCTCTTTGTAAAATGGCATTTTTCCATATAGAAATGTTAACATAATAAAAGTTAACTCTAGGGGCGCCTGGGTGGCTCAGTCGTTAAGCGTCTGCCTTCAGCTCCAGTCATGATCCCGGGGTCCTGGGACCGAGCCCCACATCGGGCTCCCTGCACTGCGGGGAAGCCTGCTTCTCCCTCTCCTACTCCCCCTGTTTGTGTTCCCTCTCTCGCTATGTCTCTCTCTGTCAAATAAATAAATAAAATCTTTAAAAAAAAAAAAAAGTTAACTCTAGCAACCACACAATGTTTTGTATAGGGAGGGATGGGACCAAATCTCTGATTTGTGATTTTAAATTATTTCCAGGCAGACGATGCCAGTTGTCGGGCAAACACAAGCAGATGTAAGGTTTCCACCTCAGAGATTTCTGGAGACCTCCCAAGTCACATGTGGAGTCCTGACAGAGACTCAGGCTCAGGCTGCAGAGGCTTAGTCTGGGGCTCCCTGCATGGCTCCATCCAGGACCCCCAGGCTCTGCTGGTGAATGCACCGCAACTCACGAGCAGATGAGACGGCTGGTCCTCTTCGGCCATCTCCCCACTAACCCTGGAGACAGCAGGCTGCCCACATCAAGTCTGCTTTCGTGACATTACTGTATGCTGACCAAATACGTGGAAAATGCTGACGGGCAGGCTCTCCTGCACAGCTTACCGATGACCTATCAGTAAGCCGGGGGTCGGGGCTTGTGCTCTAACCTCATACATGTGAAGTCGCTGCAATATTTCAACAGTCCGAGACAAAATCCGTGTATAAATCCACCCAACAGTAAAACAGCGCAGAAAGAGTGGTAAATTCTCATGGTATCTAAAATGAAGACGGACACCAGCAGCTTAGCAATCTGATTTATTCGTGGCAAGACAATTATAAAAAGTGACAAAGCAGATCGAATTCGTAGCTTTTAAAAAGATATATTCCATATACTGTCAGTTGTACACAATTTCCTACACCACAAACCTGCATTCTTCTAGCCAGCCACCATTTCCTAGCGCACTTGCTGGGGTAAAGTAAGAACAACCGGAAATCTTCTAAGCTGGAGGTCAGCAAACCAAGGCCAAATCCTGGGCCCGCCAGCTGATTTTGTATGTCCTGCAGACTAAGCATGGTTTTCGCATTTTGCAATGGTTAAAATAAATGAAAAGGAGAATAACAGTCTGTGGCATGTGAAAATTATATGAAACTCAAATTTCAGTCCATAAATAGTGTTGGCATACTGCCCCTCTGGCTCGTTCACATTCCTCCTGGGGCTGCTTCTGCCCAGGGGCAGCTGAGGTCAGCAGCTGCCACAGAAGCTGACGGACGGACCAGCTGACCTTCTACGAAAGTCGTCTACCAACCTCGGGTCTACAGTCATCTAACTTCCTGGCTATGACTTCTTTTCTTTCTTTGATGAAGAAAATCACCTATTAACTTGTTTTAACCATTTGTCTTGCTGTTTGGTGCGAGAAATGTTAATAAATTTACCTAACCTGTCGTAAGAAAATCTTCCAATGTACACGGATATCACAGGAGTAGCGACTCTACATTGGTTATCTCGTTTCTAGAAGGGCTTTTAAGTGAATGGCTCAATTTTCTGTGTGAATTACTGAATACTTCTAAAGGAAATATGGGCAAAATATGCAGTTATTTTTTTTTTCCCCTAACTTTAAAGGTCATTTTCCCGGCAATGATTTTTAAGTCATTATCATTTCTGTATGAACTTTAAATCCAAAAGGTTTTTTTGAAAGAACTATTTAATAACACAAATTTTTCTCATCCCTATGTGAAAACAAAGGAATAAAATTTCTTAATACAGAATATATTTAACATTGATCAAGCAAAAAAATAACCATGTGCTGTGTACTTGAACTTTTAAAGAAAATGTTAATTTAGTTTTCTTTTTCAGATTACCACCTACTTGAATTTCCACTGGAAGAACACATCTAGCATGGCTCTCACCACCTCTGTCCTGCTGCTGGGTTTCCCCCACATTTAAATTCAGCTGATCAGTACTCAGAGAAGACAACGTACCAAAAGACGGTGAGTTAAGGGGGTGGGGGGGTGTGCACAAAAAGGGTGAAGGGAATTAAAAGGTACGGACTTTCAGTTATAAAATAAGTAAGCCATGGGGATGTAATGTACAGCATGAGGACCATAGTTAATAATACTGTATTGTATAACTGAAATTTGCTGAGAGTAGAAAAAGATTTTGTAACTATGGTGATGGATGTTAACTAGACTTACTGTGATGATCATTTTGCAAGACAGAAATATCAAATCATCATGCTGTATACCTGAAACTAATATAATGTTACATGTCAATTATATCTCAATTTAAAAGAAAAAAAAAGAAGGCAAGCGAAAAGCCATCTGTCTGCTCCCGTGCCTGTTGCACAGCGATCTGAGTTATAGAAAATTCACTTCAGACTTGCAGACATTTCCTTCTACGTCATACAACACTGACTATGCAAAGCAAGTGGGGAATTCAACTGCAGAGCTGATTTGACCACAGCACAAAAGGACTAAGTTCTTCATGAAGAGATTTACCTCAAGTGGTCGAAACAACTTGGTAGGTAAGTAAATTTTGACAGGTACCTGGAAAAGATCTCACCTCAAGGAAGGGTGGCTTTTCAGTTTGTTCCAATCACTTTTTGCACACTGAGAGAGCTCGTGAGCTTCTTTCCAGTTCCCATTGGCCATCGCGGTAGAAATGTCACTCAGCATGTGTGCAGCAGCTGCGTATCTGGGGGGAAAACCCCACAGCATCTAAGTTTCAAATGTGAATGAACATTCACGTAACAAATACCACATCCTATCCTCGAGATCTACTTCTGAAGGGTAAAAGTAAAAACACAGTACTACTGCCCTGAAGTAGCCTGAAACACTGAATACAGGCCAGCCAGCTAGAAAGATAAAAACCTTCGCACCGTATTATTACATAACATGTTCCATTATATAAATGTACTATTGACAAGCTCATCGGTTCTGATTCTTGGTACTCATTCGTTCATTCAACAATCTGGCAGCAACCCCAGAAACACGGAACTGACGGCGACATCACATTAGGGCGTAGATCTGGTAACAATCATTTGGTCAGAGAGAGCCCGGCAAATGCTACCCAAAAAGACACTCTTTGGGAGACAGCAATGCTGAAAGGTTATGAAACCACTTAGCTGAACAAAGACAACTTCTCATTGCATCTTTAGGTACCAAAAACAAAGACATTTGCCCAAGTGACACTTTGAGTGCCTGCCTGGTCATTGTATTTTGGGCTCACACCTAAAAGAAAAGCATGAAATATCATTATGGGCAAGTGTGCTCAAATAAGAATAAAAGAAATTGCTTCTAAATGTAAAAATTTGCGCACTAACTCTTAGATCTAATTCTCTTATAAAATGCTACTGGGTAATTCTAAGGTTGATAAGAAAATGCAACAGGCAGAATTGTCCGGAGGCTGGCCCAGGCCCACAGGAGCTCCTCCATGGTCAGGAGCGGCCCCCACACTCCCAGCCCTGTGGCCCCGACCAAGCCCCACCTTCGAGGGGCCACTGAGACCAACCCCATCGTGCCTCATCTCCCGGTCCACCTCCAGCACCACTGGAAAGGGTTACCAGCTCTCGTCTCCTCCGTACCTCCCCGGTGCTGCTGGGAACTGCCCCTTCAGCAGCAACCCCCAGTCTCTTGCCTCCTCTAAACCCCGGCTGAGAACACGGCTTCCCCCTCCCTGCCGCACCCCCAGCGCTCTCACGTGGGGGATGGCTCTTCTCACAGCCCTCCTACCCGGGGACGGCGGAGATGCCTCTTCCTCCCAGCTGCTTCCAAATCTCACTCTCCCCTTCCTGAAAGCCCCCCATTCCTTGGAAGCCTGTGCTCCCTCCTTGCGGGCAGCACCTGCCTCCTGTCTTCTGTCTTGCTCTGCCTCGTGTCTCCAGCCACAAGGGCCCGAGACGTCAACGTCTGAGGATGAAGAGCACGCTCCGCTTCGAGACCTCCTGGCCCATAACCCTTTCTCCACCTCCCTTCTGCTACCCACATGCCCACGGCCGCACGGACCCGCTGTCTCCGAGGCACTGCATCACCCTTAAAATCTTCCCTTTGGGCATTTCATTCACTGACCTCCGCCTCCAATCCTTCCGGCTCACTTACGGCCACACTTCTCCAACTCCACCGAGAGCCACTGGCACCCCCTTCTCCAGCCATCGTGCCTCCTGTCCTGCAGGCCTCCGTGCCCTGCCCGGACGTGAATTCGCACTGGACGTCGGGCCCGTGCTCGTCACGGCATCCATGCCGACCACTTCCTCTGAGCCCGCACCCGGCTCCCTGAACCGCGCAGATGAAAGCAACAGGGCCAGGCCGGTGGGCTTCCAGGCCTCAGGCCAGCCCTGCTCCCCTGGGGAGCCTGCCCAGCTGCCCACCCTGCGGGACCGCTGAGCCTTCCTTTGCTGGCCCGGCCGCACCGGCCCCCCCACCCCCACCCCGCAAGCTTCCCCATCAGACCTCGCCCACAGGGACAGAGGCCACGCAAGGGGCCCTCTCGGCTTCCCATCACGGCAGCCTCCCGCCAGTGCTCCGGACGCCAGGCCCTCCGGTCTGGCCGCGGCTCGCCCTCCTCTGGCTGTCCCCTCTTCCCTTCCGGTCAGGCCCTCCTTTCCCGCCTGCTGTCAGGGCGGGAGCAAACACGCACCGCGGCGCCGCCGCCCCCTCAGACAGCAGAACAACACTGCTTGCCTCACACTCCCCTGCGGCAGCAACTGATTCAGGGCCAACCCCTGACTCCCCCTCCTCCCAGAGCTGCCACTGTCCTCACGGTCACCCTCCACCAGTTTCCCTGAAGCACCTCTCACCAAATCCAACGGTCTACTTCCGGCCGCACATCTACTCAGCCTCCGAGCGAAGGCGGACCGGCGACCACCCCTCCCTGAGCCACTCTCCTAAGGCTTCCATGTCGCACGCGCTCCTGGCCACCCCGCACCCAACTTTCCGGGCTGTCCCTGCTCTCTCCCTGACCTCTGAACGCTGGCTGCCACAGCTCAGGCTGCCTCCTCCCCCTCAGGGGTCCCTCCAGTTCCAGGGCTTCCAACACCGTCCACGTGCCGGTGACTCTCTCCAGGCTGGAGCTCCTCCGTGAGCTCCTGCCAGCAGGTCTGGTGCCAGACCTGAACGGCTAGGGGGCATCCCAAACGGCGATCCCCACCCAGTGCCCGCGCCCCTCCCGCCATCCCTCTCCTGATCCCCCGGCTCAGGGATGGTACCACCAGCCCAGTCAGAACACCAGAGCCACCCATGACTCACGCCTGTCCTTCTCCCACTGTATCTAGTCAGAATCATAATCAAGGCTTGTCACTCCTCCTTCCAAAATAGCTCGTACATATTCACCTCGCCGCTGCCACCAGCCGGTCAAGACCTTTGCCTGGGCCACCAAGGTTAGGTCAGCCTTCTTGTGGCTTCCCTTGCTTCCTTTCACCCCCTATTCCATGGGATGCTTTTGGAAAATGTGAAACAGATCACTGGCCTGCCTAAACCTCTTCATCGGCTGCCCATTGCTCAGAGAACACCACTGAGTCCACTTATGGGGCTTCTGAGGCTGAGCATCCCCGGCCCTGCATTCCTGTCTAACTACTCCCTCTGGGGCTGTGGCCACACGGGTCTTCTGAGTTTCTCCACCTCAGCAAGCTCGCTCCTGCCTCAGGGCCCAGAGGCACACACCCTGCATGGCTAGCTCCCCCTCAATCCTGAGTCTCAATCCAAACGTCACCTCTCCAGGGACACTCTCTACAAAGTGGAACTTGCCCAGCCTGCCCCTCAGTCATACATGCTACAATTCTTCTGTCTTATTTTCTATCTCCCCCAGAAAACATAAACCCATGGTGGCAAAGACCCTCTCTGTTCTTGCTGCAACCCACCACCTAGGTGCATAATAGGTTCCCAGCACTCAACTCAGGTATATTGAATAAATGAGGAAAAAGAAAAGACAGGATAAATTATTTCAAGTACCATCGTGGCCAGTAAGAGTTCTCAGACCAGGTATCGTATTACCAGGTATCATATAATTACCATTCTTGAAGTCAGTTAAATCCAATTTCATTTACATGTTAAGGCCCTTTGGGTAACAAAAGGAGTTTTAGTTATTATTTACAGGATACCTACTTTCTCAAAGGAATTTGGCATGGTTTATTTTTTTCTCCTAGCTCCCCACTTTTGAACTTGTCAACCATGGTTTTGTCATTCATAGAACTAAAAAGTAATCTCCCTTAGATATGCCAGTAATCAGGACAATTATAATGCTAACTAAGACATACTAAGCTATCCCCAGGGGCCAGGCTCTAAGCACTTTACATGTATTAATACAGATCTGGAGGAATATACTATTATTCTCCCCATTCACAGATGAGGAAACTGAGGCCCAGGGTGGTTTCACAGTTCATTAGTACAGAGAGATTGGAACTTGGCTTCAGGGTACACAGTCTCATGAAGGAGAACAGCATAAAGTCACTAAAAATGAAAAGGTAAAAAGATATGAGACAACTCAAAACAGAGTAAGGACATATTCTTATTATTAGAATGTATTCCAATCAGACACAAATAAGACCGCAAGCTTCCTGAGAGCTAAGCAAACTGGGCTGGAGTCCATTTATATGAACGCTGCTTTGATTCAATAATTTCAATGTTATTTTTTAAAGCACACATTAGATAAACATAAACGACTCTCCTAAAATCAAATATCAGAATCAATTTCAGTTACATTTGAGTCATAAACTTTAAGTCAAGAATCAAAAGTGCCATTTTAGGAATCTGAATTAATCTTTCTTATAAATGATGGGTTTTTAAAAGAAATCCAAGTATTTTTTTCCTCTAAGACCAAACCATTCTTTACCAAAACCTACTTTTGCCAGTCAAACCAAACATTAACTGAGTGCATATACCAAAACAGATTGGTGACAATCTCTAATCAAGCATGTGCATGATTCGAGTATACACACACAAATTAGTATTGGCTTTATCTGAAGCGCTATTTGTTAAGAAAACATTCATCTTCAGCCTTGTTCGTGCCAACAACATATTCACAAGGCAGGTTTGTTCAAATGTCTGTATTTACAAAATGTTTCCTGCTAAAGCTATTTGGGAATATGAGCCAGGGAAAATTTTTATAGTTCTAACTCAAAACTCATTGGTTTTGGCAACCTTAATCTAAGCACATTTCTACATTCTCCTTATAGTCTCAAAAACGTATACAAGTAAGGCAGAAAGACAACAAAAAACAAAAAACTTCAAAAATTGCTCTGGCTATGGACTTAGGTTTCTACTGTAATTGGCAAGTAATAATAATGAAACCTTTTACGTACATGTAAAGTGACACAATTTTTTTTTTTTTTTTTTTTACAGTTTGAAAAGCTAAATATCTCAGAGACTGCTTTATTCTCTTGAATAACCAGATAAGAAGCACCCCCCCAAAAATCCTAGAAATTTAGAGATTTTTGTTTCCAACAGCTGTAAATTAAAAGTGTACAAGATACGTTTTCAAACGTATGTCCTATTTGTTTTGCTTTACAATGAAGACAATGAATAAATTTTTT
>NC_138377.1:108604028-108639470 GCF_054177405.1 Leptonychotes weddellii
GAATTATAGCTGTGAGGCAGTCACTTCTGGTCAGCATTATCATGACAAATGCTTGATAAGATACAGTTTGACACAGTTATTATTACGAGCTAATATGATCTTACCTGATGAGATCGTCTCTGTCTTGAAAGATTTGGGTTTTCCGATTGATGGTGTATCTAGGAAACTCCATCCGGCCAAGACTGACCAACAGCACAGGAAAAAGCTGCCCCTGACCACCACAGGCGGCTTCCTCATCTTCCAGCGAGTCCGTCAATGTAAACAGCAGCAAGACCCGGGAGAAAACAGCTCGAGGACCTTTACAGACTCTCAGTGACTGTCCCGCCAAGCCTTTAGCTCTGAAAAATATACAGTAGAGAAATAACTTTCTGGTTTTTTTAAGAAGCATTTGGATGTTAGATTTTACAAATTATTTTCAGAAAAAAATAAAGAGAAGTGGCATTCATTATTCTAGGCCTAAAGTAAATCTACCACTTCCAGCTGTGTGACCCTGGAGCCTAGCTTAACCTCTTTGGGGCTCAGAGCCCACCTAGGGACATGGTGAAGATTAAATGAAATTCTATCTCCAAATGGTTTCATACATGGTTTGGCTCATAAAAGAGCAACACAGATTTACACTGGTCGTGAATGTGTAAAATACCAGGAAAACTCCCAAAAGTATTACCTGTTTGACATTAGCCATTCTCACCTCTTGACAAGTGACATCCAGATTAAATAATAGTTCTTTATTTTAAATGTCATTATTTGGGTGCCTGGCTGGCTCAGTCGGCGGTAGAGCATGTAACTCTTGATCTTGGGGTTGTGAGTTTGAGTCCCGTGTTGGACACAGAGATTACATAATAAAAAATTTTTTTGGAAAATATAAAATAAAACAAAATGTCATTATCGAAAGCTGTTGATCAGGTAGCATAATTTTGTGAACCAAGAAGTGGTACCAAGATTTGGTGCTGTTCTGTGATGTGCAAAGTGGTCCAGAAACATCTCCACTCCAGGGTAACCTCAGAGTAAATTCAGTTTGATTCTGGATACCTTCGAGGTAGGCCTGGAGGTCTGAATTAAATTCAGGGCCACATGGGCCCTCCGGCTCTTGCAACTTGGATACCATCCAGAACAGGGTTTCTCAAACTTGGCACTATTGACATCCGGGCAGGATAATTCTTTGTGGGGGAGGAGGGTGCTGTCCTGTGCATTACAGGGTATTCGGCAGCATCACTGGCCTCTACTCACTAAATGCCAGTAGTACCCACCTCCCTCTTCATCATAACAATCCAAGATGCCATGTTCCCTGGAGTGCAAAGTTGCCCCCAGTTGAGAACCACTGGCCTAGTGGAAGACCTCTCTTTCCTATCCATCCCAGAAGCTATTAACCCAAAAGCAGTGCTGCATCTCTAGGCTGTTGTAGAAATTAGTGCCACCATCAGATACATGAGGGTGACAGGGGTGAGATTTCTACCACACCACTACTGAATTGAGAACCACTCATGTACAAAGACTGATAGATACAAAGTGTCCACTTCCTCCATCTCCATTCAGAGCCCCAGGGATGCCCCAGGTAGCCAAATCTCTGAGTTCAGAAGGAACTATTAAACATGGTAAGATAAACAATGATTATCTACTGGGATTAAGAAAGTATAAATAATGTGCCTTTTTCTGTTTCTTCCTAATAACACAGAGCACAGTAACAATGCACTGCCCTCCTGTGGGGCTGTCAGAGACTCGGGTTCCATTGCTAGGATCTACAACAAAATGAAGAAATAAAGTACAATCTTGAAGGGAAGTGATTTTAGCACGACTAAAATAGCCTTGAGAATCTTATGTTCCTACAAGTCCAAAGTCAGGCATAAAAAAAAAGTTAACCTTATTTCTTTTATTTCTGTTCATATGCTTAGTGCTTATGCTGAGAGAGGGCTGCTAATTTTATTTTTTTATTTTTTTTCCTTTTTTTTTTTTTTAAAGATTTTTTATTTATTTATTTGAGAGAGAGAATGAGATAGAGAGCATGAGAGGGGGGCGGGTCAGAGAAAGAGGCAGACTCCCTGCTGAGCAGGGAGCCCGACGTGGGACTCGATCCCGGGACTCCAGGATCATGACCTGAGCCGAAGGCAGTCGCTTAACCAACTGAGCCACCCAGGCACCCAGGGCTGCTAATTTTAATGTTCACTTACTTATAAAATGTTATATAAGGATAACATAAAATACTTAAATACAATTAAAGAAAGGACTTAGACAGGGCGCCTGGGTGACTCAGTCGTTAAGCATCTGCCTTCAGCTCAGGGCATGATCCCAGGGTCCTGGCTGGATCAAGCCCCATATCGGGCTCCCTGCTCGACAGGAACCCTGCTTCTCCCTCTCCCACTCCCCGTGCTTGTGTTCCCTCTCTCGCTCTCTCTCTGTGTCAAATAAATAAATAAAATCTTTTAAAAAAATTAAATAGGGGCGCCTGGGTGGCTCAGTCGGTTAAGCGTCTGCCTTCGGCTCGGGTCGTGGTCCCAGGGTCCTGGGATCGAGCCCCGCGTCGGGCTCCCTGCTCAGCGGGGAGTCTGCTTCTCCCTCTGCCACCCCCCTCCACTTGTGCTCTCTCTCTGGCTCGCTCTCTCTCTCAAATAAATAAAATCTTAAAAATAAAATAAAAATAAAGAAAAGGAAAGAAAGAAAGAAAGGACTTAGAATGCAGGATACAAAATCAATGTACAGAAATCTGTTGCATTTCTATACACCATTAATGAAGCAACAGAAAGATAAATTAAGAAAACAATCTCATTTACAATTGCACCAAAAATAGTAAGATACCTAGAAATAAATCTAGGAGCGCCTGGGTGGCTCAGTCATTAAGCGTCTGCCTTCGGCTCAGGTCATGATCCCAGGATCCTGGGATCGAGCCCCACATCAGGCTCCCTGCTCAGCGGGGAGCCTGCTTCTCCCTCTCCCACTCCCCCTGCTTGTGTTCCCTCTCTCACTGTGTCTCTCTCTGTCAAAATAAATAAATAAAATCTTTAAAAAGAAAGAAACCTAACCAAAGAGGTGAAAGACCTGTACTCTAAAAACTTAAAACGCTGATAAAAGAAACTAAAGATGACACAAAGAAATGGAAAGACATTCCATCCTCACAGAATGGAAGAACAAATATTGTTAAAATGTCTATACTACCCAAAGCAATCTGCACATTTAATGCAATCCCTGTCAAAATACTAATAGCATTTTTCACAGAACTAGAACAAACAAGCCTAAAATTTGTATGGAACCACAGAAGACCCAAAATAGCCAAGGCACAATTCCAGGCTTCAAGTTGTATTACAAAGCTGTAGTAATCAGTTATCTCTACACCCAACATGGGGCTCGAACTCACAACCCCAAGATCAAGAGTCCCATGCTCTACCAACTGAGCCAGCCAGGCTCCCACAGAGCTGCAGTCATCAAAACTGTATGGTGCTGGCACAAAAACAGACACATAGATCAGTGGAAAAGAACAGAAATTCCAGAAATGAACCCATAATTATATGGTCAATTAATCTTCAATAAAGCAGGAAAGAATATCCAATGGGAAAAAGTCTCTTCAACAAATGATGTTAGGAAAACTGCACAGCAACTTGCAGAAGAATGAAACTGGACCACTTCCTTACACCATACACAAAAATAAATTCAAAATAGATTCAAGACCTAAATGTGAGTCAGAAATCCATAAAAATCCTAGAGGAGAGCACAGGCAGTAACCTCTTTGACAGCAACTATAGCGACTTCTTACTAGATATGTTTCCTAAGGCAGGGAAAAAAAAGCAAAAATAAACTATCAGGACATCAAAATAAAAAGTTTCTGCACAGTGAAGGAAATAATCAATAAAACTAAAAGACAACCTGTGGGATGGGAGAAGATATTTGCAAATAACATCCAATAAAGGGTTAGTATCCAAAATATATAAAGAACTTACAAAACTCAACACCCAAAAAACAAATAATCCAATTTAAAAAATGGGCAGAAGACATGAACAGACATTTCTCCAAAGAAGACGTCGAAATGGCCAACAGACTCATCAGGAAAAGATACTCATCATCAGGGAAATGCAAATCAAAACTACAATGAGATACCACCTCACAGAATGACTGTCAGAATGACTAAAATCAAAAACATAAGAAACAACAGGTGTTGGCAAGGATGTGGAGAAAGGGGAAACCTCTCGCACTGTTGGTGGGAACGCAAAGTGGTGCAGCCACTCTGGAAAACAGTATGGAGGTTCCTCAAAAAGTTAAAAATAGAATTATCCTATGATCCAGCAATTGCACTACTAGGTATTTACTCAAAGAATACAAAAATACTAATTCGAAGGTATACATGTACCCTGATGTTTATAACAGCTTTATTTACAATAGCCAACTTATGGAAGCAGCCCAGGTGTCCATTACCATTAACTGATGAATGGATAAAGATGTGGTACACACACACACACACACACACACACACATACACACTGGAATATTACTCAGCCATAAAAAAGAATGAAATCTTGCCATTTGCAATGACATGGATGGAGCCAGAGAATATTATGCTAAGTGAAATAAGTCAGAGAAAGACGAATTCCGTATGATTTCACTCATGTAGAATTTAAGAAACAAAACAAACAAGCAAAGGGAAAAAAGAGAGAGAGAAATCAAGAAACAGACTTAATTATAGAGAACAAACTGATGGTTACCAGAGGGGAAGGGAGTACGGGGTTGGGTTAAATAGGTGATGGGGAGTAAGGAGTACACTTGTCATGACGAGCAATGGGTGTTGTACAGAAGTGTTGAATCACTATATTATACATCTGAAGCTAATATGATACTGTATACTAACTGACTGGAATTAAAATAAACTTTAAAATAAAAAAAATTTAAAAAGAAAGGACTTAGAAGACATTTAACTATAAATAATTAAAACATTTTTTAAAAATCTATGGTATAAACTTTTTGAAGTGTTAGTGACAATTTTCTTAATAATGCATGCCTTGTTTATACCTATGTTTTATAAAAGATTAGTATTTGGAGTATCTTCCCAATAAAGACGGGCTCTTGGCACATAACAGCTGAAAGTTCCTTGTGCACATGCACACATATGTCTGTGTGTATATTCAGATATACACATAATATATTAGACAAAATAAATAACACTGATATTGTTTTAAAGTGTTTTCAAAAGCATCACTCACGTCATCCTCAACAACTCCAGAACAGTGGATTCCCAAACTAAAGTTAATATTGTTGTATTTTATAGATAATGTGAGTAGAAGAAATAAATTCTCGAAGTTTTTATATCTTTCCCCAAATTGAAACAGTTCAACATCTTCACAAAAGCAAAAGAAACAAACTACAGCTTTTGGTCAATTTTATGTCCTAAACTGAAGAAAAGTTGCATATTAAGACTGACAGATTACACTTCAATAAAATGTTGACTAAAATAAATATTTGACCAAATATATTACCCTTAAATCCTGTAGGAATAGTAATTAAAACTGCATTTTTCTTGAGTAATAAAATATTAGAATTTACCAAATGCCTACTGCCTCCTGATGTTTCTTGGTCCTAGTATAGTATTACAAGAATTATTAATAAGAAACCAAGAAAGAATCCAGGCTATTGTTATAAGGCTCTTCTGCCTTCTCAATCTAACTACAAATGAAATAAGCAATTATAATTCAAAAAATGTACCATCTGTTATCATAAATTAATCTGCACTATCAACATTTTATATGTTTTTACTGTAATAATATCCAACAAAACCTTTTTAAAATCACTGCACCGATTCCAGGCTGATTCTTGCCCCACATGCAAACTGAAGGCTGTTTGGCCAATTTGAGAAAGGTGTCCACCAGCCGCTGTTTCTGTCCGTTGGGATTCACCAAGTGGAAGGTCTTCGCCAGGGTTTTTAATTCAGGAGCAGAAAGCAGTTCAAGCACTTCAGAGAGTTCTTGCAACTCAGACTCTGAAACGGATTTGAAAAAAAATAAAAACAAAAACAAAACCAGAGTTTTAAAGATTTTACTATTTTCTAGCTCTATTTACTTTAAGAAGAATGAAGCTTAGTTAGATGCAAATATAATGAAATTCTACGGTAAAATTGTAATTAGTAGAGGCACTGGGTGGCTCCATTGTCTAAGCATCCTACTCTTGATTTCTGGCTCTGGTCATGATCTCAGGGTTGTGAGACTGAGCCCCGCATCAGGCTCTGCATTGGGCATGGTGCCTGCTTAAGATTCTCTCTCCTCCTCTCCCACTGCCCCGCCCCCCTCCCTCTCTTAAAAAGACATTGTGATTAGTTTGCCAAACCAATTATTACAGAATATGGAAAATAGGTATCTCATAAAAGTTAGAAAATAGAATTTCCCACTAAAAAGTAAAGGAAAGTCTGAATAAAATAAAGACACATACGGATAGCTACTATGTTTTGGAAATCCTCCTAAAAAACTCACTGGTGTATTTGCTCTCTGATTACAAGGCCTCCAACCCGATCTCTCCCAAACAGGTCAGAGAGTAAACTTGACCATCAGCTCTCCTCCCTCCCCACAGGCTCCGGCTGGACACCCTTTCATGGGTTCACTCACTCAGCATACATCGACATGTCTGCTATTATGGGAGCCAGACACCATGCGAGACCCAGGATTCAGCTGAGTCAGACCTGGCTGGTGTCTGCCTTCAAGGCATTTACAACTTAGGGCAGTGTCTTTTTCCTCCATTTGGTAACTAATTATTGGGTGCACACTGCATACCAAGTAATGTTCGATGGCCTTGGGCACACTACAATGAACAAACCAAGTCCTGACCCACCAGGAGTTCACCTCCTTGCATAATAAGCAAGTCTACGTGTCATGTGCTGATAACTATTATAAAGAAAGACAAAACTGACGAAGGCAAAGCGAACGTGGTGGGAGGGCTGGCTATGTACGCAGGGCAGTCAGGCAAATCTCTGATGAGCTGACACAGAGCAGAGTGAGATGAAATGAGGGAGCACGTGCAGGGAGCCAGGGAGCGTGGGGCAGCAAGTATGAGGCTCCGAGAGAGGAGTGCACCGAGCACGCTGAGGAACACCAAGGGCTCTGCAGCGCTGGTGGAGTAAGCAGGAAGGGCAGCAGAGCCCGGGCCCACGGGCTTGTGCACATCGACGGCAGGACTTGGACTTGATTGAGTGCAACAATGAGCCACTGGGGTTCTGGTTTTGTTGCTTAAAGGTCATTTAAAGGTAAGTCAAGGCTCCCCTGGGATGCCTAGCAAACTTGTGAATTTATGAATCTGCATTAAATGCTCCAAGTCAGGTAAGGACAGAAGCTCCCAGGTGACCCTTAGGGCACTGACATGCGGGAAGCAGTGCTCCAAGCAGGGCCCCGTGTCCCGCTGCCTAGTCCCTCACATTCGAACTTCTTCACGGCACCTCTCTGCTTTGCCCCCAGCCCCACCACCGCACCTAACCTCACCTTACTAACCGCTCTCCTCAACAAACTTCCACACAGACACCACCTGGCTTTTGCCTGATTTGCTTATTTCGGTCTAAACTGTCAGCAATTACCCAAGACTCCCATTCTCCCTCCACCTACATTTCCAGTACAATACTACATTCAGTATGGGTAGGTGCTCAAGGACAAGACCAGCAAGGCTACCTAACAGTCTCCTCAGCTTAAATCAACGAACTTCGAAACTCTAAGAGCTCTATGTGTGTTCAGGAGGGGGTGGATGAAGCTTGCAGAGGCAATATTAGCTGCAAGCAAACGAGCTTTATTCTATCACAAAGATGAGGTGTCTGAATGAGTCAGATTCCTGCTGGAAGGTGAGAGCTGAGAAGGAGGAGTTTCTCTGGTGGCCCACAGCCACATAGCTATCCGGAGAGGACTTTATCGTCCTAAACATGAGTCAAGAAAACAACAGTAGTCTTCATCCAGGCTAATAATGGCTTTAACATGAATAATGTGTTGTCCTAAGGTTAAAAACTCAACTAAAACAAAAACAAAAACAATTACTATTTACCAGGCACCAACTGGGAGAGGACACCATACTAGTTATCACCACTGTTCTGCAGGAACTTAGTTCTTCATGTCCTATTTTCATTTTACATTTCCTTTGACTAATCATACCTGTCTGCAGAAAGCCTGCTTGCTGCAATTCTCCAATCACAGGTGTTAGGTCAGAGGCAATCTCTTCGTATTCCAATTTATTCATCTTAATCCAGCCGAATTTACGTTGAAAAAGTCTTACATATAACTTCTGACCACTAGCTGCAATAAAGTTAAGAAAAATAGTGAAAAATCTCTCTCTTCTCAACACAACCAATATTCACGTTTTAAAACTGAGTTTAAAAGTAAAATACATTCTATTAAAAATACACTTATGCTGAGGCACCTGGGTGGTTCAGTCGGTTAAGCATCTGACTCTTGGTTTTGGCTCAGGTCATGATTTCATGGGTCATGAGAGCAAGCCCCGCATGGGGCTCCACGGAGAGTCTGCTCGAGAGTCTCTCCCTCTGCCTCTCCCCCCATCAACACGCACACTTGTGCTCTCTCTTAAAATACATCTTAAAAAAGTAAGTAAATACACTCAATGCTTGCTCAAATGATCTTCCAAGAAAATCTTTCTCTTCCTTTGGAAAATATAATTTATTTCAGATAGAAGTCCCCATGGAGACATCTCCTTGCCCTGTGTGCCTGTCACCACAGGACAGGAAGAGCATCCAGGGTGGGAAGCCCTGGGCCAGCTCTGCCACTTCTGAACTATACAAGTCTATGAACCTCACTGAGACTCCATTTTCTCTTCTGTTAAAAAAAAAAGGGGGGCT
This sequence comes from Leptonychotes weddellii, assembly GCF_054177405.1. Lineage (NCBI taxonomy): Eukaryota > Metazoa > Chordata > Mammalia > Carnivora > Phocidae > Leptonychotes > Leptonychotes weddellii. The sequence continues at coordinate 108,612,820 of NC_138377.1, forward strand.
GGGGCAATAACACCATCTTCCCAAAGTTGGTGAAAAGATTAAACAAGATGAGGTATTCGATTATTGGTGGATCAACCACTAAAAAGTTCCAATATTGATAGTGGTTATTGGCCATTTCAAAAGTTCGAAGAACCAGGATTCCCATTTTCCAGCCACCACCGTTTTTCCTCCCTTAGAGAAGCCCTACCCAGAATTCCAGTTATTCTGTTCTCTGCTTTCAGTTTAATATGCATGATTCTATTGTTGGCTGAAAATAATCTGAAAAGATTTTCAAAATATGTGTAGCTTTGGTAAGGCAGCCATCCCTAACTCAGTGATCTTGGTAAAGCTATTTAATTAACCTGATCACAGTTTTCCTGTTATCTGGATTATCTTTAAATTTCTGCCAATTCTAAAATGCTATAATTATACTTCTTAAATCTTCAACTTTTAAAATCCCCCTTTTTTCTTTAAAGAGGCCAACTCGATTAGCACTTATTTTCACACAGAGACATTGCAAATGATATCTGTGGGGAGCCACACACAAGAATCTACAGAACTTGCACTAGGTAAACTATTCATACTTCTCAATTATACAGAAGCACAGAGCCATGGAGTACTCGAATGCTCACACGAATGCAAGCAGCAGCCAACCAAAGATCTGTGACTTCTGTAGTTAGAAGAGTCAATGTGGTGTCATTTATGCCCATGTTCTGGTGAGGACAGCACAAGTGGAGATGGAGGCTGTGTGGATAATTTATGCAACTGTGCCCAGAGAAGTATCACTCACATGTTAAAAAGTAATACAAAGACTCTAATTCCACTGTGTTTACTTAAAACAAAAACCCTCCTCTTGAACATTACTGGTAGTATTTGTTTTTTTTAACTCAAGAGTCAGACCTGACTGCAAACCATGAGAGATCAGTGTAGCCCCCAAGTAAGCTTTTCCTACCTCCGGGGGAACTTGGCTCCACAAAGCCATCATGGCCCGTTGGATTAGCAGTGCAACAAGGGTGGCTTTTGCTCCAAATCTGCACTGTCAGCACAGAACCACCACCGGCTGCCAAGGAACTGAGCACAGACCAATATTTTTAAATGCACCAATTTAGCCTGAAAGTTTCCAATTCCTCCACACCCTGACCTTAAAAGGCAGGGCCCAGAAACCTAAAATATTATCGGAGGAAAAAAATATGCCTTAATATACCTTGGTTTGTTCTTTCCTGTATTTTACTTCATTTTTGAGAAAATGGTAGGTGAAAACAACAGAACCTAAGTTAAGCTTGATTACATGCTCAGAATGCAAAGGACCCTTTTCTAAATCACTGTATTTTTTTTAACCTGGAAAAGGCTGTTTTACAACCTTCAAATATACATATAAAGGAAACACAGCTGCTTCCATTAAAACCAAAGTACAGCTTGTAAGGAGATGATACCACAGAAGCAGACATTACCAGACACAAAATCCTGTCTCTTTTTCAAGCATATTCTTCTCAAACCTTGTAGCTGGCTGATTTCCCTGAGTATTCCCAGAGGACTCACAGAACCACACTGACTCCTTGTGGTCATTAGATTACTGGCCAAATCAGGACAGCAAATGGAAAACAAAAACTTGGAAGCACACAAGGTTAAGATACCTGATAACTGATAAAATTTAGTTACAATTTCCTGCTCATGTTCATCGAAGAGCATCCTATCCTCTTCGTTCTCAAATACAGCTTTCAGCACCACCAGGAAACTCTGAAGGTAGTAAGGATGACTTGGTGGTACTGTAATTGTTCTATCAGGAACATCACAGCTTGACCCCTGCTCCGAAGGAATTCTGCAAGTGATTTCATTCTTTAAGTCACTGTCACCTTCCAGAAGGTCCTGGATGTTACAACCTTTAGAATCATCATGTGTAGAACTATGAGATTTTGCCTCCCAATCTGACAACTGTGTTTTAGCATCTGAAGCAACAGTCATTTTTACTTCTTCACAACTACCTGCCTCACATTTTTCAACATCTTTACCATCTATTCCTGTGATAGTCTCCCACTCAAGACTGTCCTCTGAAGTAGATCTCAATGGATTCCCAGGAGTTAAATTTGGTGAAAATAACACAGAAGCGTTATCTGAGAAGGCAGGGGTGAGGGGTGATCTCCCACATTCCTGGGTAGCCTTTTGGCTTTCAGCTTCCAGTACTTTAGCGCCTTCTACAGTATGTTCAGAAGTTCTCTGTTCCTTAAGAGAGTCACAGGTAAACACGTTTTCCTTTTGAGAACTGTTCTCCAAAATTTGATCCTTGTCCTCAGTCTCTGAACACTTATCAACTGGGCTCCTAAGCACTGTGGACGAGGGACTCTGTGGACTCTTACTGGCAAATTCTTCATTCCCCTTACATATTGATCTTTTAGCCTCTATGTATCTTCTGGACAATTTAGATGATAGGCTTCCCAAAGTAATGACTTTCACATTATGATGTCTCAGCTTATCTGGACTTTTGCATGCCAAGTCATTATTATTTTTAAAGTAGGGGCTGGTCTGTTTTATGCCCATTTTTGCCGAATCACTTTGCTCAGGGGTTAAACTTGTCTTTGATGGTGACAACTTTTCTGGCGTTACATTTTCTAAGACAGTATTGGTTAAATTTACTGGGGACCCATTTGAATTCTCTAAGCCAACATGCCTCAGATCAACTGGGGCAATGCCATCATTGTTAGCACACTTTTCATCAAGATGCCGGTTTAAGTCGTATCTCGGCACCATTTTACTACAAATGGGGCAGGCAAGTTTAGCAGGTGGGACATTGTTAAAAAACGAAATAATAGAGTTACACTCATTTTTTTTAGTTTTACTGATTGATAAACTTCTACGAGCTTTTTTCTTCACAGGAGATTTCCCTCCGGACATAATGAGTATTAGAAAAATGGGGTGTTTCCAGTAATGAAACCCAGGATATCACTGGGGAAAGACAGCACTGGTATACTTTTACGTCCCTGACTTGAAATAATAGCAAGTGGGATTCTAATTCTATTTGACTTCATGTTTTTCATTTAGTCAATTTCTTCTTCCTACAAAATAAAACAACACGTGGATTAAAAACGGTTATGAATTCAACAACGTGGCGGGGGGGGGGGGGATGTGTAAAGTAAAATATGCAATGGCAGTTATCCCTTGAGATAAGGAGGAAAATCCTGGACTTGGGACAGGGCTCTACTTCCAGGTCTACATGCAATCTCGGTGTGACCCTTAGCCATAAAACGAGCCCAACCCTGCTCCGCAGGGATAATTTCTGAGACTTCTTACGCTCTAAAATTATCCATTTTTTTTAAAAAGGGAAAATCTAACTATTCCAGATCCCTTTTTAAAACCACTGCATCAGTAACTGTTTCCGGGCGAAGAGAATGCCTATCTATCTGCACGATCCCCAGAGTCCCTTCAGTCTCACAGGCCGGTAGAGAGGAACCCTCCAAGTCGCGGGCATCTGTCAACACGCTTGGGGTCCCCAATGCAGCTTCGGCCACCGAACTTCCGAGGCTCTGGGGAGCACGGCCTGCCCTTCCCCCTGGGGCCGCGTGCGCGCACCTGGGACACGCACCTGGGACTCGCACCTGGGCTCCGCCACCACGCCCTCCCGTCCGCCCTTCCTCCGCCCTCCCCGCCCGGCCGCCTCTACCCGCCCGCGCGATCCCCTCGAGCCCGCAGCGCCCACCAGAAAGCCAGCCCGCGACCCCAGCGGGCCACCCCGCGCTTCCCACCGGGCTCCGCGCGCCCAGGCATTCCCAGCCGATCCCCGCGTCTCGGCTCGGCACAGGCTCGGCAAATGGAGGCCCGAGTGATCGATCCTCCTCCCTTCCACAGTAAAGGCTTTCCCCCATCCAGAGGGGCCGAAGCTGGCCGAGCTGTCCAGAGGCCCCCCCCGTGCACCCCCTCCTCCACACCTGGAGACATGCACTCGGAAGGAACCCCTGTCCCGAGCCGGTGGGAAGGTGGCCTGTGGCGGGGCGCACTCAGTGTCACGACGAAGCGGCCTCCTGCGGGCAGATGCACGCGGGGGCGCCAGTGACCCCGCGCCCGCGAGTCCGCGAGGAGGGCTCAGCGCGGCGCTGGACTTTCCCGTGGATGTGCTCCCCGCCGCCTTGCTGCAGTACATGTGACTAACCTCAGGAGCAAAGGAACAATAAAATGTAGTCAAGGAGTTAGGAGTAGTGAGTGTGGAGTAGTCATTATACCTGGTTTTCATATGGCTTCATTGTGAAGTTATACAGTTTAGTGTATAATGCTGCTTAACAACGGAAAAATTTACCTGAAACAGAAAGTGTATCACTCAGCTCTTGAGCACTGATACCAGCTGGTTCCAGCATCCCCAAGAATGATCCAGAATGCCTGAGCGCAGGGGCCCCGTGTTGCCCTTTACCAGTGCTTATATCTGGGGCCAGCACGGTGTAATTACTCCGTAAATACGTGTAAGATGAATGCATGAATAAATGAGCAGGCCAAAGAGAAAAGGGACATGAATAGGGAATTCACCAACAAATATGTATTGAGTGCCTACCTCCTGTCACGTAATGTCCTTGATGCTCGAAATATGGCAGTGAACAGAATGAGGAATGGGAGAAAAATCCCTGCCTTCCTGGAGAATGCATTCTGGTGGAGGAAGACAGAGAAAAAACAAAAAAAATCAACGATGTAGACAATTAAAAGATGAATACTTTGAAGAGAAAGCCAGGAACCTCAGGGGGAGGGCAGGGAGGAGGATTACAATATGAAAGAGTGGTAAGGAAAGGTTTCGCTGAAGAAGGTAATCTTTGAGCAGACTTGAAGGAGGTAAAGCAGTGAATACTTGAGAGAAGGGAATTGCAAGCAGATGAAACAGCAACAGGTAGTGTTCCCTGAGGTAGAAACTTGCCTTACAAATCTAAAAACACCAAGAAAGCCGAGACAAGTCACTGGAGCAGAAGGGAAGTGAGCGAGGTAGCAGAGGGCAGATCATGTAGGGTACCAAACATTTTCTGTAAAGGGCAGGTAATAAATGTTTTAGGCTTTGCTGGCCATAGGGCCTCTGGTCACACTGCTGTTGTAGTGTGAAAGCAGCCATAGAGGATATGTAATATGAGTGTGACTGTGTTACAATAAAACTTTATTTACAAATAGCTGACCACATTTGGCCTCTGGCTATAGTCTGCTGACATTTGATAAAAGGCCTGGCTGGTCACACGGATTTTAGCATTTACTGTGAGTGATATGGAGGAACAACTCCCCCTGTTAAGCATAGATGATGGGGAGAGATGACAGCGGCTTGGGTCAGAGGGCTAATGTTGCAGTTCTAAGAAATAGCCAAGATTCTGGATACATTGAGTAGGTATAACCAACAGAATTTGTTCATGGTAGGGGCACCTGGGTAGCTCAGTTGGTTGAGCGTCTGCCTTTGGCTCAGGTCATGATCCCAGGGTCCTGGGATGGAGCCCCGCATTGGGCTCCCTGCTCAGCGGGAAGCCTGCTTCTCCCTCTCCCTCTGCTGCTCCCCCTGCTTGTGCTCTCTATCTCTCTGTCAAATAAATAAATAAAATCTTAAAAAAAAAGAATTTGTTTATGGTAAAAGATGTAAGGTATGAGGGAAAGAAAAACTTTGGCCCATCAACTAGAAGGATGGAGGGGAAAAAAAATCAAGAGTTCAGTTTCAGACACATGTCAGTCCACTCACAGACTGGATGGCTTACAAATAACAGAAATTTACTTCTCACATTTCTCTTGGCTAGAAGTCCAAGATCAGGGTGCCAGCATGGTCAGGTGCTTCTTCTGGATCCCAGGCTTCTTGTTGTATCCTCACAGGGTGAAAGGGGCTAGGGAGCCCTGTATGGTCTGTTTTATAAGAGCACAATTCCCATTCACAAGGGCTCCACTCTCATGACCTAATCACCTCTCAAAGGCCTCACCTCTTAATACCATTACATTGGGGGTTAGCATTTCAACATGAATTTGGGGCAGGAGGGGTGGGGCATACACAAATGTTCAAACCATGGCAACATGTAAGTTTGAAATGCCAATCAGACATTGTTGTGGATGAAGACACTTGAATTTATTAATTAAATCAGGTCAGGAAATAAAAATTCGGGAATCATCAGGCTTTATATGGTATCAATATATGATACCACGGAGTGACTACAAATAGAGAATTAAAAGGTCAGGAAGACTGGACAGTGCAATAAAAAGAAGGGAGATGAGAGTGAGCCAGCAAACGAGTCTGTGAAGTTACTGGGGAGAAAGAAGGAAAAGAGCTAGCTTCCAGAAAACCAGGTGAATGATGTGTGTTGAGGATTGGGGGGGGTGTCAGATGCAGCTGGAACGGACGATGAGCATTGAAGGCAACCATTAGATCTAACAATGTGGAGGGTATTTGGTGCCTTTGACAAAAGCTATTGTGGAACAGTGGGATGATTGAATAGGATTCAAGAAAGATGGGGAGACAGGAACTGGAGACAATACAGGGACCCATTCAAAACCCGAGTTGGTATGAAGATTATTCTAAGCTGAAGGCATTTGGGATTCAACAGATACAGAAAGAAGCCTTCTTGGAGCTTCCCTTGTCTGACTAAAAGAAACTTCTAGGAAATAAGGCTGCCGTAAATTCCCTCTTTGGGGAGGGGGGTGGATGGGGGTGGCTTTTATTACCAGGAAGGAGACCTAGAGAATATCTACCATAAATTCTCTTTCCAGGGAAATCTTATGGCCACAAAAATGGAAAAACCACCCCCACCTGCATGAACAACCATTATCACAAACTTTCTGATCTCCCATTTGTTCTTCTAGAAACTCATGTGCTCTTCCCCAAAGACCTCTTCTAGCCCCTTCCTTTCCCTAACTTTAACCATTTATCAAGCCACTTCTTTTGTAAGCTCCCATAAGTATATGAATAATTTTTCCTGTTCATCTTCTTTTGTCAGTTTAATTCACAGGCCCCCAGGCACGAAATCTAAGAGGGCAGAGGAAAAGTTTTTCCTCTCCAACAACAGGAGGTGTAGACTTCAAGAGGTTTTGTAATGAAGGAAAGCAGAGAGGTATAGCAGAGCTAAAAGGGGAGGTGGGGCTAAGAGTTTTGTTTATTTAAGATGGGAAAAAAACCAGTATGTTTATATGCTGATAGGAACATTCAGGCAGAATAAAATCTGAAGCAGGAGAGAGAAAGGAGACTTGCTGGAGTAATATTCTTAGGTAGGTGAGGGGATGGGATACAGTTCACAAGTGAAGGGGTTGGCCAAGTAATGAAATAAATAGCATAGCACAAGAAAATCCCAAACTATTTATGGGAATGCAATAAATCCAGTCCCCAACACAGTAAATGTTGTAGGGAACTGAGGGAAATCTGACTGTTCAATAAATGGCTTTTGAGAATAGGTTACCTATGTGGAAAAATGAAATTGGATCCCTACCTCACACCAAATAAATACAAAGATTAAAAGGCTAACGAGATTAAAGTAACAATTGTGAAAAGTAAACTTCAAAACTTTTAGAATTCAGGCATTCCTCAGAGATATGGGTTTGGTTCCAGACCACAATAAAGTATCACAATAAAGCAAATCAAATGAATTTTTTGGTTTCTCAGTGCATATAAAAATTATGTTTATACTACACTGCAGTCCATTAAGTGTGCAACAGCATTATGTCTAAAAAAAAAAAACTATGTATGTGCCTTAATTTAAAAATACTTTATGGCTAAAAAATGCTAACCATCATCTGAGCTTTCAGCAAATCACTGATCACAGATCACCATAACAAATACAATAATGAAAAAGTTTGAAATATTGCAAAAATTACCAAAATGTGACCCAGAGACATGAAATGAGCAAATGCTGTTGGAAAAATCGTCCCTATAGACTTGCTCAACACAGCGTTGCCACAAACCTTCAATTTGTAAAAACGCAGTATCCAAACAATGAATCCTGGAACACTACATCAAAAACTAATGATGTAATGTATGGTGATTAACATAACATAATAAAATGACATTAAAAAAAAAACACAGTATCTGCAAAGCACAATAAAGTAAAATACAATAACATGAGATATGCCTGCATAAGAGATAATTTTATTATCTTGAAGGTATTATAGGATTCCTTAAATAAGAGAAAAAGTGCTACCATAAAATAAGAGATTGATAAACACGACTATAGTTAAATTAAAAACTTTCTAGTAATGGCTTTGTAGCTTATATTTTATTGGGCTAAAAATCTTGCATATAACAAGTATAAACAATGTAAAAATTATAAACAATATAAAAATTACAGAAACAAATGTTTCATTACAATTTTAAATTATAAACAATTATAAAGTGTAAAAAAAAAAGTCTACTTGAAAACATTGGATAATGACCAAAAGTAGGCAGAAACTGGAGGGCCAGCAGCAAAAATAGTAACAATGCATCACAGGATTTTAACATACCTAGATGAATTATAGATGACAACAATAGCAAAAAGGATGAGATTGTAAATGTAAATATATCACTACAAAGGTCTTACATCTTATATGAAGTGGTAAAATATTAACTCTAAGTAGACTGTTTTAAGTTAAGGATGCATATTGTAATTCCTAAACAACTGAAAATCAATGCAATGTAGAGCTAATACATTGAGATATTCAAGTAGAATATTAACAGATTTTTTTATTTTAAAAACAGAAAAAGAGGATGAGAAAATAATTAGAACAAAGAGAAAATAAATAGCAAAATGGTAAAACCAAGTACAACCAAACCAATAATTACATTAAATGTGCATGGACTAAAAGCTCCAATTAAAAGATAGAACCAGAGGAACCTGGGTGTCGTTGGTTAGGCATCAGACTTCAGCTCAGGTAGTGATCTCAGGCTCTCTGTTCAGCGGGGAGTCTGCTTGTCCCTCTGTCCCTCCCCCTCCCCCTGCTCGTGCTCTCTCTCTCTCTCTCTCAAATAAATGAATAAAATCTTTAAAAATAAATAAAAGATAGAATGTGTCAGTATTGACTGATTTTTTTTTTTTAAAGATTTTATTTATTTGACACAGAGAGACATAGCAAGAGAGGGAACACAAGCAGGGGGAGGGGGAGAGGGAGAAGCAGGCTTCCCGCTGAGCAATTCCTAACTATGTGACATATGTAAAAGACACAGGCAATTGGGAAGTCAGAGAATGGAAAATAATATATTATTCAAACAAGTATCAAAAGAGCCATAGTATTATAGTATTATATTGAAAATAGACTTCAAGACAGGGAGTACTACCAGAGAAAAAGACATCACTTTATAGTCAAAAGGGTCAATTTGTGAGAAAAACATAAAAAACCATAAATGGGTATATACCTGATAATTGGTCTTCAAAATGCATTAAGCAGAAACTGACATAATAATAGGAAGAGAAAAATCCACAATCATAATTAGAGATTTTAATAAAAAAAAGAAAAAAGAAAAAAGAATATAGAGATTTTATATGCTTCTGTAATTGACAGAACTAAACAAAAAAAAATCACTAAGGATACATAACTGAAAAATATCAAAGCTTTGGACTAACTGATATATAGAACACTATATTCAACAAGTGTAGAACACGTATTTTTTCCTTCTCCTAGTGGTGTAAGTTTACTAGTTCTAAAAACTTCTTGTATATTCTAGGCTTGAGTAAATGAATAAATATACTAACGATAATGGGAGCAAGATTTCTGTTGGAAAAGGCATTATAAATAAGGAAAGAGTGAATACTAGAATTTAATCTGCAGGGGTATTAGATTAGAATCAGAGGTTTTGGTATGAACTCATATATGGAATACATGTAACACACACACACCACACAACCACAATTTTCTAGCCCTGGTGAGTGGTGCTGGGGCAACAGCAGCAATGAGCACATCTGTTTGAAAATACCATTCTCCAAGAGGAACCAGGGTTCTGTGGGAAAATGGCCAATTCCAGGGAAAAGACAGGATAAGCCTGGAACATTTATTAGCCCTGGAAAATAAGGAAGTGCTCAGAGAATAATGGGAACGTATCAGAACTCAGAAATTAGTTTGAAGGGCCTTCCACTGTACTGGCCTGGAACAACTGGAAAATCAAAATTCATAATAAAAGGATTAAAAAACATTGAATAATATAAAAATCAGTCAAAGGGGCGCCTGGGTGGCTAAGTCGTTAAGCGTCTGCCTTTGGCTCAGGTCATGATCCCAGGATCCTAGGATCGAGCCCCGCATCGGGCTCCCTGCTCAGCGGGAAGCCTGCTTCTCCCTCTCCCCCTCCCCCTGCTTGTGTTCCCTCTCTTGCTATGTCTCTCTGTGTCAAATAAATAAAATCTTTAAAAAAAAAAAATCAGTCAATACTGAAATAAATGAGAAGGGAAAACTTTCCTTACAGAATGCCAAGTAATAGATATAGAAGAAATTAAGTTAGAAAATCATCAATGGATGCCAAAACTGGTGAGTTTGTTGAGGAATGGGATATTCAGAGAATCAAAGTATCTCCCTGATTAAGTAAAAAGGAAAAGCAGTAACTTTATAGTGGGGAAACCTGGTGGTCATCACTGTAACAAACTCGAAATGTTTTCAGCACCAGCTTCACCGAAACAAACGGATTATCCTGACCCTCTGTATTGGAGGTACTGAAGACACACCTCTGCTTTGGCTTTCCTGCCAAAAATGTATAACCTCAATCTAATCCTGAGAAAACAGACAAATCCAATTTTGTGAGACGGTCTATATAACTGGCCTGTATGCCTCAAAAATGTTAGTCAAGACAAAGAAAGGCTCAGGAATTGGAAATTAAACAGACATAACACCTAAATACAATGAGGAATCTTAGAATTACTTGATCCTGGACCAGGGGAAAAGAGCTAGAAAGGACATTATTGGGACTATTGACAAAATTTGAATATGGACTACAGATTAATGGCATCATATTGATGCTAAATTTCCTGATTTTGATCATTATACTGCAGCTCTATGTTCGTGAATATTCGTATTCTTAGGAAATACATACTGAAGTATTCAGGGGAAAGGGCCACAATGTCTCTAACTTCTTCTCAAATTGTTCAGAAGAAAACAAGGATAATAAAGCAAATGGAGCTAAATTTCCTGGAATTTTTCTGTAAAAATTATATATTTTTATTTATTTTATATATGTATACATATATTTTATATGAATTTTAAAATATTAAAAAACTAGCTAAAAATGAGACAGAGAACACACAACAAAATGCTCCATCTCATTAGCAGAGAAATATAAATTAATACCACACAGATACATCATTTTATGTCCAGCAGAAAGGCACATTTTTTAAATCCTGCCAATGCCAAGTCTGACAAAGATACGATTAAGTGCAAGTTTGTACACCTACTTTGAAGAACAAGACAGCCTTAATCTTCTGCACTTTCTACCCAGCAATTCTATTCTAAAGGGCATTAGAGGCTAAAGCATAAGAGCGACAGTGTTTGGGAACGGGATGTTCGAAATGGCATTATTCCATATAAAACGAAACAAGTATCTTCACAAGACAGGGTAAATAAAATCATGATAGATGCATACGATATTATATGGCAGCAAAAACAAATAGCATTTTGGATGAATGAGGGAAATCAAGAGTGAAAAAGCAAGCAATAGGTGAGTGTACAGTGTTCTATTTTCCTAAAATTCAAGTACTAGTAAACAATGCATTGACTAGGGATACATGTGGTCAAATATATATGAATGTAAAGGAATGATGAACACACCGCTCAGAACCATGATTTCCTCTTTACCTCCTTACATAGTCAAGCGAAGCAGATGAAGAGCACCACTGAGTATTGCTTTGTGTTTTTGAAGATTTTTTTTTTAAGTAATCTCTACACCCAATGTAGGGCTCGAATTTAAAACCCTGAGATTTAGAGTCCCATGCTCCACCAACTAAGCCAACCAGGGGCCCTGTTGTGTGTTTTTAGATAAAGGATGGTTTCTCCAACGTTACGTGATGCTTCTAATTTATAAAGAAGTAGTAGATAAATATTCCACCAGAATGAACACTTCTTAAGCGCAAGAATTATTGTTTTGTTCAGTTATATCCCTGGTACCGACAATACTGCCTGGCACAGAGTAGGTATATAAAAGAATATAATCTTTAGAATGTATAAAATATTACATTAAAAAAGTGAATGAACAGATATGCCTCACCTAAAGATGGTGGGAAAAATGAAGATAAGAGGGATTCAAACTATGCAGACATCAAACTGCCCTTGGACAGGTAAAGTGAATCATCACTTCAGGATCAAACATTCTGATCCTGATGACTGATTATGAAAGAAAGACTCAAGGGCAAGAGAACTAAGCTCGCAGTTGAATGGGGACTGGCAAACTGAATTTAACAAGAAAGCAGGAACTCTTAGAGCCATATTAACACTCCCATCACTGTAAGGAAATGACACTTTCACTAAGGCTAGACGGAGACCCGGGGTTGCTCGAACTGTTCAGAAGACAAAGGCAAATAGTGAAGAGAACTCTCCTGAATAAAACTTCCAACAAATGACAATTCAGTACTGACTGGTGCTCCAGCTAGCCCCAGCCAGCCTGGTTCTACCCTGACGTGGCCAGCTTCTGTTTATTAGGAAGCAGAAATGCAGAAAGCACACGCCCACAACCTCTTCCTGCCTGCTGACCGACCCCTGTAGATGGAAAACCAGAAGGGCTTTCCCTGCTGCTTCGGGAGAAGCTGCTCTGAGCTGTCTTAGGGCAATTCCATCAAAGCATACTATGAGTTCCTATCAGACAAAAGACAGTTTTCTCTAGAGGCGGAGGTAGTCATGGAAGGCTCACCACACTGCCAGTCTACCTTCCTTGTTGTGTTCACCTTCTATCACGTCTAGGTCCTGCCTGCCCTCCATGCATCTGACCGTGGGCGGTACCCTAGAGCCTGAACGAAGCCTTCATTCAGGTGGGTGGGAGATCACCTCCCAAGGGGAAGGACGGAAGGCATGTGCAGTGTTTTGTGAAAGGCTGACAGGGCAGTGGGAGAAGAACATCAGGACTCCAAAGAGTGAGGACCCCTGCTGTAAACAGCTGCCTGTGACGGGGACGGCTGGCTCCTGGGCCGTGGTCAGCCTGCAGGCCAACTCCCGCCCACCGGCCAATGCCTTGGCTGGCCTTCACCTGCCCCAGCGAGGACACAGTGTGGAAAGGGCCTTGGGAGCTAGGTCCAGCTTCACACAGGAAGCAGTTCAGGGCTTTCCAATGACAGTTTAGAGTTTGTCTTTTCAAAATGAGGAATTCTCAAATATCTGCCATCTATGCAAGGAAAAGTTCTCAAAAAATTTATTATAAAAGAGAACAATGACAGAATATAAGCTTACGCATTAATATTTACATTATATTCAAAATATATTACAGCTTTAATTTATGAACAGAAATATCCTGTCTTTTCTTCTTTTTCTTTTCTGTTTTCTTTGCATCGCTGATTTGCATTTTTACTTGATCTTGTAATTTGGAAAAGAATGCTTGAGATGACTTTAAGGCTTTGTCTTTACCTTCATCCTGCAATTAAAAATAATAACACACTTACGCTATAAAATCTGCTTATGAGTAAAAAAAGCCAAATGATTTCACCAGTGTACAAAGTATAAAAATCCAGAAACTAAGAATAAATTATGAAAAATCACACCAGTTAGCACAGATGTATTCTATGAGCTCTATGCTGCTGCGATGTTCTTGTAACGTTAAGGGAGGAGGGAGTGGAAGACAAGGGCTGCCAGGCCCCAGGTGCCGTGAGGGCCCAGAGTTCGGGCTGTTACCCCCGCCAGGCGCCAGTGGTCTCGCACCGTCAGGCGGGCGGTGTCACCCACTGCCTGCCACCGCCTTCCCCACGAGGGCCCCCTGCAGCGGTTTTCTTTCCTGCATCCTTACCTTTAGTAGTGAAGCTCTGCCTGTCTTGGTCAGCTGTTTTAACTTCTCAGAAGCCACTGCCTTCGTGTATTTCTCCGCTTGGTCTGGGTGGTTCTTTTCAAGCAGTTTTCTCCGCTTTTCCTTCTCTTTTAGTTTCATATGCTTCTGATATTTCTTTTTCCTCCTTTCTCGTTTCTTGTCTGTAGCTGTTTTTTCAGCAGCAGTTTTTACATCTCCGGCTTTATTTTTTTCCTATTAAAGGTAACCACCAGCATACCAGTTAATCCAACTTAACACAACTCGGAAATGGGAGGAGTAGCAATTCCACAGAGCATGGCCAATGGGCTATACCTATCGCCAAGAGTTGAGTAACCAGTACCCATCTGCACCCCATAGAGCTTTGGGAGCTCAGCTCTTTAAGACCTGGAATGCATTCTTTGACAAAGCAGACTCTTACAGTGGCAGTTCAGCTCCCAAACTACATCGCAAAGGTAGCCTGGAGAGCTGGTTTATCCTGCTGACAGTCCCAGAAGCAAGCCCCCTCCAGCACTTAAGACTCCAGATGGGGGGGCGCCTGGGTGGCTCAGTTGTTACGCGTCTGCCTTCGGCTCGGGTCATGGTCCCAGGGTCCTGGGATCGAGCCCCGCATCGGGCTCCCTGCTCCGTGGGAAGCCTGCTTCTCCCTCTCCCACTCCCCCTGCTTGGGTTCCCTCTCTCGCTGTGTCTCTCTCTGTCAAATAAATAAATAAAATCTTTAAAAAAAAAAAAAAAGAAATCCTTTTAAAAAAAAAAAGACTCCAGATGGGCTTTAGGGACAACCTCGGAGCTAAGCTGCAGAGGACAGCCACTGGCTGGCAGGAGGGGCTCCCAGAAATGGAAGGGAAACATCTATCCAGGAGGATCAATGTCCTCTCTCTCCCCCCCAGCTGCCAGCTTATCCCGCCAGGGCCGTCACCTGCAGAGCTGGCAGAGGTCCTGCAGGGGTGGGTGTGGGTGCAGCAAAGCAAGTGCAGAGGGACAAACAGCCGTGCTGCCAGGCCTGCCGGGAAGATGAGACCTGGCAGAAACCACTGTTTCTGTGTGTAATGCATGACTCCAATGTTCATGAGCCAGGGATTGCCTACATTTGGTTACATCCAACTTCTTCTAATAACCCAAATGTTCTATTCTAGACACTGATTCCATTGTTGATAAGCATTAAACGGGTACAACAATGGGGGAAAATGCTGATATTAAAGGACTGCTAGCATATGAGCAACATAAACCATTTATTTTAACCCAACATCACTGCTAGTATTCAAGTTGGATTATAACAAGATACAGACATCGGATATTTACAAGAAGCTTTTATAATAATTCTCATACCTGTACCTCATAATATCTGATTACAGAAGACTGATATTTCAATACTGTGAAATACTATTAGTTTGACTATACTTAGAAACTGCTGATACATTAGAATAAAAGCTACAAACTCCAGGATAATGACATTGAATAGAAATCTAGCTATAAACAACTAATTTATATATATATATTGCTAAATGTTTCAACACTGGTTTCTTACCTTGACTTCCTCTGGGGCCAGGAGAGCTGCGTCACTCACGCTCACTGGGGCTACCTCCTCCATGGTTATGGCCGGCAGATTTGACACAATTTTAATCTCTGGAACAGGCTAGAAAAGTGACAGTACGTTTAAGAGGAAGTCAGAAATAGTCCTAATATAAAATATTTATATTGCGAAACTATTTTTCTTACTATCCTTTAAAATTGACTTTACTATTATTTTTATGTAGTGGTTCATCACTTACATACAACACCCAGTGCTCATCACAACAAGTACCCTCCTTAATAGCCATCATCTATTTAGCCCACCCCCCATCCACCTCTCCTCCAGAAACCCTCAGTTTGTTCTCTATTGTTAAGGTGTGACCCTATTAATTTAAAGCATAATACATAAAATACTTTATGGCGGGCGCCTTGGTGGTTCAGTTGGTTAAAAGTCTGACTCAGTTTTGGCTCAGGTCATGATCTCGTGAGTCATGAGATTAAGTGCCCTATAGGGCTCCATGCTCTGTAGGGAGTCTGCTTGAAGATTCTCTCTCTCTGCCCCTCCCCCCACTCACTCACTCACTCTCATATAAATAAATCTTTTACAAAAGCTCTCCTAGGTTTAAAAAAAATAAAAGTTTATGGAGATTATTTAAAATGTGAGATGGTTGATAGCAAAAATCTTAAGCTAACTGGAATGATGGCAGTGTTGGTGGGCATTCCTGCTTGAGGAATCTTGGTATCTGAGTACTTGAGGGTCTTCTCTGTCTCACTGCTGCACCAAGACGACCTATTTCTACACGTTTGCAGGACATTTCTGCCATATTCAAACACCAGTTCTTTTGCCTACTGCACTAAACTATTCCCATCTGCCACGGATGTGGACATTTTCCAACAATCCTATCTAATGTTAAATAAATAGATTTTTGTGAATATTATCCTGCCTTTGGTCACAGAAAAAAGGCCAGCTATAAGAAATATATAGAAAAAGATGCAAGGAAAAATGCTTATCAGAACAAGAGTCAAAAATAGGCTACTTGATAAACAAATTTTCTCATCTTCCAGCTACTGAAAACCTAGCTTTACAAACAAATGTGAGATGATACAGAACTGCTTTGGAAAACTAAAACGGTATTGAAGTAAATCAAACCTATTAATTGTAAAAAGGAGAAATGTTATGCAATATTAACTGAAGAGCCTTTTTTTGTTTGGAAAGAAATGCCCAGGAAAGACAGAAATTAAAACAAGCTTCATACTGATCATGGTAATAACAGGACACCAGTGATTATTTACCTAACACTTACACTAATGCTCTTTGCATCTAATTCTTGCACATCTCTGAGGAGCACCAGGGGGCAGGGACAGGGGCTCTGTCGCTTAAGTGGAGTAAAAGATGGAAGTGTGCCCTGGAAAGAACACAGGACTGAGGAGAGAGGGGCTCTACTGCAGAGAGTGTCACTGACTCCCCTTCACACACCCCTTTTCCTTACCGCAGTCCTGGCCATATGACAATCAACTAGCAGATGTGTGCCCCAGGAAATTTCAGAGAGAACAACAACAAGTCATTCACACAACAGGATCCTGGATCCTAACAGGAAAAAATGTCAGAGTCTGAAAGAAATAATTTCTTCCATTGGACCACTGTTTACTTATTTATTAGGAACATTGTATTCCATTCTACAATTTAAAGAGAAATATAAAGAAAATGGGAGATAGCCCAGAAAATAACAACAACACAAAAAATGATGAATGGTCAACAGGGTTTAAGGAGATCATGAAATATGAAACTGAATATGAAAAAAAAGTTCATATTAAGGGGAATCTGTACCGAAAATTCTGTATTTCTGAAGAGGAATAAGAAAGGCTTTCAAACTGTGTCATGTAGGCCCAAATACATTCCCTCCTTCTTCAATTCCCAAGGTTCCAAGGAAGGTCTGAGTACTTCCCCATGTCAGGCTCCGTGTTAGTGTGATGGACACAGCAGGGAAACAGCGGTGAACAAAACACGTTTGTGCTGGCTTGGAAACGAGTAGAGAACGATCGGCAATCGACCAATGGCGATCACAGTGCTATGAGGGAAATGAATGCAGGGAGGAGGGAGACGGCATTCAACCTGACACCCCAGAGATAGGAAGGAGCCAGCCATGGAAAGAAGGAAGTACAGCCTAACAAGCAGAGGAGAGCCCAGCAGGAAGGTGTGAGGAAGGGGGGCGTCCTGCCCCACTGAAGGCACTGGAAGAAGACCAGTGTGGCTGGGGGCAGAAAGCTGTGGAGACCAGAGGGGTGAGAGGGAGCCAGATCACGTGGGGCCTTGTAAGGCACAGGAAGGGATCATGTTCTTCACATCAATAACTTTTCACAGTAAGACCTGCTGGCCAAGGGGGGTTGAGAATTCCTCTCTTTTCTTCATCTATTACCTAGCCTACACTAGGCGTTTTGGTATCTAAAGATGGCTCCTGCCACCAAAAACTTACTGTCATAAATTACACCTGATTAACCAAAAACAAAAAAAAAAAGCAGGTGATAAATGCTGAGTGTCTGAAAAGACAAGATACTCACACATGACAAAACACCTAACCATCAAAGAATCAGAAGGATTTTGGTGATTACCTTTTCTGTATAGATGAAAAGTGAAGCAATTTGCCTAATTCACAAAGCTAGTTAGGGGCAGAATCAAATTCAGGTTTCTGACTTCTAGACTAGTCCCTGAAATTCATGATACCTCATTTCTAGAAAACACAAGGGACACAAAGGGGCAATAGGTGAGCAAGTACCAAAAGGATGGCACAGCATGTTTCATGGGTTCACAGAGGATAGTGAGAAGGAAAGGAAGCTCTAAAAAGTATAGAAGCACTGAGCCAAGCGTGGGGGAGTCAGACAGACAGACAAGATCACTGGAGATCTGGGCCTGGTGCGGGGAACATGATGCAACGGGGAGAACACGGACCCAGTTAGATCCAACCCTCCCAATGTCCTAATAAGCCTTGGTTTCCTCATCTGTAAAACAGAAAGACTACTATCTGCCTTAGTGTTTTGTGGATGAAGAGTTAATGGGCAGGGCCACTACCATCATCAATCCCAACTTTAGTCCTCCTCACAAGATCAACTAACTAGCAACTATCCATAGATGAGATAGCACTGGGAAAATCCCAGAACTGGAGGGTGAGGCTAAAGCAACCCTCCGGACCACAGAGACTGAGAAGGACTACATTAGAAGGGTAGGAGAGGCTACACTCTCACCATATCTCCCTCTCCCAGGCCAGCACCATGCCCCATTGAGACCTGGCCTATGGTTTCTCCAGTGGGAAGGGAGCCCAAGGTGGCATTCCAGCTCCCCACAATTGCAGGACACTTCTGGGCAGGCCCAATCACGTCTGTGTCACGGGGATTGTGGAGGGAATCTGTGGGGCTTGACCACTGAGAATCAGACTGGGATGAAGAACAAGGGCAGGGCTTCTAGCAACCAGTGCTTGGATCTTGGCAGACTGTTGCTCCTCGCAGGAGTGTTCAAGTCGAGATCCCAGCCTGCAGCCTTGCCCATCTGCAGAGCCAAGCTGGTGCTCCTGTCTGGCTCAAAGAGATATCTCCACCCCCAAGATCACTGCAGCATTATTTACAACAGCCAAGTCATGGAAACAATAGAAGTGTCCATCAACAGATGAAAACAAAGATACTACGGTGCATATATAAATACACGCGCAGGCACGCGCAGTGGAATACCATTTAGCCATAAAAAGAAGGAAATCCTGCCATTTGTGATAACACTGATGGACCCTGAGGGCATTACGCTAAGTGAGATAAGTCAAACAGAGAAAGACAAATACTGTGTGATCTTGTTAGGCAGGAAACTAGGCGCGCAATAGGAGGATGGACCTTAGATGTCCTGCCAGAGCCCTGCCCAGGGACCGCCACATTCTACCCATCTAGCAGTAGGTTTAGTCTTTATTTGACCTATGTCTCTAGAATAGAAATGTTGTGGTTGCCCACTCTTGCAGGCACTTAGAATACATTTTGGAAAGGACATGAATACCTGGCTAATTATTAATAATCCAGGCCTGTCACTCAAATGTTGCCACCCTAGGACCCTCCCAAAAGAAAAAAATGATATAAGCCCACACCCCAGAGTTTCTGGGGCCTTTGTCTCTCTTGACTGGCCCGCTCCTCCCTTGGAGTGTATTTTAATAAAACTCTGGGACCCTGGGATCATGACCTGAGCCGAAGGCAGACACCCAATGACTGAGCCACCCAGGCGCCCCTAACTAAACTTACCGTGGTAATCATTCCCCAATATACACACCCAGGTATGCCATGCCTTTCAAAAGTTCACACTAGGCCACGTTGCTTTCACAAAAAGACCTACGTTAGTACCTGTTTTTGTTAACTGACAGATATCTGAAAAGAATTTTCACTTTTATAAAAAAAGTGAAAGCAAAAATAGCATTCAGCATCTGTTCTGCAGTGAGCGGCCCTGCCCAGCTCCTTCCTCAGGAACTACACCTGGTATCTCAGCATCAAGCCACCATAGCTTTAAACAGTGTCTGTGAGCATCTGTGCTTTATCTCAATTTATTTGTGCATCCATTACGAGACTGGTCCTAAAGTATCAGAAAAGCCTAGAACAGGTTATTTTGGGGGTCTGAAAAGCTAAAAAAAAATTCCATTTAATTAATGGTAATCGCTTTTTTGCTTTACCCCATTTAGGTTTGTGAAAGGTTTTATAGGAACATTTTGCTTTCTGGTGGTGGGGGAACCTATATTATCAAGCCACTGTTATACATCTTAAACTTACACAGTGTTACATGTCAATTATATCTTAATAAAATTGGGGAAAAGGGGTTAACATACATAAAGAACTTAATATGGCAAATAGCAGGTATTCAGAAAATACCAGGTACAGACATTACAAGTCTCCAGACGAACCACAGGAGGAAAATACAACTGAAGGCTGAACAACAAGAAAAGAGTGAGAAATGAAGAGACCCCGTGGCTAAGACTTTAGGTTCTGGCAAGGGCCCATCTGGAGATCAGGGTCGATCAGCAGAGGAAGCCAGAACTGTCTAGGACTAGAAATTCCTACAGGTTTATATCCTAAAACCAAACAAAGAGCTAGCCCCACAGAAGCTCAAAGAGGAATTAAGGTCATATCTGCTCTGACTACACACAAAATTGTTAACACACTTACTGGTTTAGGGATGAAGTGAAAGTTTGAGAGGGCATCCAATTTTAAGAAGAGGGAATCCATCATCTTCTGAATTTCTTTGTGCTCTGGATTTTCTTCTTCTGCTGTTTTTTGCTTAGGAAATAAGTTCAACAACATCAGACTGAGCAGCTTAATACACATCATAGATAAAACACAAGGGTCAATAAGGGTATGTCCCCACTTCTCATCATCAAGGCTTTGGCTTCAAGACACATTACAAGGCAGAACCAAAGTTATCAATACCATGACAGTGCCAGCACCAGCCAAAGAAGCAATGTGGTGTGCATTTTAGGAGCTGCAGCAGCCCCTCCCTCTACGATTCAGAACTTACAATTTAATCCCCTTGGCATTTACTTCTGTCAAGAACTAAGCCACTCCCACTCAGACGGCTACCATTAAAAGAAAGGGGAGCTGGGTAACAAGAGTTGGATGTTGAGGAATTGGGAACTGTTGTGCACTGTTGGGGACGATGTAAATGGTGCAGTCACAATGGAAATGAATGAGGCAGCTCCTCAGAAAGTTAAACAGAGAACTGCCATATGACCTGGCAATTCCATCCTTAGGTAAATACCCAAGAGAATTTAAAAAGAGGTTCTCAAACACATGTAAACATCTGTTCAGAGCAACATTATTCCCAATAGCCAAAAGGTAGAAACAACCCAAATGCTCACAATCCCCTTTTCCCTTTGCCCATAATGCTTATTCTAAAAGGCTAAGACTGTTTTTATTTGCTTTTTTATTAAGGCATAACAAAAACAAAACAAAACACACCAGAATGGGGAAGTGACTGGCTCTTTGCCTCCACAACCCTGATGCCAGAGATGCACTGGAGTCGGTTTCCAATGTCTGTCATCAGAGCCCGCCTTCAGCCACATCTAAGCACTTGCCAGTGCTTCTTTATTTTAACTTAACTCATTTTTTTATCCTGAACATGTTGTTTGCCTCATCCCAGATAGTAATGGCTGTGAAATCATACACATACAACTAGAAGTTCATTCACGTGCTGCGTACCATCAGCTTGCTTACTACCTCCAGGATGGATACAAAACTTCGGAAAATACTCATCATCATCCCCAGATGAACTCTTAATGGAATGGCTCTAGAATTAGCCTAAATTAAGTCCATGCTCAAAAACTTGTGAACTGGGGGCGCCTGGGTGGCTCAGTTGGTTAAGCGAATGACTTCGGCTCAGGTCATGATCTTGGGAGTCCCAGAATCGAGTCCCGCATCGGGCTCCCTGCTCAGCAGGGAGTCTGCTTCTCCCTCTGACCCTCCCCCCTCTCACGCTCTCTATCTCATTCTCTCTCAAATAAGTAAAATCTTTAAAAAAAAAAACAAAAAAAACCTTGTGAACTGGCTGCTGAATTCTGAGACATAAATAAAACTAGTATTTACAGGGCTGGTATAGCTGTCGTGTTACATATTTAATTTTTAACTCTCATCATTACAAAATGCTTTCTCTATTTACTGAACCCTCTCAAAGTAGCCAGGCAACGTTCAATGACATGTTCCTTCAACTACCACTTTGGGTTGCAAAGCAGCCAGGAAGAATTAATTCAAATCTTTCCAGATCTTCAACTTAACAGTGGCATCCAGGGCACTGATGGCTATTGCTGCTAAAGTGACATTAATTAATCAAATCTGGCAGGAATCTTAAATGGCTTTTGCAAATAAAAACGCCATCTCATCCCCAAGCACATACTGACCACATCCTCAATAAATCAAGTGTGAAGAAATAATTCAATCACTATACTGGTAATATATTATTATTGGAAATACGACTTTGCCCTATTTAACCAGGTATTTTTTTAAGAATCTAAGTGAAAAGAAACAAGAATCAAAAACCAAATAACCCACCAGACCAAAAATCTGAATGAATTTCACAGATAATGTTCTATCAGTAACTTCTAAAGTATTAATGAAAACTGATTTTAAAATTGTAGGACTACTATAATAATTGCTGGAGAGTAATTAGCTGTGGAACAATTAGGTGACCAATGAATAATTGCAAAATAAGCTCTCCTACCCCCTCAAATTCAGTGGCAATATTATAACCCCTCTATCCCTAACATACTGTCTCACATTTAAATGAGGTGAACCAAGAGCTCAAGATTTATTTCATGAATTTCAGCCATCAGGGTGGAACCAGTAGAACTGATTCTCTACTTCTCTTTTTTTAATAATGATGGCTTTGCCTTCTGGGCTTCCTTACCTGGTTGAGTTTGATGTACTCCTGCTCATAAATTTCAGCGAGGCTCAATTTGCTCTTCTCATGGTCTAACGCTAAACGTTTTTTATATTCATATGCATCCTCTTTAGGTCTTTCTTTACGTACTACATCATCCCAAGCCTGCAATGTACAAGTTGGAAGGCACATAAATTAACAGAATCTATCATTTCATTCTAGGCTCACATAAGACTCTTCCCCTGGAATATTTATGGTCAATCCAGAGTAAGCAAATTATAGCAAAAAGTAATTAATTTCAACCTGCAAAATGACTATTCAAGTCACAAAAAAATAAGTACTAATGAAAAGCAAAGAGAGCATTACTTAAGTTTCCTTTTTGTTTTTGTTTTAAATGCATCTTTCTCCTGGTTACCAACTTTAATTCCCCATTTCCCCATCATGGTTTGTTTAAAAATCAATACTTTTTGTTTGTCTTGTTGCATTCAAATTTAAGGATAGTCCACATATAGTATCTACCCTTCAAACTCTTCCTATTTGGAGCAAACATACACGTTTTAAAGCCATCCCTTATTGTACATGTCACACACCCTATTTTATTCTAAGTTCACAAAATAAGATCAATTCTTTCTTTTCCCATGTGATTGATATTTATTGAACACCTCTGTAGCAGAGTGTGTAGATGCCCTGCTTCATATCCCTGGACCATTTCTGAGTTCACCTGTAGCTGCAGGGAAACCATGTCTGTACATGCTGACAGCTTCCCATATCAAGCTGGGACTCTGCTTATCCTGTGGGTTTCTGGAATGCCAGGGGATCTTGCCTGCCTGTGCTCAAGGCAGCTCTGAGGTGTCTAGCACGTAACACCTCCAGAGGCAGCTCCTGACCCATTAGGGACTGAGTTTAGTGGATAAATATTCCAGCAGATCCATTCCCGGTGGGGTAAATCTGAGACAAATTCTACATAGATCCTCAGGGGTCCCCAGCAGGTTTCATTCCCAGTTGCCCACTGTGATGGTTAATTTCACGTGTCAATTTGACCGGGTGAAGTGATGCCTAGATGGTAACACATTGTATCTGAGTATGTCTGTGTGGCTGTCTCTGGAAGAGATCAGTATCTGAACTAGTAGACTGAGTAAAGAAGATGCCTTCACTAATGCAGGTGGACATCATCCAATCTACCGAGGGCCCAAACAGAACAAAAAGTGGGAGGGAGGGTGAATCTGCTCTCTACTTGAGCTGGGACATCCATCTTCTCCAGTCCCTGGACATCAGTGCTTCTAGTTTTCAGACCTTTGGACTCGGATTGGAACTTTATCACCAGCTCCCCTGGTCCTCAGGTCTTGGGACGCAGCATTCCTGGTTTTCTGCTTGCGGATGGCAAACCATGGGACTTCTCAACCTCCATCATCACATGCATCCTTTCCTTCCTCATTTGGGGTTATTGAAACACTTTTCAGTATTCGATTTTAATGTATCAATTGTGTTTTTGATTATATTCCTATACTTTTTAAGTGGTTGCTCTAGGGATCTAAGATCAATTCTTAAAACAAAAACTTTGCTAGGTTTTTTTTTTTTTAAGATTTTATTTATTCATTTGACACAGAGAGAGAGAGAGAGAGCACAAGCAGGGGGAGCAGCAGGCAGAGGGAGAAGCAGACTCCTCGCTGAGCAGGGAGCCCAATGCAGGGCTTGATCCCAGGACCCTGGGATCATGACCTGAGCTGAAGGCAGACGCTTAACCCACTGAGCCACCCAGGTGCCCTTTTGCTAGGTTTTTAACATTTGAAAAAAAATAAACCCTTTATTTGTCCCAGCAGATACTGTGCCTAGATGAAAGGTCCCAAGTATGACCACATCAGGTCGGAACCAGTCACCACACCTATCACCCTCCACCAGCTTCACCAGGCACCAACAGACAGGTGAACAAGGGGCAAGGAAGATCGGCAGCGGCTCTGGCCGCCCCCTTCTCCTCATGAACAACTGCCCATCTTTCCAGAGCACTAGCGAAAGGCAGTGTCTCACACAACAAAAGCAACAACAAAAAATGTGGATAGTGTATACTTAGTAGTAGACTTCAGGGTAGATTTAGGGCTTTAAATGAAGAATTGATGGGCGCCTGGGTGGCTCAGGTGGTTAAGCATCTGCCTTCGGCTCAGGTCATGATCCCAGGGTCCTGGGATCGAGTCCCGCATCGGGCTCCCTGCTCCTTGGGAGCCTGCTTCTCCCTCTGCTTCTCTCTCTCTCTCTCTCATGAATAAATAAATAAAATCTTTAAAAAAAAATAAAAAATAAAAAATAAATGAAGAATTGATACAAACAAAATTTCTATGAAAACAAAGAAGAGTGATGGTCCCAAAATAGTCTCATACTATTTCTAAAAATTTCAGTGAATTTTAAATTGTTAAGTTTCATTCTTACTGACCTGATCTCTTATCCTCTGCTTAATGATATCTTCCAGTTGAAGGGTGGTTTCCTCTGTGATCACAGGTGCTAAGGGAAATATAACATGTACTCATTAGGTAGGTGTAAACTAGACCAGTGGTTCTCAAAGGGTGGTTCTTGAACCAACAGCATCAACACCTGGAAACTTGTTAGAAATGTGAATTCTTAGGCTCTATCCCACACCTACTGAATCAGAAAGTTGGGGGTGAGGGTGGAGAAGGGCCACCCTATCTGTGTTTAAGTAGCTCTTCTGATGCTCCCTCCAGTTTGAGAACCACCAAACTAGAGAGTATCTGGTAATAAGCGCTAATACTTTTAGTCCATGCACCTGGGTACTCTCCCCATCTTTTTTATTCTCTCTAGAACTGGATAAAATGGAAATTCATTTTGACTTCACAGGTACAAGAAAGAATTTGATGAGATGACCAGGCTTTCCGGTTAGAGTACACAATTTGATCGGCAGACAATGACAGTAGGCAATGCACACAGATCACTAGCAGAAATCATAAATTACACATTAGGTACCCTGTAGGCACTAATTAGCATATTACTAATTGCTGGGTGAATTAATAGTACTGTGGCTATGTAAGAGAATGTCCTATTTCTTAGAAGATACATGTAAAAGTACTTAGAGGAGTGAAGAATCATGATATTGGTAAGTTACTTTCAAGTGATTCAGGGGAGAAAAGTACACACACTCGATCACATACATACCCAAGGCAGGGAAAGCAAATATATCAAAATGTTAACTGGTGAATCCAGCTCAACAGCATCTATATGTCTGCTGTACTGTTTTTTCAACTTTTCTGTATGTTTACAAGTTTTTTTTACATTTTTTAAATTAATTTTATTAAGTTAATTATTTTTAAATTAAATTTATTATGTTAAGTTGGTAACACAGATATAATGTGTTACCATCTAGGCTATTAGGTAAGGAAGCCCAGAAGGCAATGGGGAATTAAAGTTGGTAACACAGATATAATGTGTTACCATCTAGGCATCGCTTTCCCCGGTCAAATTGACACGTGAAATAAATTTTATTATACATTATTTATAATGTATAATTAATTATACATCATTAGTTTTTGATGTAGTGTTCCATGATTCATTGTTTGCATATAACATCCAGTGCTCCACGCAGAACGTGCCCTCTTTAATACCCATCACCAGGCTAACCCATCCTCCCACCCCCTTCCCCTCTAAAACCCTGTTTGTTTCTCAGAGTCCATAATCTCTCATGGTTCATCTCCCCCTCCAATTTCCCCCCCTTCATTTTTTCCTTCCTACTATCTTTGTTGTTTTTTTTTTTAACATATAATGTATTATTTGTTTCAGAGGTACAGGTCTGTGATTCACCAGTCTTACACAATTCACAGCACTCACCATAGCACATACCCTCCCAATGTGCATCACCCAGCCACCCCATCCCTCCCACCCCCACCACTCCAGCAACCCTCA
>NC_138377.1:108639970-108655369 GCF_054177405.1 Leptonychotes weddellii
TTTTTTAACACATAATGTATTATTTGTTTCAGAGGTACAGGTCTGTGATTCAACAGTCTCGCACAATTCATAGCACTCACCATAGCACATACCCTCCCCAATGTCTGTCACCCAGCCACCCCATGCCTCCCACCCCCCACCAGCTGTCTTTTACTCTTTAAGACTACATATTGTCACTGTCATCAGAAACTGGTATTAAGTTCTTTAAAGGGAATGGTAATATTGGTCTTACTCAAAGATGGATCCATGGATATATTCTCTTTCCCTCTAGAAAACTAAATAATAATAATAATGTATTTTATTGAAGTCTGGATTTAACAGCCACAACAAAGGCCACCAAAGCTGGCCAAAATAGATTTTCATCTTTGCTATAGTATTTATTGATTATACATAACCTCCCATGTAATAGGAATATAGCTGCTTTCACTCTCACAAGGCAATTAGAAGAAGAAGGTGAAAAGACTTTATAAGTAAGAATTTCTATATACATGCTAAATTCTTATGATTATTTCCTATCCTTTAAATTCTAATAACTTGTTCCTTATTACAATAGCAATACATTTTCAATTACTGACCGTGATTTTTAAGACCTTTCAATTGCATCTGCTTACAATTCCCAAGGAAAACTTGAAATGTTAGACAAGAACATTCTCATTAGAGAGCCTGTATCTGTAGATACTCATGTTCAGATAACTGCCTTTTGTAATATCAGCAATACTAATTATGCTTCACTTTAAATTATTTTGATAGGACAATTCTTTTGATAGAAAGAATGGCATAATTAATTGGTAGGCCTCATTCCTAATCTAGAAGAGAAGGGGGTTGATTCTAGAGTGAATTCAAGGATTTATTCAGTTCATTTTGCAAACATATTTGAGAACCTACAATGTGTACTCCACTGAGTAGTGGGATTCAGCAATGAAGAAGAAATGGACCATGCACACAGTGAGGAGGGGGCAGCTATTTAAACAGGCAAGTACACTATCCTCTGATAAAACAGAATTAATACATACGTCTTCTCTGTAACATCAATAAGGGAAAGGTTGCTCCCGGCCAGCGGAGGAGGTGAGAGGGTATCACAGGGCATGAGTTGTAATGAATGTGAAGGAATTCCCCAGATCAACAAGAGGAGAAAGGTATTCCATGCAGAGGGACTAGCATATGCAAAGGAACAGTTATACTAACAGCTCCCATTGAATCCTCAGGCAGTATACCAAGTACTCAGTGTGTACTATCTTCTTTAATTTTTACAGCTACTCTATGAGCTATTCTACTCACCTTTGACAGTTAACTTGCCCATAGTCAAATTAGTAGTAAGTGGGAAGGCTGAGAGTCAAACCAGATTTGTTCTGATTCCAGGATCTGCACTATTAGCCATGGTACCACATTGCCTCCATTCTATTGGCTAAGTTTAAAATTTGAGGTGGGGAAGCCATAACATGTTAGTAGATAAACAAGCCTAATATTTAACCTTTACACCTTTTTTAGGAGGTTAATTTTGGCTGCAAGTCTTTATTTCTGTGGACTTGTCTAAGGGTTTGTCTAAGACACCACCCCCCAGGATGAGAAGCAGGATCATCAACCTTTGAATTGACTCTTCCCTCTCCCACACTACAGTGTCTGTGTTCCACATCAGAGAGTCCAGGCCTTCAAAGGAAGCTGCCATGTGAGTTAGAGTTCAGTTAAGTAAAGAACAGTGGAAGTTCAGTACTGTAACAGCGAATTCAAAAGTACAGATTAAAAGGGGGAAATGAAAATGTATGTCAGTATAAAATGAAGGTGTGCAATAGGAAAAGGTGTGAAAAGTTAGTTGCTAAGTTAGTATGACACCCCCTGTCATTGTTCTCTGCTCTCTGTAAAAAATAAAGTGGCTTAACTAGGTAGATGGATAGATGGATTTTATTTTTCTCTTCTCAGTCTAAAAGTGAGGTGTCCCAGAGGGGAGGGAAGGCAGAGAGAGCATACAAGGCAAAAGAGAGGATCTAGAAATTACACATATCACTCCTGTTCATGTCCCATTGGCTCGAGCTTCGTCACATGGTACTCTGGGCTGCAAGTGCGGGCTGTAGTCAGGCGGTTAGGTACCCTCCTAAAACTTGCACTATTGCTCTAATTAAAAGGAGGAAAAGGGGAAGGTGTATTGGAGACCGCCCATCTATGCTGCACTTGGTAATTTTGAAAAAATGGTATTGCCAGAATAACATGACACTTTTTCTGAATGACGATATGCTGTAGGATGGAAACATAGGAGAGTTAGTGTCGCCTGCTGCCGCAGTCTGTGAAATGAAGTCGTCATCACATGCAGGGGTTTGATTCCCTGACTCACCAGATAGAGCAGAATTCCTCACCTGTCCTTAAACAGGACACACTTCTGTTGAACGAAGCCACTGAGATTTCAGGGTAAATTTTCTTTTTTAATGTAAAGACATGTTTAATGATTCTTATAATCACAGATACAGGACTAGGGAAATAGCAAGAAATGCATGGCATATTAAACTGGGTGATTCTAGGAGAGTTTAATAAGGGAATTCTTTATAAGACATGGGCAAAGTTTAGGTAGTCAGTAGTACATAGCACAGTGTCCTTAAGGCTAGCTCTGGGATGGGATGGGGACTGTTAGAACCTCTAAGTCTGAAGGGGCAAGTGAAGGACCATTACCAGGACCTACCGAGGGAAGTGTACTGAGCAGGTCTCTAAACAAGAATGGTGGCCTTCGTTAGAGGGAGCAAGCCAGGGAAACTGGGCAGGGCGGGGGCAGGGGACTAAATATCCCCACTTCACCCGTCCCCCACCCTCCTATCTTCCTGTTAGTGGACCCAGAGGAAAAGCAAGTTTTTGAATGCAGATAAACTTCCTGACACACAGAGCGTTATGAAGCAGAGTGGAACACAGCAAAGAAGGAAACCAAAGGGGCGAATGGAAGATATCTGGCATACCTTCCATCCCATTGACTCTTCAGGGTAAATTATTTGAGCACAGTATAACCTAGTCTGTTCTGGCTAATACCACTTGGGTCTGAAATTGCCTTTTACTGAAGGTACAAAAAGTAATAGAATTGGTCAGAAAAATACTTCCTTGGTCATTACAATTACTGTTGCCATTGATATGCATTATCCTACAACTTTGGGGTGGCAAACAACAACTATTTGATTTTGCTTAGGATTTTGTGGGCTGGGAGTTTGGGGGAGGGCTCTGCCAGGCACTTCTAACTTGGGATCTCTCATGTGCTTACAGTCAAATCCTGGCTGGGGGTACAGTCATGTGAAGGCTCGCTTCATTTGAGGTGGCGGTTGATTCCAGCCAGCAGCTGGGTGCTTGGCCAGGCCTTCCAGTAGGAGCACCTGCATGTAACCTGTTCAGCTTCAACTGCTGATGGTAGTTTTAAGGATAGTTGGACTTCTTACTGGGCAGCTGGCTTCCCCCAGAGTGAGTGTCCCAGGGGAGCCAGGTGGGACCACATGGCCATTTCTGTCCCAGCCTCTGAAGTCCCACACCAGTCTCTTGGTCATACACAAGCTTTTCAGGCAGACCACCTGCAGGAGAAGAGGGCATAGACCCTGCCTCTTGATGGGAGGAGCAGCAAAGAACCCATGGACAAGTGTATAGCCATCAATATACTAATGTGTTCTAAGCAAAAGGAAAATGTGGGAAACTTCTAAATGCTATTGAATGATTTTATTTTCAAAGATCCAGAAGTGGGAACCAGCAGCATTCTCATATGCATGAGGAAGTAACCTATCTGGCCTTTGAAAATATAAGGAGATTCGAGATGGGTGCTTGATAAGGTAGAAAATGATAAATATCATCTACACAGTGATATTTAAAAACCAGTGACTTTGGCTTTTCCTGTTTGGGGGATAGGCAACATTCAGAAATGTGTCTTCTGAAAATGCTCACAATCTTCTATAGCTTTATGGCTCTTAGCCACTTATTTCTTAATGCCCTTCCTTCTTTTGAAACGTTAAATACACCCCATCAGAGAAGTGACTTTCTCCTCTGTAATTATCGCCAGGATACTTTATATTCTTTCCCACTTGGACCTCATATAAAACCTCTGGTTTAGCAGTGTGTCTGCTATGGGCAGACATCATAGCTTTTAGTTGACTTAACAGATTTTAGACAAAATGTACTTTTTTCTCATACGTGAATTAGTTTCTCACCAACTTATCAACAGCTTTCTGTCAAAGTTGGCTTTCGGTTTCATTTTCACGTACATGCGCACATACACACAATTCATTAACACTTTCAGCAGGGGTCTTCCAGAACTGATCCCCAACAAGTTCCCCTCTATTCTATTTGGTTCGTGTCTTTGTCTGCATTATATTGCTCATTGTTAAGTATTTTCAGTTTCACTCTGATCCTCGCTGCCTTAGGTGCTGGAGATATGTAGCTGAACAAAACACAGAGTCCCTATCTTCCTGGAGTTGTGCGTGCCTCATTTATTCACACAAGCCCTGCATTTTCCACAGAGGATTGGTGGGTGACTGACCAAAATATAGTTTATAAGATATAAAATAATGAACATAAGTAATAGTGCAAATTAGAACAAAAAAGAAATGTAAGGCAAAATAAAACTAAAGGCAAGATTAGGGTATCTATTTGTTTTACCCAATATCACTTTGTAGTTTCTAAAACAAGAGGGAAAATAAAGAATATTCAGAATAATTATGGCTCTTTCCCCCTTCCTTCCTTTCTCTTCTTGAATAATTCAGTATTGAAGACTTTAGGTAGGACACAGCAAAATAGTTTCCGTGTTTGTGGGGAGAGCTGGAGTAGCCCAGAGCAGGGTATTGGGGCCAGAGTTGGGTAAGAAGAGCATCTGCAAGTGGGAGCTGCCTGCCATGGGAAAGCCAGGGACTGAGTCAAATGCCCATGCATGAGGAGGTCCAGCTCAGGGTGTCAGTATCTGAACAGGATGGGGTCGGGGTGTACCTGCAGGGAGACAGCTCAGCTTCAGATATCAGCATGAGAAGGGCATCAGCATGGAAGGCTAGCCCAGTGCAGGGTGAGGCTAGTGCAGCATGAGGGTGGCATCCATGTGGGTGGGAGGGGGCATCATGGAGTGTAAAAGCCTAAGTAGTGTGAGGGAGATATTAACACTGTGTGGGGGAGGGTGGCGGGGGAGGGTACCCTGCATGTAGAGTCAGGACCTGAGTCCTGTGAGGAGTGTATCAGTGCAGGGGGAGATGGTGACTCAGAGTGGGGAATTGAAGCCAATGGGATGGGATGGTAAATATTCTTGCATGAGGTGGCCTGATACGGGGAGCCAGGGCCTGAGCAGGGTGAGGCAGATATCCACATGGGGTGGAAGCAGGTATAGGGAATCAGAGCCCAAATAGAGCGAGAAGCATGTGTACACCTTGGGACAATTCTGTGCACAAGGTTGGGGCCCAAGCAAGGTGAGGAGGACTATTACACAGGGAGTGCCCGAACCCAAGTGGGTTAGGAGGCCTCCACACGGGGGGCCTGGTGATGTGGGGTAGTGATTGGGAGCTCAGATGGAGGGGGGAGGGGACACACATGGTGAAGAGTACATTGCTGCGGGAAGGACAGCAGCAGGGATAAGGGCTAATTTCTTAGAGGGTTTAATCAAATAAGTATAGTGAAGATCATGGGAGTCAGGTTCGCCAGTCTGAGAAATGGCATTACAAGTACAGAAAGAATATTAGATTTCATCTAGAGGTAATCCTGCACCAGGCTGATGGGGAAAAGCGCATGATAAAAATGTTATGTAAAAAACAGGATTGGGGTGCCTGGGTGGCTCAGTGGGTTAAGTGTCTGCCTTCGGCTCAGGTCATGATCCCAGGGTCCTAGGATCGAGCTCCGCGTCCAGCTCCCTGCTCAGTGGGGAGTCTGCTTGTCCCTCTCCCTCAACCCCACCCAGTTTGTGCTCTCTCTCAAATAAATAAATAAAATCTTTAAAAAATAAAAATAAATAAGATTAAAAAAAGTGTAAAGAAATGCAGCAGTTTTATTTTCTGAGTAGTCCCATAGTAGAGGGACTTTGCATACTGGGGAATGTCTATTCTTCAACCAAAAAGGCAGAAAAGTCTGCTTTTTAAAAAGACTTTTAAAAAGTTCCATTCCCTTTTTGGCTTTATGATAAACCCTAGGGGAAAGCTAAGCTCCATGAGTGATCTGTATGTCACCAGTTCCCGAATGTGAGGGTTTCATAGAAAGATAACATTTCCAGAAAACAGAACAAAACAAAAAAAAGTAGACAGTTTAATGAGGTTTTAAACTTTGTGTTAAGGAAAAAAAATCTAAACTTCCAACTATTGCTAACATCATTTTGTAAAAGAAAATGCAAATTTACTACCAACAAAAAATAAGAAGGAAAAGGAGAGATCCTCTTAGAATAAAAGAATCCTGTCAATTAAACAAATGTGGAAGTTGAGGTGATCTATGCCCTTCTGACATAATTCTGAAGAATACACAAGAACCCTGTGAACCCCATGCAAAGTAACATTGTTAGGTTTGCATAATTTACTTAGTTTTTAGTTTGGGAGGGGGGGAAGACAGTTGAAACAAATATTTTATCCAGACTTTTCATTTTAACTTTAATGGGTTTATGTCAATTTGAGGATTAAATTTCATTCATTATTGATATCATTTAGGATCATTCTAATATTATATAAAATAAAAAGCCTATATTTTTGGAAGTAGTCAAAATATGCACCATTGAAAGCACATTATTCTGTACATTACTCAGTGTAGAATTATTGAATCAATATAATTGTATACCTGAAATTAATATGTTGTATGTTAATTATACCTCAATAAAAAAAGTTTTTTAAGTAGCACACTATTGTTCATAAAATTTGGTCACAGAGAATTACATACCTTAAGATTTTTAAAAAGATGTTACTTAGTCCAACTCCTTATCTTCAAACAAGTAAGACTGCATTGACATTTTTTAGATGAGGCAGTTCAGGATCAAAGAGAGCATAAGATTTACCTGAGGATTCTGAATTCCGATTGTGACAGTCCAAACATTTTTTATTTGGAGTACTGGCACTCTTAATTTACAGATGATAGGAGAAAATCAAAATAAATTTCCAGACACAAGGTACAACCCCCACAACCACTACCACCAAAAAAAAAAAAAAAAAAGATAAGAAGATGAAATAAATAGCCCAGATTTTCACTTAATGGCATTCAAGGTCATACAGAGCTATAAGATGCATAACTGTAATTGTACAAAGGACTGTAAAATTAAAAATTTGTAGATGGGTTATTATTGACTGTGTTATTTTTATTCCTTAGGGGGAAAGACTTAATTTCCCAAATCAAATTGCTTTGCATTTCTTATAACCTTAAAGTACATAATGCATCTACTTTCAATTCAGAAAATTAAGACAGTTTTCTTTCATTGTTTTTATTACTGCCAAGCAAAATATTAGGAGTACTTCTGAAGAATTGTAAATTTTATAGCAACACTCTAACAAAAGGATGAATATGGTACAAGATCTTTAAAATCAAAATCAGTAATATAGAAATAGTAACAGAAATAGAAATAGATGCTAGTGCAATGTTAATGTAGGCATCAGAGACACAGGGGTCAACTCAAAGCGCCCTGTTAAGTGTCTGTGTTAGTGTAGGCATTTTTTCAAAATATAAATCTAATTTATTAAGTCTTAGAAGTATTTCTTGAATTAAGAGATATTGAAGAGGCAGTATACTAAAAATGGAGATGCAACATCAGAATTGTAGATACTTGTACTTGGGTAGAATGTTCTATGAGAATATCCATGATTATATTTAGAGTAGAAGTTACCAAAAGGGCACTTGGAAAAAAATCATGATTCTGTTACAAATTTTTTCAAACATACAAGAAGTAGAAAAAAATAATGTAATGAACTACCATATTCCCATCACACAGATTCAACAATTTTTAAGATCTTGGCACATTTGCTTTATTTTTTTTTCTTAAAACTATTTAAGAATCACAACATGTCATTTCATCTTTATGTAGTTGGTGTCTCTAAAAAATTAACCATGATGACATTATCATATTGATCAAAATTAAAAATAAATCTTTTGTCACCATCTTATACACAGTACATGAGGCAAATTTATTAGCTTGATTCACAAATGTCTCTAGGTTGACTTATTCTAATCAGGACTCAAACAAGGTCCACTTATTACAAATGGTTGTTAATCTCTTTAGGTCCTTTTTAAAAAAAAAAATTATTAACCTCTTGCTAGTATAGTACATTTGTCACGATTAATGAACCAAGTTCATAAACATTATTATTACCTAAAATCTGTATTTAGATTTTCTTAGTTTTTACCCAGTGTCCTTTTTCTGTTCTAGGATCCCATCTAGGGTACCGCATTACATTTAGTTATCATGTCTGCTTAAGCTCCTCTTGCCTGTGACACTTTTTCAGAGTTTCCTTGTTTTTGATGACCTTGATATTTTTGAGGATTACCAGTTATTTTGTAAAAAGTCCCTCAATTGAGATTTTTCTCATGATTAGATAGACTAGGGTTATTGATTTTGGGGAGGAAGACCACAGAGGTAAATCGTCATTCTCATCACATCACATCAAGGATACATATTATCAACATGACTTATTACTATTAATATTGACTTTTATCCCCTACCTGAGGAAATGTCATCATGTTTTTCCACTGTAAAGTTACACTTTTTTCCCCCTTCTCCGTATGAGGCCAACACCGAAGGGATGGAGAGAGAGGCCCCATCTCTTTGATAATTCCATAAATTATTTGGAATTTTCCTGAATGGAAGATTTGTCTGTTCTTCCCTGTTTATTTATTTAATTATTCGTTATTCAGTAAGTTACTTATCCATTAAGACATTTATATCAGTGAAGATTTATAGTTATTTATACTTTGGGCTATAATCCAATACCACTTTATTTTGTTGCTCAAATTGTTCCAGCTTTGTCAGAAGGTCACTTTGGGTTGACTCCTGTGGCTCTGATGTACCGCATCTTTTTGTTTGTTTTCCTCCCACACTTCCTTATTTTCTGGCACTGCAAGATGCTCCAGACTTATTATCTATATTCCCTGCCCTAGCCTAAAACCAGACATTTCTCCAAGGAGCCCTGGTGCATTTTATTGGAGAATGGTATTAGAAACCAAGATCTGGGCTCTGGTATGCTTGTTGCTACTGGAGTGTCTGTCACTGTTAATTGGCCTTTTGAGCTAACAGAGCAAGGACATATATGTGTATATACTAGAGAGAGAGAGAGATAGATGATAGATAGATATTTATTTACATAACCAGATAGAAATTTTATGTATATATAACATACTCATGAACTCATGAGTTCATACTGGTGTCTCTAACTATAACCCATTACCATGTGAACCCTGGAGCCTTCTTTGATATTCATAACTGCCCATTCCAACAGTGAGAAACTTGACTCCCAGCATCTGCCATGCATTTATTTACTTGTTCAATTTCAGTATGGATATATAGTGGTTGTATTTGTTTCCTAGGGATACTGTAATAAATTACCACAAACTTGGTGGCTTAAAACAGCAGAAATTTATCTTCTTAAGTTCTAGAGCCTAGAGTCCAAAATCAAGAGGAAGAAATATGGAAGGTGAAAAAAACCAGAATAGATCATAAGAGAGATGTAGAACATGGTCAAAGGTTTTATAGTTGTATAGTTGGAATCCCAGAAAAAGAGAAGAGAGAAAATAGGAAAGAAGCAATAATTGAAGAGTCTGCAAGTACACTACCAATCTGAGGTAAGACATCAACCCACAGATTCAAGAAGCTCAGCAATCCCAAGTAGGGCAAATTCAAACAAAACCATACCTAAGCACACCATGGTCAAGCTGAAAGCCAAAGATGAAGATAAAATCTTAAAAGCAATCAGAAAAAAAAAAAAAAGACAACAGAAATTATGAAATAACATAATATGTAATGACATTTTTTTAGATACTGACAAAAAACCCTGCCAATGTGGAATTCTAATTTAGCTGAGATAATATAACAGAGGCCAGATTTATCCATTTGCCTCAAACAAACAAGCAAAATATCTAAACAAAATATATGGAATGATTTTTGGCATTGGACATCAGACGGCACAACACATTCCTGAAAGAAGGGAAACAAGATGAGCCCTACTATTTCCCAGCTTACTGGCTGGGGAAAGTTTTGAGGCTGCAGTGCAGGAAGGGGAATCCAAGTGAGAGTTAGCAGTCTCCCTGAGTTGAGGAAATAGAAGTTGGGAGTCTGGGGAGGCCAGGGTGATTGAGTTTGCAGTATAAAGTATGGGAAAGAGAGCTGCATAGAGAGTGTTTTCTAGAGATCTGCAGTACCTCTCAGGTCTTCATCTGAATATTGAGCAATGCATGCATATGAGGAAGCTACTTGAGGTTGGGAATAGAACACTTTGAAAGGATTAGACGGGACAATCCTTACACCAATTGGAATAGTTTGTGTTCTTACCCACCATAGTGGAAGTCCTTGTGATTTATGGGACATGGGGTAGAGTATTCAGGACTGACTTATCCATGAGGAGAATCAGTCGTAGATTAAAGGCTGCTCTGATCCTTCAGTAAGGGAATGGGTAAATAAACTAGTACATCCAAACAGTGGATTATTTTCAACACTGGAAAGAAATAAGCTATCAAGCCATGAAAAGACATGGATGAATCTTAAATATATATTACTAGTGAAAGAAGCCAGTCTGAAAAGGCTATCTGCTATGTGGTTTAACTATATGACATTCTGGAAAAGGCAAAACTATGGAGATGGTAAAAAGATAAGTGGTTACCAGGGGTTGGGGTTGGGGGAAAGGATGAATATGCAGAGCACAGAGGATTTTTAGGGTAGTGAAAACACCTTGTGTGATATCATAATGATAAATACATTTGTCCAAACCCATAGAATGTACAACACCAAAATGACCCTAAGGTGAACTGCACTTTGGGTGATAATGCTGTCAGTGTAGGTTCATCAGTTGTAACAAATATCACACTTTGATGGGATATGTTGATAATGACAGAAGCTATGCGTTTGTGGGGGCAGGGGTTATATGTATGAAATCTTTGTACCTTTGGTCAATTTTGCTTTGAGCCCAAAACTACTCTTACAAAAAGTTTAAAACAAAACAACCCGTCATCCTAGAATTTTGCAATTGATGAAACTATCCTTCAAAAATCAAAGTGAAATGGAAACATCTTACGTTGAACAAAAATGAGAGTATTCCTGTCCAGTAGACCTGCACTACAAGAAAAACCAAAGAAATATTCAGGATGTCTTTCAGTATTCATCCCTTTAGGATAAAGGGAAATAATACCAAATGAAAACTCAGATCTTTACAAGGAAAGAAGAGCACCAGAAATGGTAAATTTGTAGGTTAAAATAAAATAACTTTCTTCTTACCTTAAATTATGTAAGAGAAAATTGACTTGAAATTTTTAAAATGTAGGGTTTATAACAGAAGAAAAACTTATGATAATAGTATAAAGGAGGGGAATTGGGCAAAGGGAAGTATACTGTTGTAAGTTTCTTATATATGAAGTGGTAGACTAATAAGATTAAAATGTACATTGTAAACTCTAGAACAATCGTTAAGAAAATTAAGCAAGGGATAACTAAAATATAATTAAGATAAAATTGAATAGTACAAAAATACATGTTTTTTTCCCCAAGGTTTTATTTAAATTCCAGTTAGTTAACATACAATGTAATATTAGTTTCAGGTGTAGAATTTAGTGGTTCAACACTTCTATACAATACCCAGTGCTCATCCCAACAAGTTGCACTCCTTAATCCCCATCACCTATTTCACCCCTCTTCCCAGCCACCTCCCCTCTGGTAACCATCAATTCTCTATAGTTAAGAATCTGTTTCTTGGTTTTACTCTCTTTTTTTTTCTTCAAAAATACATGGTTAACCAACAGAAGTCAAGAAAGGAAGAATGAAGTATTAATGAGACAAAAAAAATAAGATGATACACAAATTCAACTATATGAATGTTAATTAAATGTAAATGGATTAAACAATTAAAATGCAAAGATTATGTATCTGGATTTTTTTTTAAAACCCTCACATCTGAAAATTGAATTAAGAAAGCAATTCCATTTATAATAGCATCAAAAACAGTGAAATACTTAGGAATAAATTGAACAAGAGAACTGCGAAAATTGTACTACAAATCATTGTTGAAAGATTAAAAAGGCCTCAATAAATGGAAAGATATTCTATGTCATGCATCATATGACTATTGTTAAAAATGGCAATATTCCCTAAAATGATCTATGGAGTTAATGCAATCCCCACCAGATTCTAGCTGGCATCTTTGTAGAAATGGACAAACTAATCCTAAAATTCATATGGAAATGCAAGGGATCCCAAATAGCCAAAGCAATCTTGAAAGAGAATAGCAAAGTTGGAGGATTTACACTTCCTGATTTCAAAACTTTATACAATGCTACAGTAATCAAAATGGCATGGTACTAGCATAAGGATAGACATAGAAATCAGTAGAACAGAGCTAAGACTCGGACATAAATCCTCATATTTACATTAAGTTTTCAACAGAGGTAGCAAGACCATCCAATGGGGAAAGACTAGTCTTTTCAACAGATGGCATTGGGACAGCTAGATAGCCACATGCAAAAGAATGCCTCACACCTTATGTTTTATAAGATTTAAAGATTCTTTTGATGGTGCGATGATGAAAAGCAAAACTCTTTGTTCCTTAGAACTCCAAATGAGAGAAAGCTGCCCTGTAGGCCACATGGGATTGCACCTGGGGACAAAGTAACAGCAAACTGGAGCTGTAGGGGGCAGCTTAGTGGGGCAAGTGGGGTGGGGTTAGTTAGGTTTCATAGGCTCCCTTTAGATTGGCTAATTTGAATAATTCTGTGGGCTCTGGGGCATAGGGACTGTACCTGGTTGTCTGGTATCTATCTCTGGGGCAATTAGAGTGGGCACATAATGGCTCAAGAGTGTAAGGCTGATAAGGGAAATGGTTGGAATGTGGACTTTATCAGTTGCTCGAGAAGAACTGACCAGCCTCTAGCCAGGGCCTCAGAACTGGGTCAAGACAGCATTTCACCACAAAGCTGTAGTACACCATATATAAAAATTAACTCAGAATGGGTCAAAGACCTAAATGTAAGAGCTAAAGCTATAAAACTCTTCGAAAAAACAGGCATAAGTTTTCATGACCTTGAATCAAGGAATGATTTCTTAGATATAACACCAAAAGCACAAGTAATAACACTGCGCTTCATCAGAATTAAAAAGTTTTGCGTAAAGACAGCTCACAGAATGGAAGAGGATATTTGCAAATCACATATCTGATAAGGCACATATATCCAGAGCAGTCAAAGAACTACTACAGCTTGTCTTTATCCTTAATCTTTTGTCTGCTTGATGTATGAGAGACTGAGAAATATGCATGTTCGGTTTGCTTTCTATTTTTCAAGGCGGTACTATTAGGTACATGCAGAGTCAAGATTGTTTTCTCATCTTGGTGGATTGTTCATTTTATTTTTAGGATATATCTGTTTTTATTTATTTAGCGTTATTTCACCTTAAATTTTGAAGACATGGTTGAACTGTCTCCAGATCTACTGATACCATGTGACCCACAGCTCCTACCTTAAATCGCATGGTTTCTGGCATGGCCAGCCCCTACCCTAAGACTTGGGTATGGCCAGCTCTACTTTAAGAATCAATCTGGCCAGCCTCTACCCTAAACAAAGACACTCCTCTCAGGTTACATAGATTATCTCCCAGACATTGAAGCAAGACCTCTCTTTAGACAAAGCCAATTCTTTACTAGTACACATATATGTAAGTTTATAAGTTTATTTCAGGATTTGGAGGAACATGTGCTGAACTGAGGATAATAGTTCCCTCTGGAGAGAAAAGTGATAGTGGTGGTAGTAAATGGGTACTTACCTTTATCTGGATGATTAAATTTTCATGTACTGCATAATTTTTTAATTATTTTAAAATGAAAAGACTAATTAAGACTAACTTTGGGAAAATGGAAAGAGAAGTTACATTCAATAGAATGAAATTCATTAATTATATCCAGATATGGAAAGATAAGCCATCAGGAGGAATTCTACTGTTATGAGAGTAGACCAATTATTTCAAGATACATGAAGTAACCATGATCATAGTCTGGGCATGACTTTGATATAGCTATCAAGTTTAAAATGAAACATTGTCAGGAATGTACAAATAGGATGTATACTATTTGAAGAAATCATCATTTATTTATAGTAACATCTAGTATCCTCCTTATCAGTTGTTTGTCAAATTTTAGAATTTAGTTTATAATCCTTGGCTCATTGAAAATCAGATTGTATAAATATGAACAATTGTTTTTGTTTTTTTCAAAGATTTTATTCATTTATTTGACAGAGACACAGCAAGAGAGGGAACACAAGCAGGGGGAGTGGGAGAGGGTGAAGCAGGCTTCCCGCTGAGCAGGGAGCCCAATGCAGGGCTCAATCCCAGGACCCTGAGATCACGACCCGAGCTGAAGGCAGACACTTAACGATTGAGCCACCCAGGTGCCCCAATATGAACAATTGTAAATCTATATGTTGGGTACATGGGTATTATATTCTCTGTGCTTTTTTTTTTTTTTTTAAAGATTTTATTTATTTATTTGACAGAGACACAGCGAGAGAGGGAACACAAGCAGGGGGAGTGGGAGAGGGAGAAGCAGGCTCCCTGCCGAGCAGGGAGCCTGATGTGGGACTCGATCCTGGGACCCCAGGATCATAACCTGAGCCGAAGGCAGACGCTTAACGACTGAGCCACCCAGGCGCCCTCTCTGTGCTTTTTTTGTGTGTTTAGAATGCCATTAGATTATTAAACTCCAGGGTGATTTATGACTGCCTAGGAATAGGGGATTTCATATAGCTTTCCATCCATTTACTGGGTTCTCAGTCTAAGAAGGATGACTTTTCAAGATAGAGGAGCATCATTCTTTCATCAAGTGTATAGATACAGCCACTCTGGAAAACATTGTGGAGGTTCCTCAAAAAGTTAAAAATAAAGCTACCCTATGACCCAGCAATTGCACTACTGGACATTTACCCCAAAGATACAGATGTAGCGAAAAGAAGGGCCATATGCACCCCAATGATCATAGCAGCAATGTCCACAATAGCCAAACTGTGGAAAGAGCCAAGATGCCCTTCAACAGACGAATGGATAAAGAAGATATGGTCCATATATACAATGGAATATTACTCAGCCATCAGAAAGGATGAATACCCAACTTTTGCATCAACATGGATGAGACTAGAGGAGATTATGCTAAGTGAAATAAGTCAAGTAGAGAAAGTCAATTATCATATGGTTTCACTTATTTGTGGAACATAAGGAATAGCATTAGGAGAAGGAAGGGAAAAATGAAGGGGGGGATTCAGAGGGGG
>NC_138377.1:108655869-108671485 GCF_054177405.1 Leptonychotes weddellii
GATCCTGGAGTCCCAGGATCGAGTCCCGCATCGGGCTCCCTGCTCGGCAGGGAGTCTGCTTCTCCCTCTGACCCTCCTCCCTCTCATGCTCTCTGTCTCTCATTCTCTCTCTCTCAAATAAATAAATAAAATCTTTAAAAAAAAAATAATAAAAGTCACATATTTGGTGGAGGACTTGATTTCAGAATGAAAAAACCTTATCAATTGCAATTAAGTACATGCCATTTATTGTATTTTAATTGCATACATTATAATAAAGCTGTTTCTAAAAGAATACAATAACTTTACATGTCCTGATATTGAAAAATCTCAAGATATAGAACTAAGAGAAA
This sequence comes from Leptonychotes weddellii, assembly GCF_054177405.1. NCBI lineage: Eukaryota > Metazoa > Chordata > Mammalia > Carnivora > Phocidae > Leptonychotes > Leptonychotes weddellii. Next base: position 108,656,202 of record NC_138377.1, read on the forward strand.
AAAAACCTCACATAATAAGATCCCACAAAGATATCTTAAAATGTGTATTTGAAAAAATAGTTGGAGGCATATACAATAAATTTTTGAGTAGTTATCCTGGGGTAAATGTGGAGAGGTCTCACCTCATATGTGATACATTTTTATTATAATTGAATTTTAATTTCATCATAATCATAATCATAAGCAAGTTTTGATTTTTTTTCATTTAGTATTACACATTCTATTTGATCCTGCAATTTCAATACCAGGAGTTAACCCTCAGATACTTTGCACAAAAACATGTTATAAATGCAAGGATTCTCACTGTAGTATTCCTTATAACAACCTAAGAATGGATACATCTCAATTTCTATTAATTTGCATATTAGCTTCCTATATCTATGTATCGGATTACCCTAAAACCGCAGCTTAGAGCAACAGACTTATCACAGATTTTCTGTGGGTCAGGAATCTGAATGTAATCTCAGGTCTGCTATCAAGGTGTTGGCTGGAGCTAGGGTCTCATCTAAAGGCTCAAATGAAGGAGGATTGCTTCTTAAGCTCACTCAGATGGTCATTGGCAGGATTCAGCTCCTCACAGACAACTGGACTTTTTTTTTAATTGTAAAATTTTCTTTTTTTTATTTCAAATTTTTATCTAAATTCTAATTAGCTAACAAATAGTATAATATTGGTTTCAGGAGTAGAATTTAGTGATTCATCACTTACATATAACACCCAGTGCTCATCATAACAAGTGCTCTCTTTTATACTCATCACCCATTTAGCCATCCCCCATCTACCTCCCTCCATAAATCCTCAGTTTGTTCTTGATAGTTATGAGTCTCTTATGGTTTGCTTCTCTCTTTTTTCCCCCTCCCATAGGTTCATCTGTTTTGTTTCTTAAATTCCACATATGAGTGGAGTTTGTTATTTAACACAGTATTGGAAGTCTTCACCTCAGCAATCAGACGACAAAAAGAAATAGAAGGCATCCAAATCATCAAGGAAGAAGTCAAACTTTCACTATTTGCAGATGACATGATACTCTAGGTAGAAAACCCAGAAGACTCTACCAAAAAATTGCTAGAACTAACACATGAATTCAGCAAAGTTGCAAGATATAAAATCAATGTACAGAAATCTGTTGCATTTCTATACACCAATAATGAAGCAGCAGAAAAATAAATCAAGGAATTGATCCCATATATAATTGCACCCAAAACAATAAGATACCTAGGAATAAACCTAACCAATGAGGTAAAAGATCTGTATTCTGAAAACTATAGCACACTTACGAAAGAAATTGAAGAGGACAAAAAGAAATGGAAAAACATTCCATGCTCATTGATTGGAAGAATAAACATTGTTAAAATGCCCATACTGCTCAAAGCAATCTGCACATTTAATGCAATGCCTATCTAAATACCATCAACATTTTTCACAGAGCTAGAACGAACAATCCTAAAATTTGTATGGAACTAGAAAAGACCCTAAATAGCAAAGCAATCCTGAAAAAGAAAAGTAAACCTGGAGACATCATGATTCCAGACTTCAAGTTATATTATAAAGCTGTAGTCATCAAGACAGTATGGTACTAGCATAAAAACTGATGCACAGATCAGTACAACAGAATACAAAACCCAGAAATGGACCCACTACTATATGGTCAACTAATCTTATTATAATTTATTGTATTTCTGTGGTTTTGATTGTGATGTCCCCTCTTTCATTCATGATTTTATTTATTTGGGTCCCTTCTCTTCTTTTTGATCAGTCTGGCTAGGGGGTTATCAATTTTATTAGTTCTTTCAAAGAACAAGCTCTTACTTTTGTTGACCTGTTCTATTTTTTGGTTTCTATATCATTTATTTCTGCTCTAATCTTTATTATTTCCCTTCTTCTGCTGGCTTTAGGCTTTATTTGCTGTTCCTTTTCTAGCTCTTTTAGATGCAAGGTTAGGTTGTGTATTTGGGACTTTTCTTGTTTCTTGAGGCTGGCCAGTATTGCTATATACTTCCCTCCTAGGACTGCCTTTGCTACATCTCAAAGGTTGTGGACTGTCATGTTTTCATTTTCATTTGCTTCCATGTATTTTTTATTTCTTCTTTAATTTCCTGGTTAACCCATTCATTCTTTAGTAGGATGTTCTTTTTTTTTTTTTTTAGGATTGATTGATTGATTTGACAGAGAGAGAGCATGCACAAGCAAAGGGGAGCAGCAGGCAGAGGGAAAGGGAGAAGCAGACTCTCCGCTGAGCAAGGGACCCAACATGGGGCTCGATCCCGGGACCCTGGGATCGTGACCTGAGCTGAAGGCAGATGCTTAACTAACTGAGCCACCCAGGCACCCCTAGTAGGATACTCTTAACTTCCATGTATTTGTGGTCCTTCCAGATTTTTTCTTGTGGCTGACTTCAAGTTTTATAGTGTTGTGGTCTGAAAATACGCATGGTATGATCTCAAACTTTTTGTACTTGTTGAGGGCTGATCTGTGACCAGTATGTGATCTATTCTAGAGAATGTTCCATGTGCACCTGAAAAGAATGTGTATTTTGCTTCTTTAGGATGAAATGTTCTGAATATATCTGTTGAGACCATCTGGTACAGTGTGTCCTTCAAAACCCTTGTCTCCTTGTTGATCTTCTGCTTAGATGATCTATCCATTTGCTGTGAGTAGGGTGTTAAAATTCCCTACTATTATTGTATTATTATCAATGAGTTTCTTTATGTTTGTTATTAATTGATTTATATATTTGGGTGCTCCCAAGTTGGGGGTATAAATATTTAAAATTGTTAGATCTTCTTGAGGATAGACCCCTTAATTATGAGATAGTGCCTTTCTTCATACAGTTTTTTATTTAAAATCTAGTTTGTCTGATATAAGTATGGCTAGTCTGGCTTTCTTTTGATGTCCCTTAGCATGATAGATGGCTCTCCATCCCCTCACTTTCAATCTGCAGGTGTCTTTATGTCAAAAAATGAGTCTCTTGCAAGCAGCATATCGATGGTTCTTTCTTTTTTTTTTTTTTAACCATTCTAATACCCTATGTCTTTTTTTTTTTTTTTTTTTTGCGAGAGAGAGAATGAGAGACAGAGAGCATGAGAGGGAGGAGTGTCAGAGGGAGAAGCAGACTCCCTGCCGAGCAGGGAGCCCGATGCGGGACTCGATCCCGGGACTCCAGGATCATGACCTGAGCCAAAGGCAGTCGCTTAACCAACTGAGCCACCCAGGCGCCCCCTATGTCTTTTGATTGGAGCATTTAGTCCATTTACATTCAGAGTGACTATTGATAGATATGAATTTAGTGCCATTGTGTTACTTGTAAATGTGGTGTTTCTGGTGATGTTCTCTGTTCCTTTCTGGTCTTTGTTGTTTTTGGTCTTTCCTACTCAAAGGGTCCCCTTTAATATTTCTTGAATGGCTGGTTTAGTGGTCATGAACTCCTTTAGTTTTTGTCTGTCTGGGAAACTCTTTATCTCTCCTTCTATTCTGAATGACAGCCTTGCTAGATAAAGCATTCTTGGCTGCATATTTTTCTCATTCAGCATGTTGAATATATCATGTCACTCTTCTGGCCTGCCAAGTTTCTGTGGACAGATCTGCTGCAACCCTGATTTGTCTTCCCTTGTAGGTTAAGGACTTTTTTTCCCTTGCTGTTTTCATGATTCTTGCCTTATTTGTGTATTTTTTGAATTTGACTATGGTATGTCTTGGTGTCGGCCAGCTTTTGTTGATTTTGATGGGAGTTCTCTGTGCTTCTTGGATTTCGGTGTCTGTTTCCTTACCCAGATGAGGAAGTTTTCAGCTATAATTTGCTCAAATAAATCTTCTGCCCTTTCCCCCCTCTCTTCTTCTTCTTCTTCTTCGACTCCTATGATACAAATGTTATTATGCTTTAAGGAGTCACTGAGTTCTCTAAGTCTACATCCATGAGCTAATACTTTTCTTTCCCTCTTATTTTCAGTTTCATTATTTTCCATAATTTTATCTTCTATATCACTGATTTGTTCCTCTGTTTCATCCATCCTCATTGTCATTGCATCTTGTCAGTTTTGCATCTCAGTTATAGCGTTTTTTTTATTTTGGCCTGACTAGTTTAGTTCTTTCATCTTTGCAGTAAGGGATTCTCTAGTGTCTTCAATGCTTTCCTCAAGTCCAGCTAGTATCCTTATAATTATTGTTTTAAATTCTGTCCAGGCATCTTACTTATATCTGTGTTGATTAAATCCTTGGCTGAGACTTCTTCCTATTCTTTCTTTTGGGGTGCTCTGTCTTGTCATTTTGTGTAGGTCACTGTGTGTGCGTGTGTGTGTGTGTGTGTTAAGCCTGTTATATTCCTGCCCCTGAGAGTAATGGCTATATTAAGAAGACGTCCTGTACTGTTTTGGGCCTGGTGCTTCAGGAAGTGCTTCAGAGTGTGCACTCTGCTGTTTTGTTTTGGCTGCTCTTTCCCTCAGGTCAGTACTCTGCAGTGGGGCGTGTTTGGACCTTATCCAGCGTGTGGCAAGTTTTAACTAGCTGTATTCTGGTCTGCTTGTTAAAAGAAGCTAGGTCTGGGGTCCCTGGGTGGCTCAGTCAGTTAAGCGACTGCCTTTGGCTCAGGTCATGATCCCAGGGTCCTGGGATTGAGCCCTGCATTGGGATCCCTGATCCATGAGGAGCCTGCTTCTCCCTCTCCCTCTGCCCCTCCCCCTAATGCTCTCTCTCGCTCTGAAATAAATAAATAAAATCTTAAAAAAAAAAAAGAAAAAGAAGCTAGATCCTATTTCCCCTAGAGCTGAAGCTTTGCAGCACTCTATGATCAGTAGACTTGGTTCATGCAAGGGCTTTGTGTTGGTCTTCTGGGGGAGGGGTCTGCTGCCCTGATTCTCACTTGGACTTGCCCTAATGGAGATGCACTTGCAGAGTGTAAGGGGATGGGGCTTGGTGTGAGTGGCTCCAGTTTCCACTGAGGGGTGCTGTGTTGCTCACTGAAGTTGGTCACTACTGATGGCAGGGGGGTGGGAGGGTGGGGAGGTGGGATGAGGGGAGTGGAATCACCCAGCTCTCTCCTCCTGGACAGGGGAGTTTGCGCCTGCCACTCTTCAGGAAGCCCTCACGGGAGAGCAAACATTCTCCCATCTTGTGTCCCTGGCTTCCATCAGATCCCTGCCTATACTCTGTGTCCAAGCTGTCTGCCTGCCAGGCAGCACAGTTCCCCTGTGTTTTATCTCAAGTGTTTGGCTAGGTTTCAAAACTCCAAATTTTAGGGACCTGGCGCAGTGTGGACCCACACTGATCCTCTGGGGCAGGGTCTCCCCAGGCTGTGGCCAGTGCTGGTTTGTCCTAGAAAAGCAGTTGTGTGACCATATAGTGGTTTGGAGTTTGTGGTAAAGTGCAGCTAAAAGTTGGCACCAAGGTTTCCTGCCGTCAACAAGTGTCTCTGTTCCTATGCTAATGAGCGGGGCAGCACGTTGGTGCCCACCAGCTCTTTTGTGCCCTGAGAGGCAGTGCCACCTCCCCCAAATGCACTCCAAGAAGGGAGACTATCTCTTCCTGTGTGACCAGGAGATCCTTCAACCACATTGTCTGCTCCCGGACCTCCACCCTCCTTCCCCACAGGAACACTGATAAGCCCACAAGGCACAACCCTGGTTTTGGTGCAGAATTCTAGAACTTCAGACTGTGCTCTAGTGCTTATAAAGACTTGTGGTAGTCAGCCCCTCTCTTTTTCCCAGCCAGTGATCTTAGGGAAAAGTTTTTCTTGTTCAGTCCCCTTCATGCTGCTTTCATTCCCTCTCTCTCTCTCCCTCTATCTCTTTCTCTATCTCTCTTGCTCCTTTCTTCATGATCAGGGCTCCCTTCCCTCTGCAGCACCCACAGTTCTTTTCTCCCCCAAATCAACTCTCTGCAGCTCCTATCGTCCATGATGTGGTCATTTTTATCCCTCCAGATGTGCAGTTTATTCTCTCGGTCCTTCAGATCAATTTTTTAGGTGTTCAGAATGATTTGATATTTATCTGTCTGTGTTCGAGGGACGAGGCAAGCATGGGGTCCCCCTACTCCTCCATCATCTTAACTCTTCCCAAAATTGTAAAATTTTCTCCTGGACTTTTTGTTTATTGAGATATAATTGTGTAAGTTTAAGAGGTACCATGTGTTGATTTGATACACTTGTATTTGCAATATGTTTACCACCATAGCATTCGTTAACATCTCTATCACATCACATCACATCACATGATTATCATTTGTTTTCTGTGGTGGGAACATTTAAGATCTCGTCTCTTAGCAACTTTGAAGAATGTAATACAGTATTGTTCACCATAATCACTGTGCTGTGCGTTAGATCTCCAGAACCTATTCATCATTTAGTTGCAAGTTTGTCCTTCAATCAACATTTCCCCAATTCCTCTACAACCTCCCTCCTCCACCAGTCCCTGGTAACCATCATTCTACTCTCTATTTCTGAGTTTAGTTTTGTAAGACTCCACATATAATACAATATTTGTCTTTCTCTGTCTGACTTATTTCACTTAGCATAATGTCCTCAAGATCCATGCATATTGTCACAAATGGCTGAATAATATTTCATTGTCAAGATATATAGATATAGATATAATCTACTTTATCCATTCATCTGCTGATGGACATTTGCATTGTTTCTATATCTTGGCTATTGTGAATAATGCCACAATGATATGAGTGTACGGATATTCTTTGGTTTACAAGCAACAGGACTGAAGGCCTCAGTTCATTTTATTTCATATGGATTAAGGAGTCTTAGTTCCTCATCTAATTGCTTTTTACTGGACTGCCTTCTGGCATTATTCCATTAGTCTGCATAGAGAGACATTACGGGAAATAGCTGTTTGAAATTTCCTCCTTATTTATCATGGGGATACTGTTGAGAACATTTTCCATAAAGTCAAAGTGTTTTCTTTATGAGAACCTACAGAAAAATTTCTCTCAGGTGTCACTACTAGGAGACCTGATTGTTTTAGATTATGCGTGAGGTTTTATCTTCTGGAACCCAGGCAATTTGCAACTGGTTGTTTTCTTGTGCTGTTTGGCTACTAAGAAAATCAGAAATAAATGTGTGGTTGACCTCTGGAAATTGCACAGGAACTAATGATGTGCATTACTTCACTATTTTACTATTATACCCTAAATTTCCATTTACTGTGATTTTTATTTTTTAAAAGATTTCACTTATTTATTTGAAAGAGAGAGAGAGTGCACAAGTGGGGGAAGGAGCAGGGGGAGAGCGATAAGCAGACTCTCCCTGAGTGTAGAGCTCGATGTGGGGCTCAATCCCAGGACGCTGAGATCACAACCTGTGCCATAGGCAGATGCTCAACCGACTGAGCCACCCAGGCATCCCTCATTTACTGTAAATTTTAAAATCTATTTAATTCTGTCATTTTATATGTATCTTTGTAACACACACACACACATATGTGTAGATTATATATGTGTGTGTGTGTGTGGTGTTGCTTTCAAATGAATTGCATAAAATGAATTCAAAGTCAAAAACAAATGAAATGTTGAAATTCATTTCCATTGTCTTTTGCTGCAGCTCATATCAGGCTATCTCGCAACAATGGATACTGATGTCGAAAGGCCAGCTCTCTGCCAAGAGGCTTAGAAGTGACATTTACTTTGGTCTGTCTCCCAGCCTGCGCAGATCAAAAGATTGATTTGGGCATAACTTAAATGAACCTGTCTTATAGGGGCAGACATACATTAACCAAACCAATAGAAACTGATATGTGAGTCAGAACTTCATATTATTAATTATGGGTGAAAAATACATTCATCATGTAGACTTTAGATGCTGGCATGGACATGTTTTATGAACATGGAATGACAACCAAGAGAGTTAATTTTATGCCCCAAAACAACAATAAATAAACCCTAAGGCCCAGCATACATAGCTGGGATGGTATGCTCTGGGATGATGATTAGAAAGGTTCTGCTAATCTCCAGCTCATTGACCATCCCTTTTCCCTGTTCTCAATCTTCCTTGTTATGTCCATAGTCTTGTTACAAACAATTAAAATTTTAGTTAGTAAATTATGTTTGCATTCCTGTTTTCCACTCTGAGCTTCAGTCTCTATTCGTTTTGGGGATAACTGCTTAATTATACATCTGAAAACAGTATCTTAGTTTGTTTTCTGGAAAAGATTGCCAATGATATCCGCTACCTGTGGATTTTGTTTGTGTATCTTGCAGAGGTCAACCCTATTTTCCTTATCTCTTCATTCTCGAAAGGAGCTTCTTTTCGTAAAAACATGGCAGCCTTCCTCATTTTCAAAAGCCAATTCTTTTGATTTATAGAAATGAAGACTATATTTTGGCTTTTGAACAACTAAGATTTGAACTAAAACAGAGGCAGCTTTCTATACACAATAAGCATTTAAAGATGAAATACTTGTCCAACTGACGAAAGGCTCAGAACTAACACCTACTGTTGCTTTAAACTCAGCAAGGTGACACCATCCACACTCATACCTTGTGGATGTTGGGGAACCTGTGTCACATCTGTAAGTCACCCTGAGACACAGAAGCCTGTTCTTTCTGTGGCTGCAAGCTGAGCATGGTTTCCTGACCCGCAGGTACATAGAAGCCCATAAAACTCTCAGTTCATTCAACAGCTCTGAGAAAAGGAAATTAGAAAATGCTTTGGTAGAGAGATACAGAAAAAAAAGTTTACTCTCCTATTCCAAGAATAATTTTCAAAACTAGATCTTCTCTTTCACTAGGACATCACTCTGGTCCTGTTCTTTTCTAGGAATGTGCTTGTTGCCTAAGTACCCACATGCACTCTGTGCCCACTGTCAGTGTAAACAGAGCAAGGAACCACAGGTTTAGATGAAATATCTAGAAATGTGCAAGTCCAGATTCTGGCCTCTATGCAGGTGTAGAGTCCCCTAAGACATTTAATTATTTATTCCTTGGAGGCAGAAATAGTGGAGGGAGTATGCTTTGGGGAGATCATGCAGAAGTGGGTTTTTACCCCCAGCTATTTCCGCATTTGTAAAGGGGGGTTCATGTTAGAGCCCAGTCTGATAGAGCTGTTGGGAGTTTAAAATATTTAGCATAAGTTGAGGGATGGAGATTGTGCCCACATAAAAAAATTATCTTTAGGAGGAGGTGAGAATCATCTACCCAGGGAGGGAACTCAGAGAGAAGGTAGGTGGAACAAACCCTCGGGACAGAGGAGGGACAAGATAGCCCCCCTGCCCCCAGACTGAAGGCTCTGACAGCTGGGACTGACAGTTAAGCTTTCACCTGTCATAATGCCTATACTAAGTAGAGTGGAGAAGACTCGGCAAGCCACTGCAAGATGAAATAGACTCCAGGACAGTTTTCTCCGCAGGGTTCAGAGAGAAAAACCTCCATTTGTTGGTTCGTCTGCCCAGTGGCATGAAGCCACCTAGATCTCCACACTCCTAGTGGTCTCCTGCCTTTGCCAACACTAAGGGGGCCAATGGCAAGTGAACCCACTCCAGGCAACCCCTGTTCCTTCACCTTTCCCTTTTGTCCTCAATAGACAGAGAGGACACAGATAGGACCAGAGAGTGTAATGGTCTTTAGACTTTCTTAATTACATTTTTGATAAAAACATCTTGAGTACACCTCCCTATATAGGTATAATTATTATATCTCTATGTAAATATTAGTATGTATATTATGTAACATAAAAGCAGAAAATTTCCAATGACATAAAAGAAAAATGAAAAAAAAATGGGAAAAAATGGAAAGAAAAAACCTTTCTGCATTCCAGTGGATTGTCTTATGCACAATGTAAAACTCTGGGGATTCCACCTTCCCCCCCTCCCCAACTTCAGATTAAGAAACGCTAACTTCAGACTAAGAAAAAGTTATAGTAATGGGAACTTTAAGGAAACTTGAACTGGGCTTGGAAATTCAAGTCTAGTCTTTCCACCAAAGAACCATTTTGCCATGTCTTTAAAATGCTTCTCCAGGGTGCCTGGCTGGCTCAGTCAGTGAAGCAAGTGACTCTTAATCTCAGGGTTGTAGGTTTGAGTCCCACATTGGGTGCAGAGATAACTTTAAAAAATAAAATGTTTTTAGGGTGCCTGGGTGGCTCAGTTGGTTAAGCGACTGCCTTCGGCTCAGGTCATGATCCTGGAGTCCGGGGATGGAGTCCCGCATCAGGCTCCCTGCTCAGCGGGGAGTCTGTTTCTCCCTCTGACCCTCCCCTCTCTCATGCTCTCTCTCTCTCTCTCTCATTCTCTCTCTCTCAAATAAATAAATAAAATCTTAAAAAAAATAAAAAAAATAAAATGTTTTTAAAAAAATGCTTCTCCAGCTTCCCCACAGGTTCTTTAGATTTTGGTGACCAAATTTTTGCAAAATTTCAAAACTCAAATATATAAGCATCTAGATTTGGTAAAACCAATAGGCATTGGCTTATATCCATTGTGAAAGCAATGTGAAGGCAGTCACCGCTTTGTGCTTCTTCACATGTCACTATTCCTGAGCCATTAGTTAATTAATTTGTCCGTTAATTTTGTTTATCATGAATCTTTAATCCAGCTGGCTTTCTCTGAAGTCTCAACATGGAAGGGCAAGAAAGATATGGTAATTGTTTTAGTAACTCTGGAGCAAGATATTTTGAAACTCCTTTGAAAAAACTGCTTCAAAAACCTCATGCCTTTATGTATTCCCTAGAGAGTGAAGTGTCTGATAGCCATCAAGCAAGTGTCAAGTGGAACGGCTTACAAGTATTTGTCTTTTCTGGGGGCCTTATTTGATCTGAACTCCGCAACCCTAACACTCTGAGATTAGTGTCATCACCCTCATTTACAGTAACAAGGTGTGCACCTGCAACACTAATTTGAAGTTCAAATAGGTCAAAGATGTGGTTTAGTTGCCCATGCGGGCTATAAGGAAACTTATCAGGATTAAGAAGCCCTTATTTTATATTTTATTAAACTGCTTTCTAAAGAGGTTAAACCAACCAAAGTAATTTGTTCAACAATTTACTGAGCACCAACTAAATGCAAAGTATTGTGTGAGGCACTGGGACACAGTAGTGAGCAAAACGGCTTACACCCTAAACCATTCTCACAATGTCTCACGAGGTCATGCAATCACTACTAACTAATTGTTCAAATAGTTAAACAAGATAAAATATAATATTTTAAAATCTATTTGACCATTAGCTTTTCTCCCCAATGATATACTTTTGGATTATTCTTGACATGAATTATGAACACTTAATCTTTTCTTTTCTATTCTTGAAACTAATTAGAGCTTCTTCATGTAGTTCTGGCGGCTTTAGTTTGTTTCACTTTTATGGTCAATTGTACTTTAGTAGGACGCTTTCAGCTACAAGTAGCAAAAAACTCAAATCAAACTGGCTTAAAAACTAAGGATATTAATTAACTCATATAAAAGGCAGTTCAGAGGAAGAAGAGTGATTTCAGAACTGAATAATCCAGCAGTTAAAAATGTCTTTGAAAACTGTAGACTTCCAGTTTCTGGTCTGGCATATAAGGAGCTTGGAATTCACCAGTCCATCCTCACAACAAGTGAAAAGCTAAAGAAACAAAAAAATTAATAACTCTTTTTACAGCCATTAGAGAGGTGAGGTCATTTCCAGGGCCCCAAAATTGGAGGCCCAGACAGGCAGATGCTGAGAACCACAACTTACCAGAGCAGAAATCCACAGTCAGAAACCACTGTGGGAACCAGGGGAAAATGTAAACTGTAATTGATGAATTGTTGGAGGCTCAGTGTGGACAAGTCCGTGAGTTAAAAATCCCACACTTCTGTACGCTTTACCTCCAGAAGTTCTACCATGTTCTCTCAGTGAATATAAGAAAACAAAAATAGCCCTGGATAGGGGGAAAGTACCCATTTTGAAACACACCAGGGCATTTTATTCTTTTTAACAAGAGAAAACAATTTTGCCAGATCCTAATTTACTGGTATTTTATTAGACCCTAACCAACCTGGGGGAAAGAAAATACCCAACTCCAGCCCCCTCCAGCCATTCTGTCTCACTTAAGGGGGAAGAGGGAGGAACCCAGAGGCACTGTGAAGTTCACAGCCCAGGGGCATAGACTCACTAAAAGACCTAATCATAGGACTATTGAAAGCTTCCCTTCCCCTCCTTCCACACTTTACCACCACAAGGCCTGTTTATTAGAATTTCTTTTACCCAGTGCATCATAATCGGCTTTCAACAACAACAACAAATTATAAGGCATACTAAAAGGCAAAGCACAATTTGAAGAAGCAGCAAGCAGGAGAACTGGACTCAAATATGTCAGAGATGTTGGAATTTTCAGACTGAGAATTTAAAACAATTCTGATTAATATGCTAAGCACTCTAATGAATAAAGTAGCATGCAAGAACAGGGGCAATGTAAGAAGAGAGATGGAAATTATAAGAATTAAACAGAAAGAAATGTTTGAGATTAAAAAAAAAACACTATAGAGGCACCTGTTTGCCTCAGTCAGTTAAGCGTCTGCCTTTGTCTCAGGTCATGATCCCAGGGTCCTGGGATCAAGCCCCGCATCGAGCTCCCTGCTCAGCAGGGAGTCTGCTTTGCTTCTCCTTCTTCCCCTCCCCTGCTCATGCTCTCTCTCTATATATCACACTCTCTCATTCAAATAAATAAATAAAATCTTAAAAAAAAAAAAACCCTTGTAACAGAAATAAAGAATGTCTTTTCTCTTTTTAAAGTGGGTTCCACATCCAGCATAGAGCCCAACACGGGGCCCAAACTCATGATCCTGAGATCAAGACCTGAGCGGAGATCAAGAGTTAGACAATTAACTGGGGCACCTGGGTGACTCAGTCAGTTAGGCGGCTGCCTTTGGCTCAGGTCATGATCTCAGGATCCTGGGATCGAGCCCCACATCGGGCTCCCTGCTCAGCGGGGAGCCTCCTTCTCCCTCTCCATCTGCCCCTTCCCCCTCTCATGTGCCTGCTCTCTCTCTTTTTCTCTTGCTCACTCTCTCTCTCAAATAAATAAATGCAATCTTTAAAAAAAGAGTTAGACACCTAACTGACTGAGCCACCAAGGCACCCCAAAAAATGCCTTTATGGCTCATTGGTAGACTAGACATGGCAGAGGAAATAATCTCTTAGCTTGAGGATATATCAATAGAAACTTCCAAAACTGAAATGCAAAGAAAAAGACTGAAAAAAAAAAAAAGAACAGAATATATGTGTAATTGGAATAACAGAAAAAGAAAGATAGAATAGACGCAATATTTAAAGTGACAATTATAGGAATTTCCCTGAATTAATGTCAGACACCAAACCATAGATCTGAGAAACTAAGAGAACAACAGGTAAAATAAAATAAAAATAAATAATAAAATGTAATAAAAAAAACTACACCTGGGCATATCATGTTCAAACTACAGAAAATTAAAAATTAAGAAAAATTCTTGAAAGAAGCCAGAGGAAAAAACACCTATAAAGGAGCAAAGATAAAAATTACAACTGACTTCTCCCCAGAAACCATGCAAGAGAGTGAAATGAAATATATAAAGTGTTAAGAAAGAGAAAAACAAACAAACAAAAAAACCCCTACCATAGTAGAATCTGGTAGCTTGCAAAATTATCCTGCAAAAGTGAAGGAGAAATAAAGGCTTTCTCAAACAAAAATTGAGGGAACTTGAAGCCAATTGACTTGTCCTGCAAGAAACATTAAAAGAAGTTCTTTAGAAAGAAGGAAAATGGTATAGGTCAGAAACTCAGATCTACATAAAGAAAGAAAGAGTATTAGAGAAGGAATAAGAAAAGTAAGAATAAAACTTTTATTTTTCTTATTCTTAATTGATCTAAGAGATAACAGTTTATTCAAAATAATAATAGCAACAATATATTTGATGATCATAGCTTATATATAAATGAAATGAATGACAGCAATGTTAATAAGGGATGAGAGGGAGGAATACTCAAAAATGAATTAATGCAATCTATCACATCAACAGGCAAAAGAAGAAAAATCGCATGATCATATCAATAGATATGGAAAAAAGCATTTGACAAAATCCAACACTCATTATGATGGTTAATTTTATGTGTCAACTCAAGACTGGGCTAAGGGAAGTCAAGATAGCTGATGAACATTGTTTCTGGGTGTGTCTGTGAGCGTGTTTTTGGAAGAGATTAGCATTTGTGTGGGTTGGTAAACTTAATAAAACAGATGGCTCTCCCTGGGTGGGTGGGCATTATCTAATCCTTTGAGGGCCCAAACAGAATAAAAAGGTAGAAGAAGGACAAATTCATTCTCTGCTTCAGCTGAGGCATCCATCTTCTCACACCCTCAGACATTGGCACTCCTGGGTCTTGGACTTTTAGATTCAGACTGGAATTTATACCATTAGCCTCCCAATTCTCAGGCCTGGGACTGGGACTGAATTACTCCAGTCTTTCCAGGTTCTCCATCTTGCAGATACCAGATCTAGGTACTTCTTGACTTTTATAACCATATGAGCCAATTCTTACAATAAATCTTTCTCTCATCTATCTATCTATCATCTTTTATCTATCTATCTATCATCATCTATCTATCTGTCTATCTCTATGTATATATATTCTATTCTGTTTCTCTGGAGAACCCTAATACACCTATCCATGATAGAGAAAAAAAAAATCTCGGTGAACTACGAAGAGAGCAGAATTGATCGATTTAAAAAAATATATGAAAACCCTACCACTAACATCATACTTGGTGGTTAGAAACTTGAAGCTTTCCTGCTAAGATCAGGCGCATGGCAAAGATGTCCCCTCTCACCCCTCCTTTTCAACTTGTATTGGAAGTTCTAGCTAATGCAATTTGACAAGAAAAGGAAATAAAGTATACAGATTGAGAAGGAAGAAATAAAACTGTCTTTGTTCACAGATGATACAATCATCCAAGTAGAAAATCCAAAGAATTCTTCCTAAAACTACCAAGTAATTATAGCAAGGTTGCAAGATACAAGGTTAATATACATAAGCCTTACTATATAGCAGCAATGAACAAGTGGAATTTGGAATTAAAAACACATTATGGGGGGGGGTGCCTGGGTGGCTCAGTCAGTTAAGCATCTACCTTTGGCTCAGGTCATGATCCTTGGGGTCCTGGGATTGAGTCCTGAATCGGGCTCCTTGCTCAGCTGGGAGCCTGCTTCTCCCTCTACCCCTTCCCCCTGCTCATGCTCAATCTCTCTCTCAAATAAATAAAGTCTTTAAAAAACCCCACATTACCATTTCCATTAGTGCTCCACCAAAAATGAAATACTTTGGTGTAAATCTACCAAATATACAAGATCTATAGCAGAAA
>NC_138377.1:108671985-108679623 GCF_054177405.1 Leptonychotes weddellii
GATTTTGATGGACTCTTGTCTCACATTGAGGTCTTTCAACCATTTAGAGTCTATTTTTGTGTGTGGTGTAAGGAAATGGTCCAGTTTCATTCTTCTGCATGTGGCTGTCCAATTTTCCCAACACCATTTGTTGAAGAGACTGTCTTTTTGGCCTAAGGTATGTTTAATCAACAGGATTTTCTGGTAGTAGTTTGCGGGGGTCAACAGTCAACAACTTTACTTGAGATTTTCATCATCATATGGGGGGTTCCTTTTGCTTCTCTTTTGTGATGGTCATACTTTAAAAATACTTTATGCTAAATCAGTTGGGAATGATTTGAGCAGCAAGGAAGAGAAAACCTAACTACAGTGGCTTAAATAAATAGAGTAAATTTCTCTGATGTAATTTGAGGTGGACATTTGCAGGCATTGGTTGAGAGGCTCCATAATGTCAGGGTCAACCATCTCTGATTCTTTCAACCTATCCTGCATGATGAGAAGATGTCTGTGTAGCCATTCCATCTGCATGGAGAGCAGGAAGACAGAAAAAGGGGACACATAAGCAATGTCTTTCTGTTTATTAGGAAAGCCACAGAACAAGCACTCCACACTCAGCAGACCTCCTCTTTTGTCTCATTGGTCACATCTGCATCCCATGGGTCCCCCTAAAAGGAAAGAAGTCTTGGAAAGTTTGCACTCAGCTATTCAGTCTCTGTCATGGTGACTCATAGTGTTATGTATTCCCTGAACTGTATTCTAAACCTTTGTTTCTTACACTCTTGTTTTCTCTACCTAGAATACACTTCACCCCATTTTCCTGCCCATAGAAATCCCCAATTGTCCTTCAAGTATTTGCTCAAATTGTATCTCATCATGAAGCTTCTCCTCAATACTCATAGTTAAAATTCATTTCTTCCAACGTACTTACAATGTACCTCTGTAAACAAGACCACTTGGCATACTCTGCTTACTGGTTCACCATGTCTTAGGTGTTTCCCTATTAAGCAGTTCTGTTATCACCAGTGTTTCATAGTTTCATACAATGCTGCAGAGAACATCTTCTACAAACCTCCTTAGCAATATGTGTGTTTTTCTAGGGCGGACCCATAGAGATGTCATTATTGACCATGTGAAATGGTCATACCATTTCACATTAATTCTTTTTAAATTTGAGTATAGTTGATACACAATGTTACATTATTTTCAGTGGTACAAGATACTGATTCAACTTTTCTATACATTACACCATGCTCACCACAAGTGTAGCTAACACCTATCACCATACAACACTATTACAATATCATTGACTATGTTCCCTATAATGTGCCTTTTATTCCTGTGACTTATTCATCCCTTAATTGGAAGACTGTTTCTCCCACTCCCCTTCACTCATTTTGCCCATTCTCCCTCTCCCTTCCCTTCTGGAAATGATCTGTTTATTCTCTGTATTTATAGGTCTGATTCTGCTTTTTGTTTGTTTGTTTATTCATTTGTTTTTGTTTTAGATTCCACTTATGAGTAGAATCTTATAGAATTTGTCTTTCTCAGTCTAATTTATTTCACTTAGCACAGAATTGAGAGGGCTATGAAATAAATCCATACTTATGTGGTCAATTAATCTATGGCAAAGAAGTCAAGAATATGCTATGGGGAAAAGACAGTCTTTTCAATGAATGGTCCTGGGAAAACTGCATGTAATTTGAGGTGGACATTGTACATGTAAAAGAATGAAACTGGACCACTTTCTAACACCATACACAAAAACAAACTCAAATTGAATTAAAGACCTAAATGTGAGACATGAAACCATTAACATCCTAGAGGAGAAGTACAGGCAGTCATTTCTCTGACATTGGCCATAGAAACATTTTTCTAGATATGTCTCCTAACATAAGAGAGACAAAAGCAAAAATAAACTATTGGGACTACATAAAATTAAAAGATTTTTGCACAGTGAGGGAAACTACCAACAAAACAAAAAGGCAACCTACTGAATGGAAGAAGATATTTGCAAATGCCATATCAATAAGGGGTTAGTATCCAAAATACATAAAGAACTTATACAACTCACACACACACACACACACAAAACCAATCTGATTGAAAAATGGGCAGAGGACCTGAGTGGACATTTTTTTCAAAGTATTTCACATTTTTATTTTTAACAGATACTACAAAATGGTCATCCTTACTTTTCCACTAGCCATTTGTAAGGGTAACTGTTTACCCAAAATCTATCAATGCTTAATCTTATCAAACTTAATTATTTTCCAATTTAATGGAGGGGAACAGTATTTATTTTTTTGTTTTAACTTGCATGTCTATGGTTACTAGTAAGTTTGAATAACTTTCATAAGATTATTGAACACTTCAATTTTTCTTTCATTAATTGCCAGTCATGTCACTCGTCCACTTTTTCTATTGGCAGGCCTTCCTTTTCTTATTGATTTGTAGGAGGTTTTGTTGTTGTTGTTGTTTTGTTTTCTTTCTTTCTTTTTTTTTTTTTTACATGTTTGGAGCAGTAATCATTGACCAGTAATGTATGTTGAAAATATTTCTCCCTTTTTTGTGATGTTATTTCCTCCATTGTGTTTTCTGTCATACTGAAGTTTTAAAGATTTTTGTACTCAGATTTATCAGTCATTTCCTTTAAGTCATTTTTTCTTTTTCTTTTTTTCCATTTAGGTGTCTGGTACTAGAGACATTCTCTTCATTTGAGTTGAATTAAGTGATATCCCTAATAAATTTAAGGGCACTCTCCTATATTTTCTTTTAATAATTTAAAATTATTTTTACTGATTTATTTTCTCTGGATTTTATTTTAAGCTATTTTTCTTCTTCTTTTCTTTTAGTTCCCATACAGTTAACATACAGTGTTACACTAATTTCAGGTGGACAATATATTTTTCCAAATGGGTGGCTAATTTTCCCAGAATCATTTACTAAATAACTAGTCCTCTCTCTCCTGAATTAAACTACCCCTTCCATCACATACAAAATTTCCACATAAATGTGTATCTGATCCTGGGTGCTTTATTATTTTTTTGTTGAACCAGCCTGTCCCAGAGCCAGTTTAACACTGCTTGATTATTCTGACACCAACTGGCAAATTCTCCCACTTTCTTATTCTTTTTCAGAATTATTTTGGTTATTCTTGAAACTGCATTCATACTTCTGAATATTAAGATAATTTGTTTCATGCAAACATCATTAGATTTTAATTGTGATTGCATTGAGTATGTAGGTTAATTTGGGGGTATTGACATCTTAACATAGTAGATGCTTCCCATCCACGAACATGGTACATCTCTCCATTTATTCAGTCATTCTTCCCCTTCATTGTCTTTTTTAAAAAAAATTTCAGTATAGTTGAAACTCAATGTCACATTAGTCTGGGGTACAACTTAGTGATTTGTTGAGTTTATACATCATGCTATGCTCACCACAGTGTTATTACCATCTATCCCACAACATTGCTATTACAATGTCATTGACTATATTCCTTATGTGGTGACTTTTATTCTTGTGACTTATTCATTTCATAACAAGAAGCCTGTATCTCCCACTCCCCTTCACCCATTTTGCCCACTCCCCCACCTTCCTCCTTTCTAGCAGTCATCAGTTTGTTCTCTGTATTTATAGGTCTGATTCTGCTTTTTGTTTGTTTTTTTTTTAGATTTCACTTATGAGTGGAATCATATGGTATTTGTCTTGCTCAATCTGACTTATTTCACTTAGCATAATACCCTTTAGATCCATAGATCCATCCATGTTGTCTCAAATGGCACAATCTCATCCTTTTTTATGGCTGCATAATATTCCATGATATATCTATATATATCTCATTTTCCTTATCCATTTGTCTGTTGATGGACACTTAGGTTGCCTCCATGTCTTGGCTATTGTAAATAATGCTGCAATAAATACAGGGATGAATATATCATTTCAAATTAGTGTTTTCATTTTCTCTTTGGGTAAATACCCAATAGTGGAATTATTGTATCATATGGTACTTTTATTTTTAATTTTTTGAGGAACATCCATACTGTTTCCCACAGTGGCTATACCATTTACGTTCCCACCAACAGGGCACAAGAGTTTCTTTTTCTCCACCTCCTCGCCACCTCCTCACCTCATTATTTCATGTCATTTTTTTTTTAAGATTTTATTTATTTGACATAGAGAGACACAGCGAGAAAGGGAACACAAGCAGGGGGAGTGGGAGAGGGAGAAGCAGGCTTCCTGCTGAGCAGGGAGCCCAATGTGGGGCTTGATCCCAGGACCCTGGGATCATCACCTGAGCCAAAGACAGATGCTTAACAACTGAGCCACCCAGGCGCCCCTCATGTCATTTTTATTTCAGCCATTCTAATTGCTGTAAGGTGATATCTCATTGTATTTTTGATTTGGAGTTCCCTGATGATTAGTGGTGTTGAGCATCTTTTCATGTGTCTGTTGGCCATCTGTATGTCTTCTTTGGAAAAATGCCTATTCAGGTCCTCTATTTTTTAATCAATTGTTTAGGTTTTGTTTTTCTTTGTGTGTGTGTGTGTGTGTGTGTGTAGAGTTGCATAAGTTCTTTATATATTTTGGATATTAACTCCTTACCAGATATATCATTTGCAAATATCTTCTCCCATTCACTAGGTTGCCTTTTCGTTTTGTTGGTAGTTTCCTTCACTGTGCAAAACCTTTTATTTTGATGTATTTTTATTTTTGTTTTCCTTGCCTTAAGAGACATATCTCTAGAAAAATATTTTTATGGCCAACGTCAGAGAAATGACTGCCTGTACTTCTCCTCTAGGATGTTAATGGTTTCATGTCTCACATTTAGGTCTTTAATTCAATTTGAGTTTGTTTTTGTGTATGGTGTTAGAAAGTGGTCCAGTTTCATTCTTTTACATGTAGCTGTGCAGTTTTCCCAGCACCATTCATTGAAGAGACTGTCTTTTCCCTATTGTATATTCTTGTTTCCTTTGTCATAGATTAATTGACCATATGAGTATGGTTTATTTCTGGGGGTCTCTAGTCTGTTCCATTGCTCTATTGGTCTATTTTTGTGCCAGTACCATGCAGTTTTGATTAGTACAGATTTGTACTGTATCTTGAAGTCTGGTATTGTGATACCTCCAGCTTTGTTCTTATTTCTCAGGACTCTTTTGGCTATTCAGTCATTCTTTTATGTCCTTCAATTAAATGTTATATTCTATTATTAATATCACCATCCTTCCTTTTTAGTTTTTTGATTAATTAAAGATGTAATATATGAAAACTTTTGATTTTTGTATGCTTGGTATTGTATCTGATCACCTTGCTGAATTATTTTAACAGGTTAATAGTTCCTTAGTTGGTTTTCCTAGGATGCTAGGGAGGCAATCATATAGTCTGCAAATAATAATAGTTATTCACCTTCCTTTCTAACATTTATATATTATGTATTTTTCTTGTCTGACTTTATCATATAGAATAGTCATCCAATGTTACTTAACAGCAGTAAAAAGAGGCATCATTGTATTATTACTAAACTTAATGCTCTTATTATTTGTTTATTAAGCATGATGCTTGCTATAGATTTTTGGTAGAATAATCAGGATAGCATTTAGCTGCATAAAAAAGAAACCTGGTTCAATGACTTAAAGAAAGAAATACAGGTTTCATTTTTGTAACCTCAAATATGCAGAGGAAGGTAGTCCAGGTCTCTTTCCAGCTTCCCAATATCATCTTTACTGTGTGGTTTTTGTTCTTACAGTCACAATATGGCTGCCATTCCTCCAGGCCTGGGTTGCATTCCAGGTAGAAAAAGTGGGAAGAGCAAAAGGCTGAGTCTTTCTTCTTTTATCTGAAAAACACAGATTTCTCAGAAGTTTCAGGATTAGACTTCCATTTTCATCTTTTTGGCTGCAACTAGGTTTTGTCACAATCCTCGGCTGCAAGCAGTGAGTATTTATAACTGGGCATGCTTCTACCTCTTCCATTAATAAGGAAGAAGGCAATAATGGATAACAAGTAAGCAACAAGTAGTATCTTCAATTATGCCCATATCACGTTATAAATTTCACTTTTATTCTCACTGGATGAACAGGTATGAAATCCTATTGATTTTATTTAGAGGGGCTAATATGGTTTTTAATCTTTTACTACAATTTTTTTAAAGATTTTATTTATTTATTTGAGAGAGAGAGAGTACAAGCTGGGGGAACAGCAGAGGGAGAGGGAGAAGCAGGCTCTCCACCGAGCAGGGAGCCTGATGCGGGGCTTGATCCCAGGACCCTGGGATCATGACCTGAGCCGAAGCAGACACTTAACTGACTGAGCCATCCAGGCGTCCCTTACTACAATTTTATAATGTTAAATTATCCTTAAATTTCTGGACTAAACCCTACTCTGTCATCTTATAGTATTGAAATACAATATGCATAAAGAAACATGCATACATCATAAGTTTACACTTTGAGGAACTTGACAAAGTGAACTTGCCTCATAACTATCAGCCAGATTTTTTAAAAAGAACTTTATAAACACCCAGCAGTCCCTTTCATATCCTTTCCCAATCTTTTTCCCCTTTCTCCACTGCAGAGGTAACCAATACCTTAGTTGTTAATATAGATAGTTTTTCCTAATTTTGTACTTTGTATGACTGAAATTATACAAGATGTATTAATTTGGTTCTGGCTTTTTCTTTTGGTCATAAATATATTCATGGTGTTCATCCATGTTATTGTGTGAAACTATAGTTTGTTTTCATGCGATGAAACAAACATGCTTTCACTGTATACATATATCAAAATGTATTAATTAGTGCTACCACTGATGGACATTTAGGTTGTTTTCAGATAATGTCTACTACAAATAGTATTACCATAAACATTCTTATATATGTTTTTGGTTTTGAGTAATAGGGTATGTGATCCTTCAGCTTTAGTAGGTATTGAAAAATAGTTTTCAAAAAGGCTGCACAAGCTCATATTCCTGCCAGCAGTGTATGGCAGTTCCATTTGATTCACATCCTGGCCAACAGTTAGTATTGTTTATCTTTTACATTTTAACTGTTCAGATAAGTGAGTGTTGTTGTGGTTTTAATATATACTTCATTTATTTGTAATGAGATTGGAAATATGTTTTTCATGTATTTTTAAATTATTTGAATATTCTTTTTGTGATGTGTTTTTTCAAGTCCTTTACCCAGTTTTTCTATTGGGTGTCTGCCTTTTTCTCATTGAATTTTAGGAATTCCTTATATATTTATATAATCTGGACAGAACTCTTTTGCTAGAAGATATATATATATATAATCTTTTCCCACTCTGTGTCTTGCCTTTTCGCTTCCTTAATGATTATTTTTTGATAACAGAAGTTCTTAATTTTTAATTATAAGATTTATCTATTGCTTCCTTAATTTATAGTACTTTTTGCATCCTTCTTAAGAATTTTGTCTACCTCCAAATAATGCAAGATATGTTAAAAAAAGAAGAAGAAGAAGGTAGCGGGAGGGGAGGAATGAAGCGGGGGAAATCGGAGGGGTGGACGAACCATGAGAGACGATGGACTCTGAAAAACAAACTGAGGGTTCTAGAGGGGAGGGGGGTGGGAGGATGGGTTGGCCTGGTGGTGGGTATTGAGGAGGGCACGTTCTGCATGGAGCACTGGGTGTTGTGCATG
>NC_138377.1:108679723-108735399 GCF_054177405.1 Leptonychotes weddellii
TTTCAAACTTCTTTATAATATCCATTTACATTTTCAATGCCCATAATGTCCGCCAGTGATGTGCTCCTTTTCATTCTTCATATTAGAAATGTGTAATTTGTGTCTTTTTTCTTAATCAGTAGTGCTAGGGCTAATCAATTTTTTTAGTGTTTTCAAAAAAGCAAACCTTGCCCTTTTAAATATTTATTTTTTGACAGAGAGAGAGACAGCGAGACAGAAAGAATAAGATAAAGTGTTCCATGATTCATTGTTCGTGCACAACACCCAGTGCTCCATGCAGAACGTGCAGTGGGAGTGGGAGAGGGAGAAGCAGGCTTCCTGCTGAGCAGGGAGCCCAATGCAGGGCTTGATCCCAGGACCTTGGAATCAAGACCTGAGCCAAAAGTAGACAATGACTGAGCCACCCAGGCACCCCCAAACCTTGACCTTTTAAAAAAAAATCTCTTTACCATACTGTATTTTTCTATGTCATTAATTTAATTAATATGCTCATGTTGATTCTCTTCTATTTTCTTTGACTTTTATCTGATTTTCAGGCTCTCACTTTTTCTAACATATACATTTAAGACCAAAAATTCACTCTGGTTATGGCTTTAGCTGCATCTCACAAATTATAATGTGTTGTATTTTCATTATTATTGACTACAAAATATTTTGTAATTTACCTTGCATCTTATTTGACAGATAGGTTATTAAAAATTATTTGCTTAATTTTCAAACATTTAATTATTGTGTGACTACATAATATTTTTATGATTAAAACTCTTTGGAATTTGTCATGATGTGCTTAGTGACCTAGTAGGATATGATTAATTTTTATAAATGTTGCATGTGTACTTGAAAGGAATGTGTGTTCTGGATGTTCAATGTGTACCACATATTTTAATTAGATCAAGTTTGCTAAATGTATTGTTCAAAGATTCTATTACTTTACTGGTATTTTTGTCAGTTTTATCAATTACTGAGAAAGATATATTAAAATTCCCCACAGTTATCATTAATTTACTTCTTTTAGTTTTGTTAATGTTTGCTCTGTGTGTTTTAATTAGGTATAAACAAATTTAGAATTGTCATTTCTTACTAGTGGCGTCATCCTTTTATCATTATGAAATACTCTCTTTATCTTGAATAGTGATCTTTCATTAAAGATTACTTGATATTAATATAGTTACACCTGTTTTCACTTAGTCTTTGCTTGGTCAGTCCAATTTTTCTGTATCTGCATTTTTAACATGTCTTTTATAAGCAAAAGGTAAATAAATTTACTTTTTTTTCTTTAAGTCCAATCTGACAACCTTTTTTTAATTTGGAAAATTTATTATATAAATTTAGATAAATATGATATATATATGATATATTTATGCATATATATTCCTATACTGTGGTTGAGGATTGGAGATGTCTCCTTTAGTTGAAATAGATTTCATATTTCTGTTTCTTGGTGTTTTAATTTTTCAGAGTGATTTGTAACAGGAGAAGGAGGCAGATAAATCTTTTTTTTTTTTTTAAAGATTTTATTTATTTATTTGACAGAGACAGAGATAGCGAGAGCAGGAACACAAGCAGGGAGAGTGGGAGAGGGAGAAGCAGGCCTCCCCTCAAGGAGGGAACCCGATGTGGGACTCGATCCCAGGACCCTGAGATCATGACCTGAGCCGAAGGCAGACGCTTAACGACTGAGACACCCAGGCGCCCCAAGGCAGATAAATCTTAACCCCCTCCTCTTAAAACCAGCAATAAACCTTTTATGTATTATGACTTAGAATAGTATCTCTGCAGCCATAGTCTCTCAACCCTTTTTGGCCCTAATGTTGATTTTTCTTATCATACTTGCAAAAGGTTTATTTTATTGTTTCTTTCAAATAGTGTTTATGAACTCTTTTCAAATTACCCAGGTTGAGTGGATCATCAACTTCCTGTCAAGTATATAATAATTATATAAATGTATTCTATTGTTAAATTAGTATATAAATATATTTTTGAAAACATTCAATATGGGAGTCTTTGTCTTGTAATAGGTGAATTTAATCCATTTATATTTACTATGATTAAAGATATGTTTGGACTCTTTTCTGATATCTTATTTTCTGTTGTGTATTTATTATACTTTGCTTATGTTTCTCTTTTTTTAATACTCTTTTCCTGCCCATAGCAGAAAATTGTCATGCTTTTGGGGGCTATTCGACATCTTCCTTTTTTTTTTTTTTAAGATTTTATTTATTTATTCATGAGAGACAGAGACAGAGAGAGAGGCAGAGGGAGAAGCAGGCTCCCAAGGAGCAGGGAGCCCGATGTGGGACTCGATCCCTGGGATCATGACCTGAGCCTAAGGCAGACGCTTAACCATCTGAGCCACCCAGGTGCCCTACTCGACATCTTCTTAAGTTTCTAAGTTTGAAGGAACTTCTTGTTTTGAGTCCATGTCTCCCCAAGGCAGGAGCCAGAAACTCACATCTCAGCCTCCCTAGCATCCAGGTTACAAGCATGCAATCAGTCAGACTCCTTAAGATTTTATTGAAGGGAGAGAGATCAAGAAGTAAGCATTATGCAGAATCCATTATGGTCTCAGTGGTAGACATCTAGCTTCCAAGGGCTGTAGTGGTAGTGGTATGAACTATGGAGAGTGACTTGCCTATGACTAGGAGAAGTAGAAACAGGCATAGCAGGAATTATCCTGTGGTGTCCTGAAGTATAATCTGAGCACTGTTTCTGCCATCTAGCTCCTGCCATGAGTCTCTGGCCCACCTGCAGATTCTGTGATCTATCCTATGTCATTTAATAGGTTCCTTTTCTTTTCTTTTCTTTTCTTTTAAAGATTTTATTTATTTATTTGACACACAGAGAGAAAGCACAAGTAGGCAGAGAGGCAGGCAGAGAGAGAGGCAGAAGCAGGCTCTCCACTGAGCAGGGAACCCGATGCGGGACTCGATCCCGGGACTCCAGGATCATGACCTGAGCCGAAGGCAGTCGCTTAACCAACTGAGCCACCCAGGCGCCCTAATAGGTTCCTTTTCTACTTCAAGTAACCAGGACAGGTTCTGTTGTTCCTGCCCAATGAATTTTACTCCCAGTCTGTTGTTCAAAGACATTCTCCCAATTCCATCAGATCAAAATTTATTTAAATTTACTAAAGTGTTTTACTGACTTATGTGCTCACTAATATTTCTGGAATTCTATTACTTCCTCCTGGGTTCACTTTTTTCCATGCATTATCCTTTAGTAGTTCTTTGTACAAAGATATCTGGGTGAAAATTTTTCTTTTTTTTTTTTAAGATTTTATTTATTTATTTGACAGAGAGAGACACAGCGAGAGAGGGAACACAAGCAGGGGGAGTGGGAGAGGGAGAAGCAGGCTTCCCGCTGAGCAGGGAGCCCTATGCAGGGCTCGATCCAAGGACCCTGGGATCATAACCTGAGCTGAAGGCAGATGCTTAACGACTGAGCCACCCAGGCGCCCCTGGGTGGAAAATTTTCTAAGTATGCCTGAAAGTTTGTTTCATTCTCAGTCTGGAAAGATAATTTTCTGGGTTTGGAATTCTGGGCTCAAAGTTATGCAGGTATTTTCCCTCAGCACTTTGAAACTCTTATTTATCATCTTTGTGTATCAAAGGTTGCTAATAAGAAATCTGATGTTGCCAAATTTTTATTTCTCTATAACAGTTTATAATCTACTTTTTCTCTCTGGAAGTTTTTCTCTTTTTTCTTTATCCTCGATGTGTTGAAGATTCACTGTGTGTGTCTAGGTATGTGTATGTGTGTGTATGGCATGATTCTTTTCAAGTTCTGTTCAGCACCTTGCCTGTTCATCCACTGTATTTAATTGTTAATTTCAGTAATTGCTTTTTTTCTTAATTTCCAAGGATCGAAATTGGTTCTTGTATGAGTTCCTCCTTTATTTCTCTAAGGTATATGTATTTTAAAGTTTTTTTTTTCAGATGCTCTACTATCACTATACCCTTGGTTCTTCCATTAATTGTATTGTTTTGCATTTGTGGTATAAAACTTCCTCAGTATTTGTTAATATTTGGTTCTGCACTTATCTTCTATGAGAAAATTCTCCCCAGTGTGTTCTGAGCTGTGAACGGCTCCTTGCAGGCAGCCAGCTGGAGGCATCTCCGTGAAGCCAGTATCAGTCCTTGCCTCCTGGCTACAGATGGCTACAGCCTCTCCTAGTTCCCATATGCATTTTCTTTTCTTTCTTTCTTTTTTTTTTTTTAAGAAAAACTTTACCATTTCAAATCCAAGGAAGTTCCCTCTTTTGATTTCAGTCTTAGCTATGAATTTATTGCTCTGATTTTACATATATTTTCTACCATGTCTAAAGATGTTATGTAGAAGGAATAAATTTTAGCATGTAGTCAAGCTGCTCCCTTGAGAGAAGACACTCACGTCTAGCCCAATCTGGCACCAGACTGGAGTGGAGGTGGCAGGGGCAGGACAACATCCGGGCCTCATTAGGGGTCCTCTGTCTCATGCTGGTAACAGTGTAGTGTCTTCTCTCGTGCCTACTCGGCCCTCCTTGCTGGCATCCACTGAGGTGTCTGTGACTCCTCTCTGGGCCCTGGATTTCTGGTCAAGCTCCATGTCCCAGTTCAATCTGTCATGGGTCAGGGTACCCAGCTGGGTGTGTACCATCTGCATCCACCAGGCCTCCAGGCCTTGTGGGGAGACATTTGGCTGTTCCCCAGGGAGTTCTGTGCAGCTGCTGCCTTAGACCCCACTGCTCAGGTAACCCCTTTACTACCTTTAATCCACTCTTCCACATTGTGACCTGGTAACTCTCTCAGCTTGTGGTTCGCAAACTTTACTGTGCATCACAATCACATGGAGGGTGTCAAAAGATAGATTTCTGGGCCCCACACATGAGAGCTTCTGATTTTGTAGGTCTGGGGTGAAGCCCGAGATTTTCATTTCTAACCAGGTGCCAGGGGATGCTAATGCTGCCGGTTGGGAGAGCACAATTTGAGAATCATTGTCCTAGACAGAGGAGCAGAGACCTATTCTTTCTCTCTTATACACAGACCTGGCTAGGAAGTAGAAAAGCCAGGAATTTGACTGATGTATTCTCTGATTTTGGTGGCTTGGGGACAACTTTTACAGCTAGGGGTCTGAGCTGCAGGGTTAGGAGAAGGGTGGGGTCATGGGGTAAAAAATGACATGGATTATCATAATATCATCTGTCCAGTGTAGTTGGTATTTTAGATGATAGTCTTTGTTTTTTTTCTCCAAGAAGATATATACATATGTAATTGTAAACAACATTTTTTTGTTTTGGTAGTTAGTCTCTCCTCCACCTGGAATAACACACTCTAAGAACTGTATGACACCTGGAGAACATTAATATTACACACCCTGGATCAGAAGTCTCTTCAGAAGTGAAAAATTGAAGAACTTCAGATACTTCAGCTGGCTTCACATGCACAGACAGGAGAAAAGCAATTTCAGGGAGCCCTGTTCACCTGCATCTTTTGTCTGAGTTTATATTGAAGCAGCTACATCCGGCTCTGAACACCGTTCCAAGTGATTCTCAGCCTCCACCACTTTCTTCCGCACCTGATTCCTCAGCACATGGTAGAAGACCAGAGAAATAATTAACATTTTATAGATGGACTGACATATCTCTTTGCACGTGTGATTTACTCGCTTGGCATTTTAAATATGTTAAATCCAAGATACATGCTGAAATTTAAAACTCCACCAAGGTGTAGGAGTAACTAACTCGTAGCATTTAGTAAAGGAACGAAGTTAGTGGTTCTCATAGCAACAGTGGAAAACATAGTTGATCTTCCCCAACAAACCTGGCCCTCCTTCAGCATTGCCTGTCTCAGTGAAGGGCACCATCTTTGCTCGAGTCGCACAAGCCAGAGACTGAACATAAACCCTGGCACTGCCTCTCCCCAACCAACCGACTTCCTAAGTGCGCATGTGCGCGTGCACACACACCGCTCACAAAGGCCTCTTTATTTAGTCTTTCAAAGAGCTCCGGGTCCATCTGCTGCACTCCCTTCCCCTTTGTTTGGGCTCCTTGCATCAGCTCTGGTCCCACAGTCTTTCTACACTCTGGTAGCCAGAGTGTTTTTTGTTTGTTTAATTTTATTATTATTGCTATTATTATTATTACAACACACCGGTAATCATGCCCCAGCTTCTAAATGTCAAAAGAGTCTCAACCTCATGCAGAATACAGGAAGGATAACTTCAAGCCTTACTGAGATACCATTTCCCACTGATCAGATGGGCAAAGACAAAAACGTTTGATAACACTGTTGACAATTGTGGGGAAGCAGAAGCTCTTACTGTTACTGATGGCCCGGCACATTAGGAAGCCTCTATCCTGCTTTACCACTGCCATGGTAGTTTGGCAATATTTATCAAAATTAGGCATTTGCATACTTTTGTATTCATTTTTACAAATTTACCCAATAGGGGAAACTATTGTATGGTGATCGTTATTTGTTGCACCATTGTTCGTAATAGCAAATGATTGGAAATTACCAAAGGGTTTATCAATAGGGGACAGGTTAAGGGGTACATTCATATAATGGGATTCTATATGGCTGTGAAAAGCAATGAGGCAATTCCCTATGTATAGACATAGAATGTTCCTTAAGATAATGGTTTTGTGGGGAAAAAAACCCCACAAACAAGTTGTAGTATAGTGTTGTGAACCAATGTAGACACTTAAACAATGCCAGGGGTTGGGTGTCAACTCCTTCCTTCCCATGGGGTCAAAAATCTGTGTATAGGGGCGCCTGGGTGGCTCAGTCGTTAAGCGTCTGCCTTCGGCTTAGGTCATGGTCCCAGGGTCCTGGGATCGAGCCCCGCATCGGGCTCCCTGCTCCGCGGGAAGCCTGCTTCTCCCTCTCCCACTCCCGCTGCTTGTGTTCCCTCTCTCGCTGTATCTCTCTCTGTCAAATAAAAAAAAAAAAATCTGTGTATAACTTTTGACTCCCCAAAAACCTAACTGCCAGTAGCCTGCTGTGGACCAGAAGCCTTACCAATAGCATAAACAATCGATTAACATATTTCGGATGTATGTATTATATACTGTGTTTTTATAATAAAGTAAGCTAGAGAAAAGGAAATGTTATTGAGGCAATCATAAGGAAAATACATTTATAGTACTGTACTATAAAAATCCACATATAAGTGGATGCATTCAGTTCAAGCCCATGTTGTTCAAGGGTCAACTGTATATTTGTTTGTACATGCATAAAATCTTTCCAGAAGAGTACACCGGAAACTGATGACATTAAGTAAGCCGTGGTAAAGGAGCTGAGGGTCTGTGGGGCGAGATTTTTCCTTATGTCACCTATTGTTACTTTGGAATTTTTTAAACCATGTTACATTGTTACCTACTCAAAAATTACATAAAAGTTTACAAAATGTATCATGTCAGCACTTACAACACGCCTGGTATATAGTAGCTCCTCCTTATTTGCTGAATGAATGAAATATACCAGCCCCCTAAGGAGTATGCTCTGTATTAATGACTTTTTGCTATGTAACAGATTACCCCAAAACTTGCCCGTATAAAACAACAAATATTTATCATCCCCTGGTTTCTGTGAGTCAGGAACCTGGGCGTGACTTAGCTGGCTGCCCCTGGTCACGGTCTCTCGTGAGGCTGTAGTTGAGCTACAGTTACCTGAAGGCTCAGCGGGGGCTGGGGCATCTGCTTGCAGGTGCTCACTTGTGGATGTTGGCAATGACCTCACCTGGGCTCCTCACCACATAGGCCACCCATAGGCTGCCTAAGTGTCCTTCCAACATGGCAGCTGGTGAACCAAGAGACAAAAAACAAGAGAAGGCATCCAAAATGGAAGCCCCAGTCTTTTTTGTAAATCAGTCTCAGAAGTGACCTCCCATCACTTCTTCTGTGTTCTGTTCATTAGAAGCAAGCCAATGAGTCCACCCACACTCAAAGGGAGAGGAATCATAGGGCATGAATCTCAAGAGATGTGGATCATCCAGGCTGTCTAAAAAAAGGCCACAGATCACATGCTCTGATGATGTCTTTACTTATTCTTCATTAGGAAAGACTTTGATGAGGCCTAGTGGGCTTGGCCTCCCACCTCCACATACCCTCCTTTCTGTCCTTCCAGCCTCTTCTTATTAAGCCTTTCTTAAATTCCTCAAATGTGCTGTGCTTCTGACAGTTCTGAGGCCTTCGCACATGCTGTTCCCACTACCTGGAATGTCGACTCAACTATAAGGGAAAAACACTACCTTCTCCCACTATGAGATTTTGTAGCACCATGTGTGTATCCTTCCCTCTTTTTAATTTGTAATTTTCCTTAGTTTGTGTGATTGTTGGACTAATGCCTGTCCCTCCCAGAAAGCTCTGAGAGGGCAGAGAGTGTATCTGGTTTTATTTCAATGGTTTCCCCAGTGCCTAACACTAATTACATGGTAACTACTCAATAAATATTAGGTGCATGAATTAATCCTTGTCCTTAAATTGCTCAGGGTCACAGTAGGAAAGAGATGGTACCATCAGAAGAAATAAATGAGAAGAATTTAGGGAAAGGACTATCTACAAAGGTGGGGCAAAGGTAAGAGAAATCAACAATGTAGCACTCTGGGGCCGGCAACACTTGGAAGCTGTTAGTGCCCCAGGAGCAAGTTGAGGGATCAGTTATGGCAATCCAGTGAGACCGGCAGTTGTGGGAAAGGCCTGTGAGGTAGGAGATGTGTGGTCTTTGCTAGAAGAACATGGCCAGTTCATGGAGTTCTGGAAGGAAGAGAGCTGGGGGGAATCCACCAACATCACCCTTTTTACTCCCTCCAATGTCCTGCCAGTATCTCGCATTGAACAAACCCAACTGGAAGCTAGGGGACCAGGGAGCCCATGGACAGCTACAGAGGTCAGCTTCCTGGGCATAGAGCAGGGCAGGAAGAGTACACGTGAGTCCGGAGGGGCAAGCAAGGAGCTATCCCATGC
The DNA here is from genome assembly GCF_054177405.1 of Leptonychotes weddellii. Taxonomy (NCBI): domain Eukaryota; kingdom Metazoa; phylum Chordata; class Mammalia; order Carnivora; family Phocidae; genus Leptonychotes; species Leptonychotes weddellii. The sequence goes on from NC_138377.1 coordinate 108,688,668, forward strand.
AGCCCACTGTTTTCCCCTACTGTCCTTTGTCTGCATGAAGAAGTCTCATCAGCTACCATATGACTGTAGGACCAATGACAACTCAGTCACATTCTCCGTTGGAACCTAAAATGTTAAGCCGTGTTGTTCATGTGGGAAAGTAGAGGGGCGAGGAGAAAAGAAACAGCCGGTTAACCTAAAACATACCAGGTGCCAGGCACTACGTTGTGCTGCAGTCAGGACACACATCTGGACTATTTCCAGACCACATCGGGGACAGCAACTGCAGGTGGAGTCACCACCAGATGAAATTTATGACAATCTGTGGTCATTTTCCAAGATCCATATGCCATCTACGCAGGCCGAAGAGGCAAATCAAATGGGGCTGTGACAGACCTCCAGCCCTGCCCCTTCCAGTCTCTGATGGTGACTGTGGTCTCTGCAGCTTCCCCGGATGCAGTGCTCCTTCTGGTTTGCTATCCCGAGAGGGAAGAGCAGTTCCTTACCCCTTCTTCCTACAGCGGTCCTCATCCCATGGGTCAAGGGAGCCGATCTGGGGATTCTGCAAGGTGCCACGTAGGTCTGTTCCAATGACCTCTTCTGGAACTGGGGGGATAACTACACTGTGGGTCTGCAGGCCTGTTAGGCCCACTCTGAGTCAGACTTGGGCCCAAGCTCCATTTAGCTGACCACCACGAACCCCCACTTTGACAGGGAGAGCACAGAGGCACTTTGATTTCCTAAACAGTTTTTTATACCATGTCCTCAGAATTAATGTCACTGCAGAGCCAATGTCCAGAAATCTCCAAAAGGTCTCGCATTTCCCTTTTCCCACTGTATACATGACCCTAGTAAATGGCCAAAAGTCGCAGGAGGGAAGAGCATGTATTTTGGGCAATGTTGCAGGGTCGTTCCTCCAGATGCTCAGTCTCCCCTTTAATCAAGAGAGTCTGGGTCTGGGAACTGGCTTCAGTCTGGAAATTTGGCTGCTATTAATTTCATTCTCCAGGGTCCATTAGCCACTGTCACAAGTTATGTGGGTCAAAGCATTCTGGTTTCCTCTGTCTTGCTGCTTATTATGACAAATACACACCCTTGTCTTTGGTTTCTGTCACTGTGGAATCCCACCATCACCAAGGACACCAGGGGGACCATCTCAGTAGTGAGATTTCCCACCGTCAGACCTGGTCTACAGGAGGCCAAGCACCTCTTTAAGCAAGAGAAGGCTAGTCTCCTTAGACACAAGAGGGCAGGCCCTTTCCACTAGCTGGAAAAAGACTTAGACTCAGAAAGACTCAAGGTTCAAGATTCTCAACTTCATCTGAGTCTACTGACATGTTGCCTCCCAAACCTCAAGGCCATACTCCTTCCCATGTTCGCTTAGATACCTGTCAAGTCTTTGAATTCAAGTGACATTGTAATTCTGCAATATTCACATCATCTGTACCTGACTGTAGGCCGAGGTAACTCTCTGGCTATAGCACAGAAAATGCCTGAAGTTCTCCGGTTTCTTGACTGGGACATGAGCTCTAAGTTTCAACTCCAAATTTGTCATTTTCCTTCTGGAGGGGCTCTGGTGTAGTAAGAAGAGCCACCCAGCCCCACATTCCTTGAAGCCATCCTTACCACGGTTAAGGGCAGCGGTCACCTTGTCCCCCAGGGCTCTGGCTTCGGTAAGGACTTCACCCAAAGCAACCACAGGAAGGAATTTGACCAATTGTGTGCCCAGCATGGCGTGGATTACTAGCACCATATTTTCCACCATCAAGGAGCTTAGCGCTGTGGTCCACGCCTGAGACATGACCAGACTAACCTTAGAATCTGTCAAGGAGTGTCTGTTTCCGGGGAACATGACTAGTACTGACTGTGTTAGGATCCAGGCTGGGAAACAAAACCCACACTGGCTATTTTAAAAGAGAGATTTTATACACAACCCATGAATCATGGAACACTACATCAAAAGCTAATGATGTAATGTATGGTGATTAACATAATAAAATAACATTTTTTTTAAAAAGAGAGATTTTATATAGAATTGTTTAAACAGGTATTGGAGGACTCAGTTAGCCAACTTTAGCTGACTCTTATGTCACTTCAAACTCCAACAGCCAAATCTCAAATGAGGGCATCCATTCCAGCACCTTCTGTCTGGCCAAGCCTCCTGGTCCATCTTTCTCAGGCTGTACCCTGAGCATCCATGCCCATGCACACTGCCCTGCTGTCTGCTCCCAGCGAGGCCCTTAGTATTAGTGTGCTGGTGGCAGAGCTCAAGCCAGTTTGCTATTGCTACAGTCCAGGCCCCAGGTCAGCGTGCAGCCCAGGAGTATTTTTAATAAATACGATTAATGATGAACTAAATTCACACAACCAATTTCTAAAGAAGAAACCATGACTCCATTTTTTCAGGCGAGGAATCTCAGCCCCACCTGGAACCCCATGAACCTGAAATTTCAGGTGGGAGTTTAAAAAAAAAAATGTCAAGCAGGTAAAAACCCATCATAGGAGGATGTCTTCATTCTACAGCAATGACGATTATAATAATGACCAACGAGAATTGGCCCTTTTTACATGCTAGTCTCTGGGTTAAGAGACGTACATCTGCCACCTAATTTAACTCTTACAACAACCCCCTAAGGCAAATGATGGTATTTCCCCCATTTTACAGCTGTGCAAGCTGAAGCTGTATAGAGGAGAGTCACGTACCCAGAGTCATAGCCCAGGGCTGAGTTTTGGTGGGATCATGGTTGCTTAACCATGATGCACACTGCTTCCTTTGAAGAGACATTTCTAAACAGTTGTGCACTGTGGTAGGCAGAACAGTAGCCCCCCAAAAGGTGCCCACATCCTAATCTCTGGACCCTGTGAGTATTTACCTTATAGGAAAAAGAGATTTTGCAGATATGGTTAAGGACCTCGAGATGGGGAGATTATCCTGGATAACCTGGGTAGGCAGAATCTAATGACTTGAGTCCTGAAAGCAGAGAACCTCTCCCACCTGTGGTCAGCAAGAGATGCAAAGACAGAAGCAGGGCCAGAGAAATAGGATTTTCTTGCCATGAAGATGGAAGAAGGAGGCTATGAGTGGTCTCTAGAAGCTGCAAAGGCAAGGCATAGATTTTCCCCTGGAGCCTCCAGAAGGAACCAGCCCGGCAAACACCTTGGATGTTAGCCTAGTGAGCTCCGTGAAGGACTTCTAGCTTACAAGATCTGTTAAAATAATCAGTTGTGTTGTTTTAAGCCACTAAGTGTGTGGTAATGTGTTACAGGTGCAGTGCAAACTAATACATGCACCCACCCCTGAAACCAAGTAGATGGCTCCAGGGAGCTTTGCTTCGACTGCTCGATGGGACTCTTGTCTTCCTCCAACTGCCACATGCCCAGAAACGGCACACTGGGTATGACTCTTGAGCAAACTTTCTCTAGAAATGGCTCAGTCATTTCCCCAAATGAGCTCAGATGTTCAGCGACATACAAACATAGATGTCCAGTGATTAAGCAGAGAAGACACCCACAATAACCAATTATTATTGTTGCTATTATTATTATTATACCATTATATACAACAGTCATTGTCTTCAGGCTGCTCTGAGGGTCTATAAAGTCCGGACGTGTCCAGCTCTCCACCCACAGCAACTTCAGTAGCCCAAGGGCTGGTCTCTAGAGAGAAGTGTGGTGCAAGTTGCAGTCAGGAGCCCACAATGGTGAAGACAGCGCTAGTGATCCGACAGGAACTCTCACAGTGTCGGCTAAGCCCCGCCCTTGTACCTCTTGGGGCTGCTTGCGTCTCATGGTCAGTTCACTTAACCTTGTCCTGGCTTCTTCAGGATCCTGGTTGGTCACATTATCGGAGGGAGATCTTGCCAGGGAGGGTCAACAGGATGAACTTCAGACCCACAGCTAGAGTTGGTCTTGAGGCCATAAATGATATTCAGTATCTCCCTCCATGTTATGGGCTGAATTGTGTCCCCGACCAGCATCCCCACCCTCAACCCCACTCCAAATTCATAGTCCTCAGAATCTCAGACCGTGCTGTGTTTGGAGATGGGGTCTTTACAGAGGTGCTCAGGTTAAAATGAGGCTGCTAGGGTGGCCCTCATCCAGTAAGTTGTAAAAGGGGGCAACTTAGAGAGACAGATGTGGGTACGTGGAAGACAGTGTGAAGACACAGGGAGAAGGTGGCCATCTACAAGCCAAGGAGAGAGGCTTGGAACAGATTTTCCCTCATGGCCCTCAGAAAGAGCCCGCCCTACTGACACCTTGATTTTGGACTGCTGGCCTCCAGAGCCGTGAGACATTCCTGTTGTTTAAGCTGTCCAGTCTGTGGTAGTTTGCCATGGGCTCCCCAGCAAACTAGTACACACAGCTACCATTTGTCCTAAACTCCCCTCACGCTTGGCCAGCACTGCTGGCTGGGTGCTGTGCCCAGTGGGATCACCTCCATCTCTGGGGGGCTGAGCCCCTGGTTACCACACTCTCACCAGGTTATGGCGACAGTGCTGTCTAGTCAGGGTTCAAACCAGGCATGGGAGCACCCCCAATTCAAGTACAGTTCTCCTTATTCCTCTCTCAACATGGCAATTAGGGTTAATTCCCTTACAGAATGGCAACCCTCTTCTTTACCCGCTTGTCTCCTGGCACAAGGAACCCCGAATTACCAGGTAGCCCCTGTTGTTGTTTGTCCAGTGAGACTGTCCTGGGTCTCCAGTGGAAAATCTCATCCTCTCTGGCAGTGAGGACCTCTGGACCCTCAGGAGACCCACAGAACTTAAAATGGTGATGGTGGGAAGCACCAATCCCCAATGCAGGTCACTAGGAATGATAAGGAGCAGGGTCATTCCTACAAGGGACCGCTGCTGGCTCCTTGGCTTGTGCATCCAGTCATTCTAAACCTGCAGTTGAAGGCGTGTGCCAGTCTAAAGAGCAGTGCCCAACCTTGCAGGATGTATCCCTAAGTTGGCAACTTAGCTGCAATGTCAGGAGGCTATTTCCACGTTCCACCAGGCCAAAAACATCCAGTTGGTGCAAAATCTTGTAGGAACATGGATCTTATGATCATGTGCTCCTTGCTCCCTATACCTCCTTTGCCATAAAGTGGGCTTCTTGGTCCGAGCTGACATGGTGCAGGATCCCATGTTGGTTGATCAGAAGACATGAGTACTCAGAGAGTGATTCTGACAGGAAATATTTTTTTTTAAAGATTTTATTTATTTATTTGAGAGAGAGAGAATGAGAGAGAGCACATGAGAGGGGGGAGGGTCAGAGGGAGAAGCAGACTCCCTGCCGAGCAGGGAGCCCGATACGGGACTCAGTCCTGGGCCTCCAGGATCATGACCTGAGCCGAAGGCAGTCGCTTAACCAACTGAGCCACCCAGGCGCCCCCTGACAGGAAATATTAAACCATCCCTGGAAATTATGTGACTGTCCCAATCAGGATGAATTGTTGGAATTTGCGGAACAGAAGGGGTAATCGATTTGTCTCTCTGAGGGGTGGTGACATATTTGGGGCTCGACATGGTCTCTTTTGCTGACGGGGGGACATTCAGCAGTGGCAGGGGCTAGATCAGTCTGGGTGAGAGGGAGTCCAGGCTGTTGGAACATGCATCGCCTCCCTCTCTGCCACCATGGCTGCTCTTCATGGGTTCCTTGTGCCCTCTCTGTGCTGGCTGAGGACAGACACTGGTTGACACCTCTCAGGTGAATCCCCTTGTCTACCTGTTGATGTCATGCTTCCTCTGCACTGGGTGCTGTCAGGTGGGGATTAATGAACCACACCAAGATCCTTCCACAGCGCGCCTACTCCCATAGGTCCACCTACACGTGGCCACCACGACATAGAGCTTCCGCATTTGCTCCTTGGCCCAGACCAACCAGCCAAGCCACTTACTTGTGCCCAAGTCCAACCTTGGGCCATTTCTCTCTCCATTCAAGGTGGGTGACCAGGTATGCTGTCTGAAGTCTGTCTATGGGAGGATTTTCCTTCCCCGCTGGCTTTCAGGGACGCCCTTGAGCAGGGCTTCCCTCCTTGGCTGACGGGGCCATGCCTCTGCTCCAGGAGAATTGCTGAGGCTCTGAATGAAGCCATCTCTGAAGTCTTGCTTCTCTTCAAGTGACCTGGGCCAAGTCTCTGATGCAGGGGAGGAGGGTTTGCTCAAATGCTGCCACGTGCCTTAACGTGGTAATTGATCAACCTGAGCTGATCATCTTCCCTCATTTCCCTCTTACCTTTGATCCCCAGGGATTCTGCACCATTAGAGGGTCCCCTTCCACTTGGCTTCCAGTCTAATTCAACACAGGTGAGAATCTCGGGACTGCGATGCTCCAGAAGGGGAGCTGGGGGGGAAGGGTGGTTCTCGGCACTCCACTCACCTCTGCCTGGCAAGTCAGCTGTCTCCAGAGTCCCTTCCTCAGGGGTGGCCTCCTGGGGCCACTTCTGTACCCTTTTTAGGTCTGGAGCCCCAGAAGCAGAGGCCGAGATGGAGGTGCGCGTGGAGGTGACTTCTAGGGAACTGCTCCTAGGAGAGCCCCGTGAGGGGGCCCTGGGAGAAGCTGAGGAAGGACGCGTCTTCAGGTGAGTTCCCAGATCAGCTTGACCCCATGTGGGCCTGGAAGGGTTAAATACCTCTCTGGGGTTGTCCCATTTGGAGGTAAGAGAGCTTCCATACTCCTGTACCAGTTCCTGCCCTGGAGGATGTTTCCTTCCAGGAAGGTCTAGCTTCCCAATGGTGCGAAGGGTGGTTCTCCAAGGAGAGCGGAGGGACCCATCTGGAAGAAAAGCCCATCAAAGCTGGCAGAGGGGCGCACACTGGACCACGTGGCACAGCTGGGGTTGGCTGCAACATGCCTCGGGAGCATCCTAATTTCAGAGGTGTATTGGTTCCCTGGGGCTACTGTAGCAAAAATCCCATGACCTGGGTGCCTTCCACAACAGAATTGCATTATCTTACTGCCCCAGAATCTGGAAGTCCGAAATGAAGGTGTTGGCAAGGGTCGGTTCCCTTTAAGGGCCATGAAGGAGAATCTGTTCCAGGCCTCCGTCCTTGCTGCTGGGGGCCTCAGGCGTGCCTTGGCTTATAGATGGTCTTCTCCCTGGGTCTTCACATCATCTTCCCTCCGTGCATGTCTGACTCTGTCCAAACACCCCCTTTCTAGATGGACATCAGTCATATTGGATTAGGGCCCACCCTAAGGATCTCATCTTCACTTGATCATCTGCCAAAACCCTATTTCCAAATAAGTCACATTCACAGGTACTAAGGGTTAGGACCTTAACATCTTTGGGGGGTGACAATTCAGACCATAACAGCTTCTAAAATATAATGTCCTAAAGTCGATCAACTATGGCCTCCCCTGGGCTCTCCTGAGCTGCGTAGCTGTGGGCATGTATCTTTACCTACTTTGCTGGCCAGGACGTGGCCTCCTAAACCCACGAAATATTCCCAAACATGCTATAGCCCTGTGGTTACCCATTTGACTGAAATGGCCACAAGGCAGGCACAGAAGTTGACCCTGAGTGGCCTCATGCATCAGCTCAATGTACAGCCTCCAGTATCCAAGAGAACCGCTAACCGAACGGCCATGCAAATATATAAAGAAGCGCAAGCAGCAACGAAGCCGTGTAGGAACATGTAGGCAGGCCAAGAAGGCTCTCTTGGAGAAAATGGAACAGTTGTCAGGCAGTGGTGGGGGGCGGCTCGCCTCTGCTGCCTGCCAGGCTCCGGCGGGGGGGGTGGGGTGGGGGTGGGGCTGGGCCCTCCCCCCAGCCCTGCACTGCCAGGAAGGCTGGGCTTTCTGCCGGGGGGTTTCTTTAACGAGAGCTTCCCTGACAAAGCATCAAAGAGCCCACTCCAGAGAGAAAGGGACCCTGCTGCAAAGGAACAATGCCTCCAAGTCCTTTCTCTGGAAGCTGTAAGGAGGCTCCCTGGGGTCAGTGCATTCAGTGCAAAGGGTTCTAGGACTATTTCCAAGACCGGCAGCCAGACCCAAGGAAATAGCAGGGATCCAGCCTAGGGATTGGTGCAGGGCAATGGGGGGAGGTGGAGAGTTAGGGGGATGTGGCAGGGAGGGAACTGGAGTGCAAGGCAGCCCCAAGGAGCACGAAGGTGGGCTCGATGCACTCCTTCCAGGAAGCCCTCCCCACAGCCCTTCTCACCAGGGAACCATCTGCCTGTCACCTGGCCCCTAATGCAGGCGTCAAGGTTGTCATCAGGCCTTGCCCCACGAGGCCCTGGGACCTCAACCAGCAGAGCAGGAGCTCAGTCATGCTTGAGGAAGAGGAGCAGGGAGCACGCCTTGAGCCAGTTCCTCCTTCCGGCACTGGACCTGCATTTGTACCTACATGTGGGATGGGGGGCTCTAGGCCTCTGGCTGGGGGTGGGTGACAGGGAATGGGTAACTTTCACGTATTTATAAGGTGTTTTTTTTCATGTAAATAAATGGACACATTAGAAGAGAATATGGCAGGGTTTCTCAATCTCAGCACCATTGACATCTGGGCTTGGGACAAATCATTTCTTCCGTGGGGAGCTGCCCCTGCATCGTAGGCTGGTTAGCCGCATCCCTGGTCTCCATCCACTAGAGGCCAGAAGCATCGGCCGCAGCCGCGACAACTCAAAATGTCTCTGGACGCTGCCAGATCGTTGCAAAATCACCTGGGTTAGGCTCCCAGTTCTGATGTGGGACGGGGAAACATGGCTAACCTCGTATGAACCAAGTACAGCAGGTTCGAAGACAAGGTGATCTCTGAGCCCGGAGTGAGGTCATTCAGCTTGGGGTCCTGCCCCTGGAAAAGCCACATTGTACAGTTGTCCTTGGAACCCCCACATGGGCTCCTCCAGGCTACCCGGTGAGCCCACGCAATGTGGAAGGTCCCTGCAGAGCCTAGCACCAGTGGCCGCAAGGCCGCGCTTTACAATCACACCCCCACTGTTGACCCCGTGGTGACCCAGCATGGGTCTCTTTCCCCATTTGATAGCCGGTCCAGCCACAGAAGGCAGCTCTCTGACAACCTCCTGGAAGCTCTCCTGCAAGCTTCATGTACCCAGTTTTTAAAGTTCCTTTTAAGACGTGGCCCCAAGGGGCCGGAGGTGCTCCAGTGAGATTGGTTTTGGAACTGAAATAGGCCCTGTGGCAATAAATGCTGCTGTACTTTCTGGAATCTCACGGCTCTGTGTCTTCCTAGTACTTACTGGTACTAGCTGCACCAAATAAGTCTCATGATTCTCGTTGTATCAGACAAGACTCTTCAGGTTACAGGAGACAGAAACTCAACTCAGACTGACTTATATAACTGAGAAGTCTGGCGGCAGGGAGATCAGGCACGGCTGGATCCAGAGCTTCAAATGATGTCATTGTGGCCTACTGCCTCCTTCAGGCCTGCTTTCCTCTGGCTTAGCCTCAGTCTCCAGCAGGTCCCTGCACAGGGGGCCCTGGCGGCTCTAGGCTTGCATTATCCTTACTGCTTACAATCTCCGCGGAGAGGGTGTCTCTTTCACAGTACTTCCAGCAAAAGTCCTGGGATTAAATCTTAGGGAGAATATGGCAGGGTTTCTCTTAGGGACAATATGTGCTTGGGTCACATACCCACCCCTGAGCTAAGCCCTAGAGTCAGGGGGATAGAATATACAGATTTGGCTTGGCTCAACTCATGTGCCCATCCCGATTGTCCATCCCCTGGGAGGGGTGAGTGGGCTGGTGGCGGGGGAGGGGGAGGGGCGCTTCTCCTAAGAGGAGGATAAAGGAAGGGTGGTTCCTCAGAGGAGCATCTCTGTGGCCATTACCAGAACATCTGATGGCCTCTGTGCTCAGGGAAGAGCAGAAAGGGGAGCTCCACAGCTCGGACTCAAGGGTGTGTCATCTTATCACACCCCCCACCTCACAAACACCAGTGACAAATCCAGGGTACTGCCGATTTATCTTTTCTTGTTAATTGCTGATGCTCCGTCTGCCTATCGGCATCCTCTTTGAGACTGCTCCTTGCTGAGGGGGTTCAGACCCCTTCCAAATGCTCAGCGGCTCCAGAACAGGCATAGTCAGGCCTTGAAGGCAGAAGCTTTTGATACCAACAATGAACCTTCAAGATGGGTCCTGCTGGAGCTCTGGGCCCCTGTGGGCCCCTGCCATGATGAAGTTCCATGATGGGCTCTGCCCCCAGTCTCTGACTATGCCTGGCCACTGCTCCCCAAACACATGCCCTCTGGACATGCCCAAAGCAGACCTCTCTAGAACTGTTAGGTTGGGTCCTGGGGTCCTGTCTGGATGCCCCTCCAGGCTTTAATCTGGGTCATCCTGGTCCCTCTGTGGCTTCCTTCATGTTGCATCTCAGAGAACAGCAGCTGGAGTCGTAGTCCGTCCCTCCCAAGAGGGCCCACCGCACGCTCAGGTGACTGTCTGCGCTGGACCGTGCTTTGTCCACCCTGCTCTCTCTGTTGCACTACCTACCTACTATCTGCACCTACATCCATACCTCATGGCTTCTACCAGCTCTCCTCCGTTATCTACCCTAGAGAGTCTCTAGAGTAAAGAAGGTCTGCACTGTGGGTATCACCCAAAACAACAAACCTCTGCTTTTCCCAGACCCATGCCAGCACCCACACCAGGGGTCCCCCCTCCAAGGTCCTGCTTGAGGGTAAAGGTCGTGCCCCATGCTCCTGCAGACTGTTCTGTGTGGTTCCTGAGGCCAAGATCTGGAGGCTCAGGAGCCAGGGGTTTCATTGTTTGTAATCATCTATTGCTATAAAGCCTGAATTTTGTTGCAGAATCTGTGTCCTGAAATCAGTAAAAAAAAAAAAAAAAAATCAATGGTATTTACTTTTTAAGAAGGTACTTTGCTTTCATGGTATTTAAAGGCATGGGGTCTTGGAAAAACCAGAGTGTGACCTGGTTGGTGAATCTTCCCACTGACTTAAATCCTGAAGGTAAGAGCATCAAGAGATTCTCAAGGGCGGGGTGGGGAGTTAGATGACATTTCTTCTCATACGTCCTGGATCTTGGGGACTTTAGAGGCCAACTTCCTCACCTGAACAGACAAGGAAACTATACAATGGAGGCTTCAGGTGATCTACCCGAGGCCTTGTCCTGGCTGGTGCCTTAGCTGGGATGAGAATAGTGGCCCCCTGGCTCCCAGTTCAAGGCACTTTGACTACACAAGGATGAAGGGGTGAAGAGGTAAGGAAGAAAAGCTCAAGGGCTTGGAATTAACGGGAGAGGTGAGACCCAACTTGGCCTAGCTGTAACTTTATGGGAGATGAGTTGTTCTGCCATCCCCACAGACAGGGGACATGTCCTTATCAGTCAAACCCATTTATATACTCGGCTTCAGAAGAAAAATTAATATTCTGTCATGCAGGAGTTTTATGAGGGAATGTCCTCCCCAGACGTTAAGGCAGAGCATTAATCTTCTGCCCTATATAAGGAAGGCGTGTGTTATTTTTTAAAACAAAGTTATGGTGAGGGACACCTGGGTGGCCTAGTCAGTTAAGCATCTGCTTTTGGCTCAGTCATGATCCCAGGGTCCTGGGATTGAGTTCTGCATTGGGCTCCTTGCTCAGCAGGGAGCCTGCTTCTCCCTCTCCCTCCGCCTGCCGCTCCCCCTGCTTGATAAAAAATCTTTTAAAAAACAAAACAAAACAAAACTAAGTTATGGTAAGTGCTGAGGAATTGACAAAATTTGGGCTCCATTTTATAAATGCCCGGTAGGAAATCTGTTCTGGTGGGGAGCTTCTCTGGGCTGAAAGGGGTTGGCACCACGCCTGCAATTCATAAATACTACCACTAAGTGGCGGTAGGTCGCAGGGCCATGTTGTCCAAAGTTGGGGTTACTGCAGTACGCATCTTCGTTTCTGGATCAGAGTGTGTCTTGTTTTCCTCCCCAGGGGAAAAGATCAGAGATTTCAGAAGTCTGTTACCCTTTAAAGGGTTAAGAACCAGGGTGATGAATGATAATTTAAGATTTTGTTTGGGGATAAATAATAATACTATTATAGCATAATATTATATACTTCAAAAAATATATAGTGAATGAAAAGTCATCCTGTCCCTCCTGCCCTAGTCGCCAGTTTACTTTCCACAGACGACCAATATTTATTAGTTTCAGATGATCCTTCAGGAAAGGCTTTATGATCGTGGGCAGGCATGGCTGCACTCCCTCTTTTTTCTTGTTCTCTGTCTTACGCACCCTGGCACACTACCCAAACCTTCTGCTCTTTGTTCTTTCTTTTAACAGTGTATCTTGCACGTTCCATGTTAATTCATCATGTTTCCTTTTTTCCTCCTCTTCCGGCTGCATATAATCTGAGTGGATGTACCCTCACATTTTGAACAGTCTGCTGTTCACGGATATCAAACGACACAATGGGTAATTCTCCTCATGCTATTTTGCATGTGTGTAGTATATGTGTATAAAAACTCCTAGAAACGGAATTTTTAGGTCAAAAGGCTTGTGCATTTGTAATTTCCCTAGAAGTGATCTAATTTTCCACCATAGAAGTCGTACCAGTTTCCACTCCCCCACAGTGTGGGACTCCGAAAGTTTCCCCTCGCCCTTGGGACATATCGTGTGTACACCTGGGTCTCTGAGAGGTAAAAACCGTGGTGTCTAGGTGTAGTTTTAATTTGCATTTCTAATTATGAATAAGGGGAAATCTTTTCAGACGTTCAAAAATCATTTGTGCTTCCTTACCTGTGAACTGTTTCATATCTTGGTCTGTTTTATTTTTTCTTCTATGGAGTTGTTCTTTTTTCTTATCTATTTTTGATAAGTATATATACTTACATATATATGTACTTATATATATATGTAAGTATATATTTTGTTATGTATATATTAGGGAAATGAACTGCTAATGGTCCTGAGTTGCAGATACTTTGTTCCTGATTTGTTGTTGACTTTGCTTATGATGATGATTGGCATGCGGGAAGTTTTCTGAAATCAAATTTAGCAATCTTTTATGTTGTGGCTTTTTAAGTTTCGTGGAAGACTTGGGTCTTTCTTGTTCCAAAATTCTTTCAAAACTCTCTGAATAATAACGGTTGGCCAGACTCACCAGATTTAGGAGTCTTGAGGGAGGGGGAGGCAGGCCTGTGCCTTCAACCCTGTGGACTGTGGACCTCAGCCACGACTGCTCCTGTGTGCAGGGATAGGGTCTGACCCCAGTGGTTGGCCCAGACTTTGCCCATGGCAAGAGTGCTAGGAGAGTCGTGGAAGGGAACAGCGCGGAATTAGCCACCCGCCCATATTCACAGATGCGCAAGGCTGTGCAGATCATTTCCAGGCATAAGTGCCTGCTATCCTAAGGAACCTGACCACACTGGAGCTAGGTAAGATGAAAAGATGAATGCACCTGGATTTCATACTTGACATTTAAGGCTATGGAATTATTTCTTCCCAATTGTTTCTATCCAGTCATTGGCATTTGGGGAAAAGCTGGGGCCCTAGAAGGCTAGATGAAGCTGAACTTTTTGTTGGCTAGAGGAACAGAATGCTTAAGTGGGTGGAACACAAACAGTGGAGATAAGCTCACCTCCAGGGGCAAGAGGCAGTAGGTCAGGAATCTGCCCCTGGCCCGCTTTTGGGCTCTGCCTTCTCTGCCTTTGCTTGGCACTTGGGCTACAAAGCTGCCCTACTAGGATCAGTTTCCCCCTGACTGGAGGCTCTGGCTTCCTGGGCTGGCAGAGGCGACTGGGGAGTGGGAGGGAGCCCAGGGCCACGGGAAGTCCACCCCAAGTCTGCGGCTGGTGCTAGTCTGGCTCAGGATTTAGCTTTCCCCAGCCCCTTTTCCTCTGGGTCTGGGCTCTGACCCTCAGAGGAGCGGGAGAAGGGGCTCCCCCCCCACCCCGGCCTCCTCTTCCTCCAGTAGCAATCCTCTTCAGAACTGCCCCCACCACATTTTCACCCTAATCCAGCCAAAGGACAAAAGAAAACAGAAGGCAAATAATCCGGATGTGGGAGAGGAGGCACCCGAGCCCTTGCTCTGAGCCTACAAGGCACCCCGTGCACTCATCCAGGTTGAGCCCTCAGGTTACTCCATCTGCCCCAGGACCGCATGAAAGGGCCAGGGGGGTCAAACGTGACACCAGCGTCTTCAGGACAACCTTCAAGGGCTTCAGGGAGGATTATTCACACTGTGTGTGTGTGTGGGGGGTGCATCACCGACTCTCCTTGGGAGGTGCGTAGGTATCTGGAAATGGACGAGCTTAGGGTCCTCTCCATTCAGGACGGCTAGGAGAGCGCGCGTTCGGGCCGGGCCCCAGATAGGGGAGGTCAGCAGTGGAGGGCTCAGGTAGCGCTATTAGAAACAAGAGGCTGGAGAAGACCTGGAATACAGCCCGCGACTGGGGGGCCTGCGGTGGCGGAGCCTCCCATCCCAGATGGCGCTTCCGGAGAGGCTGCGATCCCCGAGGGCTGCTCGCCTGGGGCCTCCGCACGCCGCCGCGCGGGGCCGAGCAGGGTGCGGTCGCCGCGGCCCCTCCGCGCCGCACGCGCTCCCGAGGCCGCCAGGGGGCAGCGCGGCGCCCGGGGCAGAGTGCGGCCGCGGTGGAGCTCGCCGTCACCTGTTCGACCCGCCTGAAGACCAGACCCTACGGCTCCCGATCCGGCAGGTCCGGGGCGCGCCCGGGAATCTGTGTGCTCCCCAGGGCCGGGGGCGGTCGGGGCGCCGCGGCGGCCAGAGCCCGGGCTCCGGCCCTTGTCCCCGAGCCCAGCCCCGAAGGACCCGGGCCCCAGGTGCGCCCGCCGACTGTCCAGGCGCCGGGCTCCGGGAGGGGGCTGGGCACCAACGCATCTTTGTCCTCCCTTTCTTCCCGCTGCCCGCTCTCGCCCGCGGGCGAGTTCCGACCGGCGGCTCCCGGGCGGGGGGCGGGGAGGGGGGAGGCGAGGCGGGGCGAGGCGGGGCGGGGGCGCGGGGCGGCCACCGCAGGCCGGTGCGGCGAGCGCCCGGTAGCCGTGCCGCGTGCGCCCGGCAGAGGCGGCCCTGCGTGCCGTACGCCGCGTCCGGGGCGCGCCCGCCGCTATTCAGCTTCCCGGGCTCATTAGCAGTCTCGGTGTGCGGCTCGGCGCGGGCTCACAAAGAGCTGCGGCGGCGGCCCGGCGCTCGGCCTCGCGGACGGAGCCGGCGGCGGCGGGGCGGGGGCGGCCGTGCACCCGCGCGGCCCCGCGCCCGGGCCAGGTAAGCCGGGGGCCGCGGCCGCAGCCTGGGGGCGTCCGGGCCGGCGCGGAGGGGGCGGGTGGTGCCGGGGCGCGGGGCGGGGCGCAGATGCTGCGGCCCGAGCGCTGCCCCCCGGACCCGCGGTACTGCGGGGTGGCCGGGCGCCGCTGGGGTCTGGGGGCGGGGGTGGAACGGACCGGCGCCCCCTCGACCGGCCGGCGGGCGCGGCGAGGCCGAGCCGGAGGCTCGCGCATGCCGGGCGGGAGACGCCGCCGTGAGGGGCGACCCTGCGCGGACGGAGGGCGCTGGCCGGCGGTGGCTGCCCGCTCGGGTCCCGCCGGGCTGGCCGGGCGGCTGGTGCGTTCCGCGGCCCCGCTTGGCGCTGGCAGCAAGTCCCCGTGCAGGGCAAGTCCCGAGTTTGGGGTCGTTTCTGGGGTTCCTGCCTCCCGGGAAGGCGAGTCCCGATCTTCGCCCCCTCCCATTTCTCTTCATAATGAGAAACTCCTCAATTAAAATTTCCACCCCCTGGTTCCCCTGGGCCGCCGGCGCGGGGCTGGGGGTGCGGCGCGAGCCGCCACTCGCCTCGGCCCCTTCCCCGCCGCGCGCACAGCCTGGCCGGGTTGCTGCTGGGAGATTGGGCCACTGATGATCCAGGCGAACATCGAGCCCCCCGCCCCCCGAGCTGGGCGGCGGGCGGCGGGCCTCGCTGTGCCGCGGCTGGGGGCCAACTTGCCCTGGGCCGGGCGCCGAGGAAGGGTCCGGAGGGCGCCGGCGAGGGGCCCGCCCTGTCTGAGCCTCGCCGCGCGTGGAGGCTGAGATTGAGTCTGCTCGTCTTAACTTAGTATTTACTTGCAGGAGGAGGACTTAATTTTTTTCAGATCTGTTCGTTTACTGCCTGACAGGGGCCAGTCTCAAATCTGTGGTTAAAAACTCACGGATGACCATGCAGACGGTGAAGTCCCCCACATTCAGGACTCTCATCCCAGCACTTCTTCCCGTGGGCTGAGTTGTCCCAGGCTTCTTCAACCTCTGGCCCCCTTTCTGGGATTCTCCCCCCCCCCCAACCCCCCTCTCTTTGAGAAACCACAGCGGTTTTAGCAATAATGACTTCGGGAGTAGAAGCAGGACAACTTTTCCTAAGGTCACATTTGAGGTACTCTGTGGCTACCCAGAGCCTCCGAGCTAGACCCTGGTGAGGTGGTGGCGGGGACTTCTCCTCCACCTTGCAGGGCACGTGGTTCTGTTTCTCAGTCCAGAGCTGCCAGGATGTCCTGCGCTGTGTCCTCACTCCAGGCTGGTCGTCTGCAGCCAGGGCTCGAGAGGGTCTCCTGACATGGAAGCTGGTGCGACTCTGGGCGGTGTCCAGGGAGTTAGTGGACCAGCTGGAGCTTGCTGGTGGTCCCCGCACTGAGCTGGCAGCCTCCTTAGTGCTGGTGGCAAGACCCCTGGAGTGGTCTCCGGAGCTGGGCTGGGCTGGGTCTGCTGGGCTGGGTCTAGCGATGGGGCCCTGCCAGGGTCTTCTGTGGGAGGCAGCCTGTGTCTCTCCAGACCTCTTGCCATTTGTTAGGGATCATGGTGGTGCCCCCCCCCCCCGCCCCCCGCCCCGGCCTGCCTTTCCATCTCCAAAGTACTGGGCTTCTGCGTCTGGGAGGAGTGCAGGCTGAACCAGATGGTTGGGGGAGGTGGGGGGTGGTGTGTGTGTGTGTGTGTGTGTGTGTGTGTCTGTCTGAGGGGGGTAGGCGCCATCAGGAGAGTGAAGCTGGTGGTGGTCAACTTCTTACTCTCTTCCTCCAGTGTTTCTTTCCTGCAGCACCCAAGGCCCGAGTGTGGCTCATTAATTTGTTTGCATAAGCATCCCCTGAGTGGTTATAACTCCCTCCCCCCCTTTTTATATAAAATATTAGGTTCACAGGAATAATCGGTGGGGATGGATTGTGAAATGGAGGTGTATAAATAATTCAATCTGCCAACCAAACTAAGAAATGCTGGGTAAAAATAAAAGATAATTGTAAAAGACACCAGTCGCACCCCTGGAAACTGAGAGGGAGCGCTAAGACACCTTGATTTTTCCTAGACACAGCTGAGGAACTCAGAGGAAAAACACATTGGTTGGGGAGGTTAGCATCAGGCCGGGCTTTGTATGGATTGGGCGCCCTGTGCATGCGGCCTGTCTTGGGGGAGAGACATACAGGTTCCCTCTGGGTCTCAGCTCCTCCCTGCCCTGGCTCTGTGTGCTTGAGCTGGTGACTCAACAGGTGAGGGCCTCTGGTGACACCACAGTCTGAACTCTTGGAGAGACCTTTACTGTCAGGGGAGTCAGAGGCAGCTAGGGGCAGGTGGGCACAGAGGCCCTGAGAACATCCCCAGCTGGCCTCAAGGGCCTTCTGGAACAAGCAGCAGAAACCAGCACGCCTGCCTTGCAGCTTGGTCTTAGAGAAATGGAGAGAGTGTGAGAGAGCCTGGGGTGGTGGTAGCTGGGACCGTGCCAGGTGGCCGTGAGGAATGGGGATGTGTAGACACTGTCAGACAGCTCGAGCCCCAACGTAGGTCCCATCTGATGATTGCTCACCAGAAGGTGGCCCAGGTGCCTGTTGGTGGTTGGACCATGTGCCCGCAGGGAGGATTCTGTGGTTTCATCCCCCTGTCTGTGTCCCCCGCCCACCGCCTGGGTTGGGTCCAGTTCCTGCCTCCGAGGAGCCTGCTGGCAGGGCTGAGTCAGCTGGCGTGGGCTGTCTCCCATCGCCTTTCCTGAAGTCAGTTCATTCCCTCCCTGTCCTCCCCTGGACACATGAGGGAGCCCAGGGAGGACAGTAACCTCAAGGTCACAAAGCCGGGCTCTCTCCGTAGGGCTCACGGTTCCCCAGTGTGCTGCGGAGCCCTCCATATTAGGAATTAGGGAATTAGGATTTCCGTGCTGGCTGTGGGGTTCTGTAAGTTGGGCTGCAGGATTTCCTCTCAGCAGGTGGGGCCCAGGCCAGGTTTGGTGTTCCTTGCTCAAGCCCTCCATGGCTTCCAATGCTCACTGCACACCCACATTCCTTGGTCTGACTTTCTCAAGTTCCCTTCCTTGCTCCCAACGACGGTCCCCTCAGGCAAATGGGATCACTGCCCAGGCTTGCCCTGGGTTGTTCACACCCTGTCCCCTTGGCCTGGGGCCCTTGTGTCCATCCTTGACGATCCCAGCTAAATGTGGACTCCTTTCCTCTTATCCCCTCGTCCTCAAATTTGCCAAGCTTATGCCTGCCTCGGGGCCTTTGCACCTGCCATTCCCGCTCTTTGGCATGGCTTCCTTCCTCCAGATGTCCACCTGGCTTGCTCCCTCACTTACTTCAGTTCTCTGGTTCTGTGCCAGCTCCCTGACCCCCGTATGGTAATTAACATAACTTCCCCCCTTTTCGTTAACCCTGCTTTGTGTTTCTTTTTAGTATTTAATGTTCGAATGTCTCTTTATTGACTCTTACCACTCCATTGTAAAGACCTTGTTCTCTTCTCTATTCCTGGCAGCTAGAACAGTGCCAGGCACCTCGTTAGACCCTCAGTGCTCCTTGGTGGAGGGATGAATGAATGAGTGAGACCCCAGGAGTGGCCTTCTTCCTTTCAGCCTGGCTCCCTGCTCCTCCTTTTCCCAAGCCCCAGGGCTGGAACTGAGCTGGATTGACACTTGTATTCACGGTTGGTTGGATCCTTCCTAGAAGTCAGCACAGAACCTTGTGCTCAGTGGGCAGATAGGAGAGAGCTGTGGAATTTTACAGTGCAGGCGTGTTTTCAGATAGGCCAGGAGACAACATGGTTGGAAAGGTAATCCGGCCCAAAGAGTGGGGTCCTGATTCTTCACAGAAACTCCCTTTTGGATTTTCGGTTTGGATGGCATGTCGTCGGGCTGTCCCTGCTGCCAGAGCCCACTCTGTGTTGTCCCCTCAGTCACCTGGGATATAGAGGCGCTGGGAACGAGGCATCCTCTTGCCCAGGTTCCCTTCTTCCTCCATCTGGATGTTTCTAAACTTGTCTTGTACCTTATGTCAGACCCGGCATCTCGAGGCTCCCAGCCAGTCCACCTGCCCCATGTTTGCCAGCCTCCCGATCCTCCTGTCCGTGCTGTGGTCTCGCCGGGGAAGGTGCGCTGGTGGTATCAGGAGGAAGGCAGCGTGAGGTTGGGAAGGACAGTGGGGTTTGGAGGAATGAGAGCTCTATTCAAAGAACCTGGCTCTGCCACTCATCTCTGGGGCCTTGGACAAGTCACTGGCCTTGGGAGTCTTTCTCAGCTTCTGTCCTACTGACATTATACGTCTTGCTTGCCGTTGTTTGGGGGCACATGTAACTTTATATACAGTTCCCAGCATTGAACTGATGCACAATGTCATTACCACGCCTAGGGCTTTGCGGGGGGGCCCGTGTGGCCTCCAGGCCTGTTGTGGTTTCTGCTATTTCCCTGGAAGTTTGAGGGGTCAGGTTTGGTTGTTTCAACCACAGCCTTGTAAGAGAACGTAGTGTGGGCGCTTCGTAAACTCTCAAGAGCTGTTCTCATGTCAGGTGCTACATCTGCTGTTTTGTGTCTGAAGGATCAAAATTAAGAAGGGGAAAAAACACGTGGTTGAGTTTCCTGCATCTACTGACTGAGGAAATATTTTCGTCTTGTGGTATTCTGACAACCGAAACGCTCCAACATTTGAAGGTAGTTTTTCATGGAGAAACCAGCCCAGGTCAACGCACGTCGGTGGGCACTTGGGCTGGTTGAGTTCTGGTCCTCTGTGTTTGCTCTTTTAAATAATGTCCCTCGAAGCCCAAGAGGCAGATCGATTGTCTCATCTTGGCAACACGGGGGCTGCAGAGCAGGTGGCTGGGGCTGGCCCAGGAGCTCCCTGCAGGGCCGCGCTGCGATTTGGGCCTGAGTGGGAGAGAGCGCGAGGCCCGTCTGCTCCCCCGGGCCCCCCATCCCACTGGGGCTTTGTTCATATCATACTTGTTTTTCAACCGGGTAGGCGTGAGTAGGATTCATGACCACTCACCTGATCCACCCAGGGGTTAATTTTCAACATGTGTCTAGAGAATCTGATAGCTGGTGACCAGTGGACCTGAGCGCTGGTTGGTGGTTGGAGAGTAACGGACATGTCACAGGTGACCCAGGGTCCTACACGGGGACAGCGAGAGGGCTGGGAGTGTGCCACCCAGCAGAACAGCTAATACTGTTGGTGGGTCTGTAAAGGTGTTGTCCGTTTTGCACTTGGAGTTCACAGGGATTCCTTGCCCCTCCTGTCCCAAGCATCAGCTTTGCAGAGAGACACTGAGGTCTGAAATGCTCAGGCCCTTGTTCTGAACAAATTTGAATATGTAAATAGGAGTACAGTATTTGTATTTAGAATTCTCGGTTTGGGTATATCTATACATAATGTATATGTATTTCTGTATATATAGGTATGTGTAATATGTCTACATCTATCTATTTTTTTTTAATTTGATTGGTTTTGTATTCCTGGAGTTGATTCCCCACCAAGGCAGCTCTAAATGTGAATTTTTCTGAATTGTTGTATGCATCGTTAATTTAATAAAAAATATATAGTGTATCGTTTTTCTCAGTTGGTTTGATTATCACTTGTCTTGGAAAAATCCATTGTTTCAATAACAGGAGACCCATTCACTGAGTGAACGTGTGCATTTAGGGATGATGGATTTCTCAGGTCCCTCTGGCAGCAAGTGTGTGCATTGTTCAAATAAAACACAGTTTATGTTTCTCGGTCTTTTGGTGCAGTAAGTGAGCCATGTGCTCTAACATCTGTCCATATTATCCAGAGCTGGTGACAGCTGTTATGGGTGGGGTGGAGTAGGAGTAGGAGTGCGGCCTGTGTTAAGAATCAGAAGCCCGGCTCTGCCTCCCAACACCCAGCGAAGGCCCCTGCTCAGAGTTTGACTTAAAGCCTCCTAAAAGGACACACGTAGGTCTGCGCTTCCTTCCTCACCAGCCTCCTGAGTTACAAGGAGTTTTGAAGACGAAGCGAGATAAGGTGTGGGCGAGCGTTTTGTTACGATAAAGTGCTCGCTTAACCCGGTCACCAGGGTTAGAGAGAGAGAGAGAGAGAGAGAGAGAGAGAGAAAGAGAGAAAGAGAGAGAGAGAGTGTGTGTGTGTGTGTGTGTGTTTCTCCCCAGCTTGTCTGACGGGCCTCAGATACCAGGCACACCTTGGGTCCCTGACTGGTGCTGGCTGGTCCCAGCAAAGGCGGGCAGATGACTGATGGATAATTGGTCCTGGCCACGGACGGGTCCCAGCGCTGAGCACTTGGCCTGCCTGCTAGATCACGGGCCCCTGAGGCAGGCCGTGCTTGGTCGTGGCGATGGCTATTTTCTCCAGAGAATGGTAGTGGGAGAAGCCTGACCCACGGCCCCTCCTCCATGTGACTTCCTTTGTGTACACGGACTGCGAAGATTCTGCTCGTGGCCTTTCTCTGTCCTTCGGGTGCCAGAGAGGAGCCCGCGGATGTATGGCAATGGACAGGCCACCTGCCTTTGGCTCTCACGGGGACGTCTCTGAGCTGTTTCTTGGGTTGGAAACTCGGAGAGCAGAAGCCCCTCCAGACCAAGAACTCCTGACTGTGTCTCTCCTTTGGGCTTTAACAGATTTCGGCTTCTAAATTAATTGCATTTCATTAAGTAATGGTTTTCTTCTTGATCCCAGGCTGCTCTGTGCTTAATCAGCAGTGGTGAGTGGTGCCGCTTGACTTACTGTGATGCCCTCAGACTCAGAGGCACCTCTGGCTCACATCGACTTCTTGTGGGGAGCTGCCTTGGGGGACCCCTGGATGTGGCAGCCTTCTCCCCCACCCCCGCTAGCTCTGAGAACCCCTGCCTTAACTCTCGGTATGTGTTGCTCTTTTTACCTGTCGCGTAGGATGGCTTATGTACTGACAGACACAGCGGGGTGCTGGGCACCTAAATGGCAGCCCCTCACCCCGCGCCTGTCATTCCCCTGCTGGTCCCTTGATGAGTGGGGCCTCTGCAGTGCAGACAGGTGCCTCCACTTTAGATACCCCTCAGCCCTTTGCTGAGAGCTGCATCCATCCGTCCATTCCTCCATCCACTCCACAGGTAGTTTCTGAACCCCTGCTCTGTTCTGTCTTTGCCAAGCCCCGGCTAGAGCTGGGTGAGCTCAGGAGGGAGGGAGCAGAGAGGGGCCGGTGGTGACTGAGCCCCCGATTCTGGCTCTGGGCCCACAGACTGGAGAAGCAGTCTGGAAGGTGTGAGAAGCCTAGAGAAGCACAGACTGGAAGGTGTGAGAGCCCCAGCGTGGGTCGGGAGAGGGGCTCATGGAGGGCACATGGAGAAGGGGTTTGGGGAGGGGCGCCGAGAGAATGCTGGGAGGGGTGCATGGGGGGAGGCATATGGGGGGTGCGGGAGCCCATGCATGGCTGAAGAAGGGCAGAGCCCAGCCTTGCACCCCTCAGAGCCATGTGGCTCCAGGGGCCTCGTTCCCTACTGTCTCATGTAGGAGGAGGCTGCTGCCGAGGTCCAGCCTTGCTGGCAGGGATGTTTAATTTTACCCTTTAGAGACTTACAGGCTTTCTAGATTAAATTGCCACTGTTCCTCTACAAAAGTGACAAAATCCGTGGCAAACCATAAATCACGTTACTAATTTGCTCGCACGGAGTTAACTTCTGCAGCTCTGCTGGCTTACTGGAAGGAGAGTCGGGCAAACAGAGGCGCCCATTTCCAGTTGTCAGCGAGCACTGGGAGACCGGGGGAGGGGTGGGTGGGTGGGACACAGGTCACAGACGCCTGGCCGCCCTGCCCGCCGTGTGGCCGTCTTTGCCCTGCCTGGGCAGCCTGCTGGTCACGGCAAGGGCAAGGGCTCCTCGAGGCTTCCTGGCCCTCTGCAGGGAGGGGGCTGACCCGTCATGCAGAGGGAGCGGGGAAGGAGGGGGAGAGAGTGGCAGCTGCTGGACAGATGTGCCGTGGCTAGGCAGCCCGGTTCCAGCGGCCTCTGCAGGCTGGCCAGCTCCGAAGACGCCCTCAGACGCCTCCTGTGTGTGACCCTGACTCCAGGGCACCCACAACCTGTGTCCTCTCTTCCCCTTTTGAGGCTCGAATAGGCTGCAGTGGCTGTTCATCCTCTGGGTTATGGTGGCTCCGAAAACATCTGTTACGGGTTGCTTTCCTTTTTGGAGAGCGGTCGGCCTGTTTTCTGCTTTGGCGCAGGGTGGGCGTGAGCACCATTCCCTCCCACGAGGCCTGTGGCCTGGCCCTTGTCACACTGCCTATTGGCCCAGGCCTGGGTGCTGGCCCACGCTTCCTTCGTCACTTACTGTCAAGTGCCACGTGTGGCTTGCTAGTTGTTGGGCCAATTAGAAGCCGTGACTTGTTGAGAGCAAGCTTCATCTGATGGGGGTGATGTCTGTGTGCCGACCTTGATCCTGCCCTCGGGCCCCATAGCTGCACCAGGCAGGGAGGAGTGGGGAGGGGGGCTCTGAGCATCGCGTGCTGCCAGGACAGGGGGTCTCGGGGCTCACTCTCCTGGTGGCTTTATCAAGCACCTAATACCACACTGACTCCCAGAGCTGCTTTCTTCCTTTCCAGTGACAAGCCAGCCGGTGGTGTATTTAATAGCTGAGGTTTCACAGTAGAAATCAAGTGGTTCTGTCGGTGGCATGATAGCCTGTCCATGCTCATGCATGATATCCGCAGCGGGGAACACATGAGTGCCTGAGCCGAGGGACTGGCCATCACTGTCTACGGAATCAGAAGAGTGCTGTGAAATCCACACATATTTGTAGAAGTACAAATAGAGTTTACTTTTTCAATGGCCACCCTTGAGGTGAAATTAGCTTCGGTTTCAAGGAAGTAAGTGGAGACATAAGTCATCAACTTGGGACTGATTTATTTATTATTTTTATCTCACCCACCCCAATTCCCGAGGGTGGTCCTCAGGCTCTCATGCATATTCCTTGTGGAAACTGACCAAGCTGACCTAGACCTGGAGTCCACGATGGGTGTTCGTTGTCTAGGATTCAGGTCAGCTGATCATTTGGGCACAGCGGGACCTCACATCTCAGGCCCTGATACCAAAACCTTTTTTTTTTCCCTTCCACACACATGGGCTTAGTGGAATATATTTTAACAAATTACTCATCTTAAGATAATGCACTATATTATTAATAAGAAAAAGGCAGACAACTGGGTAGAGAAGGGGACAAAAGACACTTCACCTAAAAAAGGTCCAATAAACATATGAAAAGATGCTTGACTCCATTAGTCAACAGGGAGATGTCAGGGGTCTCCAGAGAAACAGAATCAATAGGGTAGGCGTGTGTGTGTGTGTATATTTATCATGAAGAATTGGCTGATGTGATGGTGGAGGCTGAGAAGTCCCAGATCTGCAAGCCGGAGCCCCAGCAAAGCTGGTGGTGTAACTCAGTCGGAGTCTCTGAGTCTAAAAGCCTGAGAACCAGGAGAGCCAGTGGTATAAACCCCAGTGCAAGGGCAGGAGAAGAAATGAGCTGTCCCAGGAGGCAGGACTAGAGGGGTGAATTCCGCCTTCCTCTACCTTTTGCTTTTGTTTCAGTCCCTCTGTGGATCAGATGATGCCCACCCATGTTGGGGAAGACCATCTACTTGACTGAGTCCACTGATTCAGATGCTAATCTCATCCAGAAACACCCAGAGACACTGTTCAATCTGGGCGCCCTGTGGACTCTCACTTTGACGCATCCAGTTAACCATCATGATGTGATATCATTACACACCTACCAGAATGGCTGAAGTTATCAGGAACTAGCAGGTGTTGGGGAGGACGTGGAGCAATGGGAACTGTCGCTGTTGGTTGGGGTGTCAATTTCTACAACTGGTTTGGGAAGCCGTTTCACGGCACCAACTAAAGCAAAAATTACATATATCCTCTGACCAGCAGTGTCCCTCTGAATGGAGTTGCGGGAAACAGAGCATATGGCCACTGGGCTGAAGAAGTCAGGTCCTAATCCCTGGAACCCGTGAACGTTACCTTAGATGTTAACTTCTATGCTAACTTATATGCGATTAAGGATTTTGAGATGAGATAATCCTGGGTCCTCTGGATGGGCCCTAAATGCCGACCCACGGGTCCTTCTGCGAGAGAGGCAGGGGAGATAGGAGGCAGAGGAGGAGGCTGGAACCACAGAGGTGGAGATTGGAGCAGTGTGGCCACACGTCAGGGCATGCTGCCAGCCCCAGAAAGTGGAAGAGGAGAGGAATGAGTTCTCTAGAGCCTCTGGAGGGAGCGCGGCCCCTGCCGACGCCTTGATTTCTGCCCAGTGAAACTGTTGTCAGCCTTCTAGGTCCTACAACGGTGAGAGAATCAGTGCGTGTTGTTTTAAGCCACGTAGTTGTGTGGTGATTTGTTATAGCGGCCACAGGATGCTGATACAGCCGTCTAGAGGCAGACTCGCCAGCAAGCCCAGGTTTACTCCCACACGGAATGCCACAGAGCACGCCGTGAGTGGACCTTCTGTGAGCGCACGAAACAGCGTGGCTGAGTCTTGTCACATGCCATTGAGTGAAAAAAACCCCAGACCCCAGAGTCCCTTACTGTATGTTTCCTTCGATAGGAAGGTCAACAGGCAACTTTTATCTCTGCGGCTGGAAGTCATGTTGCCCTTGGGAGATGGTGATTGGAGAGGGCATGGTCGGGCCTGGCCAGGCTTTTGGAGGCACTCACTGGCAACATCCCCTGTCTTGATCTGGGTGGTGTTTTGCATGGGTGAATTCCAGTTCATGATGCGAAACTCTTCAGTACATATACTTCAATAAAAGCTGAAAAAAAACCCCCCAAACCCAAAAAAGAGCAGTACATCATCTTGAAATTTTCAAGGAGAACTTTCAATAGACTGACTCATGGCTTATTTTACTGCTGGAACAATAATATCAAAATCAAGATTACATTTAATGTGAGATAATGAAATTTTGCCATTCCAACAAGTGCTTGTTAATATTTAGATTCGAACTGTGTTTTCCAAATGAAATCAGAGAACGTAAACCCAAGGAGGATGCTAAGATCTATATGCATGTAATTGATAATGGATAAGTTATCTAGATGAAATAAGTTTTAATTCCTGCCTGTGAAGGGAGCTGTGCTCTTAAAACCAGACACGAGCAGGCCGGGTACGTAAGGGTCAGATGCTGTGCACTTCCAGGTGAGTGGGAGGGAAACCAAAGAGCTTTGAGAAGCTAGAGTGGAGGGAAGTGGTGTGTATGAACTCTGGGTGAGCCCTGAAATCTGGGTGGAGGTCCCATGACATGGTCTGTCCATGCACCCTCCAGGCCACCTTGCCCAGCACACGGAGGTCCCCAGAAATCTCTGCTGTCTTTGCCCACACCTCTCCCTGGCCTGTTTTTCCTACCCCTCCCACCTGTGAGTTCTCTCTCATCCCTCCCAACCCCGGTCGGGCAGCCCCACAGCTGTGCTGCAAGGCTCTGTCCCTGAGACTGTCTTACACAAGCAGACAGTCTCGGTGGTCTTTTCCACGGTTTCTTCCAGGGATGCAAGGGAGGCAGCTGCTGACACGTGGCTGTGCAGCCTCGGAGGTTCCATGCGCGTCCCTGGCTTCACTCTGGTGAACTGTCAGCCTTGACCGGTGCAGGGAAGGCATGGTGGCTTCTTCAACATGGCCGTCCGAGGGGTGTCCCCGGACAAGGGAGGGCTGGGGATCTGTGGGGGCCCTGGGCCCATTGGGAACCAGCCTGGCGCAGCAGGGCCCCCAGCACTGGTCCATGCTGATGTGATGTGTTGTGGGGGCGTCACTGAGATTTTCGGGGCAGGTTCTATGTATGTGGTGGCGTAGTTCAGGAATCTAGAAGCGTGGGTTCTGCAAGCCCCCGGCTGAGCGCTCTCTAGCTGCATCTCCTTCATCCCAGAGGGTAAGCTTTGTTTATGAAGCAGGGGAGAGAGCTGGGTGGCCCCGAACCCAGCTCCTTCTCACCTCTTCATGCCCCCGTCCCCTCTGTCCTGGACCAGATGAGTTTCCTAACTATCCCTCCTTTTCCTCAGTGCTGCTGCTAAGACCTGTTCTCAGCTCTCCCTGGTATCCCCCTCCTCCCCTCTCCCTTGGTGTTATTTTCCCTCTTGGCACTCACCCTCACCTGGCCTATACTATGAGTTTGTCTCTCGTTCTTCTGCATGGAGAGCTCCCTGAGGATGGGGGTGCTCCAGTGTCGGGGGGAGGAGCGTGGCTGGAGTTGGGGGTGGGACTGGGCCAGTAGCAGTTTTTGCCCTGGATGATTAGCGAGGGAACTGGACTCTTGCCAGAAGCATGCCCTGCCCGTGTTGGCTCGAGGACTACTCCCGGTGGCCTGGCCACCCTGGGGACATTGGCACAGCTCCGGAGCGAGCATTTCCGTGTGCAGTGTGCAAAGCATCATGCTGGGTTCTGGCGCACACAAAAAGGAAACAGTGCCGTGAAGCCCGGGCCCTGCCCTCAGGGGACTTTGGATTTGGTGAGTTTGTTGGGCGGGGGGGAATGTCATCGTCAATGGATAGAAGAATAAAGGGTCAAAGGGGCTCCTGCAAGGTGTGGCAGCAGGCGGAAGATGCACGCCTGAATGAGGTGGTCATTCTGATGGTGGCTCATAAAAATCAGAGCGTGCTAAGGGGGCGTGTACACCCCAGTCCCCAAGTGTAGACTATACTGGGTGATGTCCTTCCAGAGAGCACAGATGGAAGCGGAACAGTAACTTGGCAGTGGGAAGGTCAACACCAGCAGTGATGAGTCATGTTGAGTGTCAGTGCCCTTGATAGGACGGGATGGAAACGGCACTTTACCTCTGTGGTGTGTCTCCCCCAAACCCATCACTTCAGTCTAATCATAAGGAAAACGGCAGTTAAATTCCGATAGAGGAACGTTCTATAAAGTACCTGCCCAGTACTCCTTAACACTGATGAATCCATAGTGTCATACAAAACGGAGACTGTCACAGCCAGGAGGAACCTAAGGAGGCACGTTGACAAACTGTGATGTGTCCTGGTGGGGACCCTGGAGTAGAAGAAAGACACTGGGGAAAAACTGAAGGGATATCAAAGTGTGGACTTCACTTAGCAGCAGTGCATTGATACTGGTTCATTAACTGTAACAAAAATGTAGGACATTAACATAAGGCGTTCGTGATCTTACATTAATGGGAAACGGGATGTCGGGGTCTATCTATGGAAGATCTGCTAAAAAAAAAAAACCTTTTCTAAAAAGCGAAGTCTGAGCCTCGCTGTCCCTCCTCATCCAGCTCCAGACCCTCTTGGCTTTGTCGTGCCTATTGGTCCTCCTTCTTTACTGAAAACTGGAGGAAAGTTCAGTTTAGAATTTGGAATATAGATTTTTGTATGCCTCACATTTCTGGGTGCTTGAAAATCACAGGTTTCTCAGGTGTGGTGGGTGTGGGTGCTGGGGACCACCCCCCGGGAAAGACGAGCCCAGCTGGGACACTCACGGGCACGTGGGCCAGGTTCCCTTGGTCTCGAGACCGCACAGCTGAGCTTCCTTCTGCTTCCTTCTTATGTGTGCAGAAAAGGAAAGCATTGACACCAAAGTGTCAATGTCCTGAGCTGCCTCTCTCCCCTGATCAGCCCCTGGGTCTCTTATAGTTAGTGACCAGAGACCATTTGGTGGGGGGGTAACATTGGTTGCAAGAGGCAACATGGACCCAAGCTGATGTGTGTGCAGTTGAGGGTCCAGTGAGGAGGTAAAAGGGAGCCAAGTGTCTGTGTGGGCTGAGCTGGTGCTAAGGATTCACGGCCAACACTGAGTAGGTGGTAGAAATGGCTTTGTTCCCATAGGAAGGGCCAGCTGGCAAGGATGCTGGAAAACAGCCCCCCCCCCCCCCAGCAACTAAATGCCTGGTTTTTGGATAATTTCATGGTCTTTAAAGTACATAAGCATCACCTCCTATATTTTTGGGAGAGGCTTAGCAGAAAATGAAAGGAGGAGCCCCACGGGGGAAGGAGAAGCCCGGTTGGGATCCCTGCTGCCCTGTAAATGGGCCCGGCCAGCCAGGATGCTGTGGTTTATGGAGAATTGGAAGGGCCTGCCTGGGGCTCAGCCTGCTTGCTGAAGCCGAAGCCTGGCTGGGCAGTGGTGGGCGCGGCTTCCTCCACTTGCAGCCGGAGCAGACACCTGCTTTGCAAGATGGCATGAGTCGTGAACGAGACCGTGTGTGCCCCACGTCACTGCGGGATCTGGCGCTTGGTGTGGGACAGGCGAGGCTTGGTGCTGCAGCTGGTCAGGGGGAGGGTAACTACACCTCTGGGGACCTTGTACAAGTCACGGCCCCTCACATGTCCCCAAGCCAGTGAGAGGAAGCGATTCCTGCAGGTCTTACAACTCATCTGGATTTTATGACAAGATCAAGGTGTGAACTGCATGAACCTGCTATTTTTGTTAACTCAGAAGTGGTCAAAGGCAAGCAGTTTCCTATGGTTCAGTTCAATAGTTTAGTGTTAAAGCTGTTTTTTGGCAAGAGAGAATACTCTTTATCTTAAAAGCTTTATTTTTACTTATTCCACACCTACGAATTCATTGTGCTAGGAAGTAGAGATAAGCAAACAGAAGAAACTTTTGAGATGCCCAGGTCTCCTTGCTGGGGGACCGTGGTTCCCTTGGGGTCTTCCCGGCTGCTTGGGCACGTGCTTGGCTGCCGACAAGCCTTCTCCTGGCCTGTGTCAGGGTCCCCTTCCCCGGCCATCGGATGTTTGCACAGCATTCATGGACCTGGGCCCCCAGGCTTGGACTTAGGAGTTGTTTAGAATGTTTTTCTGCTGTGAATGATGCTGTAATAAATATTCTTGCAGCTCCTTTTTTCTTTTTTTTGCAGATACCCTTTTCTTTCCTTACGGTACATTTCAGGTAAAAATGCTGGACGAAACGTGAAAGCCTCAGACTGACCTCCAGAAAGGTTCATTGCCCACTGACAGTGTCAGAGGGAGGGGGCTACCTTCCCTCTCTCCTTCCCGCCCATCCTCTCCCCTTTCTGTCTCTCTCTCATCCAATCCTTTCCTCCTCCTCCTTCTCTCCCCCTCTTATTCCATCCTTCCCTCTCTCTCTCTCCTCCTCCTTCCCCTCCCCCCATTTGATGGGACCCCATGGCGCAGCAGTCCAGGGGATAGCATTCCAGCTGCCCCTTTAGTGCCTTGTGACCCCTAGGCTCCCCACAGCCCCCCTTCCAGGGTTTGCTTGCGGTATTTTGAGAGGAAACCAATAACTTGTGGGGGGAGCCTATATGGAGAGTTTCAGAGACTTCCTGCTGACACACAGGCGGCCAGTCAGCGTGGGGCTGATGACTCAGGTGTGGTGGCATTTCTTCCAGGGTAGAGACATCCCTTTCCCGATCGCCCCCACCCCCCACCATGCTGGGGGCATTGGGGTGGTGGCCTCATGGGCCGGACCCAAACCCAGGGCTCACGAGCCAGTATTATTTTTATTTTATTTATTTATTTATTTATTTATTTTTTAAAGATTTTATTTATTCATTTGAGACACAGAGATACAGAGAGAGAGAGAGAGCATGAGCAGGGGGAGAGGCAGAGGGAGAAGGAGAAGCAGGCTCCCTGCTGAGCCAGGAGCCCGATGCGGGGCTCGATCCCAGGACCCTGGGATCATGACCTGAGCCGAAGGCAGATGCTTAACCATCTGAGCCACCCAGGCGCCCCGCCAGTATTATTTTTAAACTATCTTATTTTTTCTGGTGATTTGGCAAGTGGAGTGATGCCAAGCCCTCTCTTCCTGAACCGCCTGAGCCTGCTCTGGTGCATGTGAGTCAGATGGCTGGTTGCCACTGTGGGACTCTTGGCCTGGTGCCTTGTCCTGGAGCCGTCGACTGCCCTGAGAATCCAAAGAAAGGCCGCTGAATCCTCCGGCCCCAGGAGGATCTTTGTCCTCCTTTTGCAGAAGCAGTTGACTTGTGGATTTGCTCTGTTGAGCTGGAAGGAAGAATTTTTAAATTTCCTCTGGTTGAAGAACCTAAAATGGGACAATCTACATCAGTTCCCCAAAATTGGACTTTTAAGCAAGTTCTTGGAAAAATGGACTATTTTCTATGTGTGGGAGCAAATTCTGTGGGAGCCTTCTGGTAATGAATTTTCAAGTGCATGTCTATTAGTGTCATTCTCAAATACTGAGAGTCTTGAAAACCAGAAGCTGCCCGATCAAGGCCTGGGAGGGAGTACCCCCGCCTCCAGCAGGGGACAGCTGGGGAAGCCCCCCTTTCTCTGCCCCAGTTCCTCTCTCCCCAGGTCAGCAGCACTGTTTGTAACCAGGGCTAAACACTCCTTCCCCCACCTCCTGAAGATCCTGAAAGACATCAGAAGGGTGAGGTGCAGTGCTGGAGGGACCCTGAACTTTTTGGGGGTATATACTGTCTGGTGGAATGCAGAGTTTGCGTGTAGTTTCATTAGCTAATGGCAAAAGAGCTAATAAGTTAAATAGATATGACATCTCTGTTTTTAAAATAGTGCCTTCTAACAATTCTCTTGTATCTCTAGAGGAGGCGAGAGCCCTTTTTCTGGCAGCAGAGTTTGGGGTTGAGAAGGATCCTGGTGTCATTGACAAGGAAGGTGTCTGACGTACTTTAGATCTGGGATTCCTTTGGCATTGGTTTTGCACGAGCACATTTTTTTTTTTTTTTACTTAATTTTAATTTCTGATTATAAGGCTAACGGACATTCATTATAAAGAATCAAACTTGGGGCGCCTGGGTGGCTCAGTCGTTAAGCGTCTGCCTTCGGCTCAGGTCATGATCCCAGGGTCCTGGGATCGAGCCCCGCATCAGGCTCCATGCTCCGCAGGAAGCCTGCTTCTCTCTCTCCCACTCCCTCTGCTTGTGTTCCCTCTCTCGCTGTGTCTCTCTCTGTCAAATAAATAAATAAAATCTTTAAAAAAAAAAAAAAAAAAAGAATCAAACTTTACAGAAATACATAATGTAGAACATGAAAGCCCCGCCCCCTCCACTCCACCCCCTGCAAAGACAACCATTGTTAAATTCTGGTGCAAATTCCTCCTGTTTTTTTTGTTTGTTTGTTTATAGAAATGTTTTACTTAAATCTTACACAAATATGTATATGTTTGTAATTTTTAATATCTTTCAATGAACCGAGATTATATTATCAGTATGATTTGTACTTAGATCTCTCCCTTCAGCAGTGCATCTCAGACATTGTGTGTCTTGTCAGTTGTGCATAATCACGTTATTCTAACATTGTACAATACTTGACTTGGAGAGAGAGAACGTGTGCGCAGGGAGGGGCAGAAGGAGAGGGAGAGAGAACCTTTAGCAGACTTCTTGCTGAGCACAGAGCCTGACGTGGGGCTTGATCCCACGACCCTGAGATCATGACCTGAGCTGAAACCAAGAGTCAGACGCTTAGCCGACTGCGCCACTCGGGCGCCCCTTGACTGTTTACTTATTGACAGACTTTTGGGTTGTTCCCATTGTGCACGCACATTGGTCACACCAGAACGTGGAGTCTCACACATCTCTCCTTGCACATGTGTGAGGCTGTCTTTGTAGCGTGGGTTCCAGAGGTAGATTTGCAGGGTGGAATGGTTGGAGCATTTCCAGTGTGAATAGGTATCCCAAGGTGCTCTCTGGAGTAGTCCTGACCATTTTAAGGGATGCCGGTCATGTGGGACAGCTGTTTCCCTGTGTCCTCGTCAACGGATGATGTCTTCGTAGTTTCACTCGGTCATATGGGTATAAAAGTTATCACTTATTTAAAATTATGAATGAGAACAAGCTTCCTCTCGGGTGCTTCGTAATAATCTGAATTGCTTCTCTTCATTTTCTTTTTTGCATCCTTGCCCTTCTGTTGACTTGTTCATCTTTTCCTTGCGGATTTACAGGCGTTCCTGGTACAGGAGGGTTATTTCACCTTCACTTTCTATGTTGCAGATACTGTCCCCCTAATGTCTTTTATTCTTCACCTTGTTTTAAAGGCATCCTTGATGGCACAAGAATGTGGATGTTTTATGTTGTCAAATCTATCAAGTTTTTCTGTGATAGCTCCTGAATTTTGTATTTGACTTCGAGAAAGGAATTCTCTGCCCTAAGTGTATATACCTACCTCCTGTATAGAGAGATTTTCTTCTCATATTGATAGTTCAGATCTTTTGACATTTACATCTTTTATTCATCTGGAATTTATTTTTAGGTATGTGAGCTGGAGATGGAAGTTTTCTCATATGCATACGGTTTTCTGACATGATGTATTAATAGCCCATCTTCGTCTCTGTTTTGAGATGAGGGTTTGTTGTGTATGAAGTTGTTGTTGTGTCCTGGGTCGTGGGGCTGTCCCGTATGTCCGGACCATCCGTTCTGATTTATTGATGTATTCTTCTGCCAACATCTACTGTTTAAGTTACTGTGGCTTTTTGTTATGCTCTGTTACCTTAAAGGGCTGCTGCCTCTTCATTAATTCTCCTTTTTTCATGTTTTTCTAACCTTTCTCATACATTTCTTTGACTAGATAAACTTCAGAATAAGCTAAATTCATCCCAAAATCTGATTGGGATTTTGATTGGGATTGCTCTAGAGGTTTATTTGAGGGAGAAGGGACATCTTTATATTTTCTTTTCATCTGGATATTTGGATTTATTCAGAAGGCCTTTTATATCCTTCACTAGTGTTTCATTGCTTTGTTCATGTACATTTGATACATTTCCTGTTAGATGTATTCATAGGTGTTTTGTAGCCCCTGTGGCTGTTATCAATGGGGTTAGCCCCTCTCCGGCCTCATTTCCCAGCTGATTCTGGTGGATATACAGGGAAACTGTTGACTTCTGAACAGCTAGCCTGTCTGTCCACCTGGCCTAAATCTCTCTGTTGGCCTGAATGGTCGGTTAGTTCCTTCTCTTGGATTTTCTCATTGGGGGATCGTTTGCCAATGTTGACCTCTCCTTCCAGATAGACGCCTTTTTTTTACTGGCTCGTTGTTGTGGGGAGTCTTGATTAGCTAGCTCTGTGAGCACCTGGGGTCTCACGGCCCCCCCAGGATGGCCGTCTGCTTCACATCATGGGGTCAGCCCTTTCACGGGGCCCGCATGTGTTCACAGCCCCTCAGGCCACTTGCTGTGCCCTGAAGTGGGGGCAGGCTGATGGGGGATGCTGTGGGGCCCCTCCCTAGAATCGGTGCCCCCCCCCCCGCAACAGTGGTGGCCCTGTGCATGCACAGGTTGGGGGGGAGGTGGGTGGGGAATGTAGGATATGGCCTGGGTTCTCGAAACTTCCCTCTGCAAGTGGTGGGCCAGCATATGGGAGTCTGAGGCTGGGGGAGCCCAGGGAGGTGGCTCTCAGCAGGGAAGTGTGGGCATTGGCCAAGCCGGCCCAAGGAATACCCTGTCCCAGCTGTGTCAAGAGGTGGTGCCTTTGTCACAAAATTCCCACGCAGACCCTCGGGGCAGGCCCTGGAATCTGTGGTGATGGTCAGTCGGGGTCACCCTTAGGAAGTGAGTCCAGGCAGGGGGGAGGTGGGAGGATGGATGGTGCGAGGGGGAGGAGGCGATGAGTTGAATGCAGGATCCCCTTGGTCAAATCCCTTTAGCTCAAGCCATTAAACAAAAACATCCCTTCCTCTTGTTTACACTGTAGCTTTGGCCCGGGGGCATCACACTGTCCGGTTCTTGGTGCTTCTTTCTGACAAATGGTAGAGAGCTGCCTTTGCAAGTTAAGGTTCCTCATTTCTTTTGCACATCATGGAATTTTTGCATTATTTTCCCCTATTTTCATGTAGAATGTTCGTTGAAGGTATTGTAGCTATCAATACTTGTTCATGACATGCCTGGGGTGATGGACATTATTTCCTCGTTTTCTGAGGTAAACCAGCCACCTCGCGCCTTGGGGAGGCGGTGCTGCTGCTTGGCACTTTGGGGGTTGGCGGGCACTGTGACGGGTTAAGCCCAGAGGGGACTGAGCTGCCGGGTGCGGTGGTGTGACCCACGCCGTCCTTCGGTGGTGGGCTGGGGGGGGGCTCTGAGACTTCGGGGACAGGAGGTCCCTGCCCCCGGGGGCAGAAGTCTGCTGGAGAGGAGAGGTGGGGCCTGCCTGGACGGGTGGGCTCCAGACCTGGTGTTTTTGTTTTTTACCGTCCCATCTGCCAGCAATCCGTTCTTCTTTCAGGCCCATAGACACCCCCATTTCCAGCCTCTTTCTGGCTCATTTCCGCTGCTCACAGGAGGATGCACGGCAGGAGGCTGCATGGTTTTCCGTGCTGTCTTCAAAGCTGTTGGAGGCAGAGCTAGGCCAGCCGTGTCCCAAGCCACTGGAAGAGCAACTAGCAAGAAAACCGCTCCACCTGTGGTGCGGTAGAAATGCTGGTTAGAGGGATGGCCAGGAGGAGGGACAGGGGGTCCACTGTGGAGGGAGGTAGCTCTCAGGACATGGGATATGGAGACACACACACACACAGATGGCAAGTCCAAGGGCCCTGGGTGTGTGACCTCTGGCACCAGGGGCTCGATGGGTCTCCATTATATGAGAAGGATGCATTCCCTGCTTGGCCAGACAAGAGTTCTCTTTTGTTTGAGTCCTTCCTTGCAGTTTGGGTTGGGTTCTGGAATTTGTATTCTAAGCGATGGAAAAGGGGCAGGCAGCCTTTCATGATGGCGAGGTTAGCTTTGTCAGGTACCCCTGAACTGGAGAGGTGATGGTGTTAAAATCCAGTAACTCAACCCGTGCAATGTTAGGCCTTATGTATCTAATTATAGCTTGCTTGAAAGTTGGAAATCTGTAGGGTAACTTTTAGGATGCTTGATGGGGCTGAGGGGCAGCTGTGTGCGGGGCCAGGCTTAATACCTG
The DNA here is from genome assembly GCF_054177405.1 of Leptonychotes weddellii. Taxonomy (NCBI): domain Eukaryota; kingdom Metazoa; phylum Chordata; class Mammalia; order Carnivora; family Phocidae; genus Leptonychotes; species Leptonychotes weddellii. The sequence continues at coordinate 108,724,576 of NC_138377.1, forward strand.
CTTGTGTGCACCTCATTTCCTGGGAATCACTGAGGAACAGCAATTTGATTTTCAATTTTAAGCCCGATCTCCCAACAGTCAACCTTACAGAGCAGAATGTTGAAATGGGCTGCGATCATGGTGTTCCTAATCAGGTGGGTTTTATTTTCAAAGAGTGGACGGTGACAGCATTTCATGGTGTTCATATGCCTGCTCACAGCAGCCCAGTTTGTCACAATTCTGTCCCCCACGGTGGCCTGGGCAGATCCCAGCTCATCTCTGAGGCTGCCTGCGTGCGCGGTCGCATGGACCAGCCACAGCCAGGAGGGGAGGGCAGTGGAGGGGGGCCCCAGAGCCAACTCAAGGACCCATGCGGCTTTTATTTTGCAGCATCTGGTCCAGAAGCATTTGTATTCAGGGCAGAGTTGTTTTGCTGTCTGCCTTTAGCAGGAGCAAGGCAGAGCAGTAGTATGCGGGCTTACATGATAACCAGGGACATGGGCCGGATGAGGAGATGGGCAGGAGCCCAGGCGGGATGGAAGCTCAGGTCCCCAGGAGCCTGGCAGGGCCTGGCCCTTCTCCGCACCCAAACTTTGCTTTTGTAGGCATCAGGTCATGCTCTAAAGAGTGGTGCCCCTGCCCTGTCATTCACTTGACTGCCCACTACCCCTCCCTGGAGCTGCCTCTCAGAACGTTCTGGAGTGAGTGAGTATCTGAGCTGCTCCTCATGGTGCTTAAGCCCCAGGCCATAAAGTCTACCTTTCCCCAGAGGAGCAGATGACGAAGGTGTGTTTTCTATTTGAACCAACCCTGATGAGGCCTGCGGAAGTGTCAGAAAGAAAATCTCATTCTTGCCATGTGCAGAGGGGAGCCCTTTCATTTCTAAAGTCTGTTGAAAACTCTCAATGCTCTTTAAAAAAATTAACTTTGGCATCGGTAAAAAAATAACCTCTTAATGTAGTTTGCAGGTGACACCCCCGGCCTCTCTCAGGTGCCCCCTGAGCATGTGGCTGTGCCCCTGGCGTGGCCAGACCCCCCGGATCTTCCATATTTTCACTGGCCCCATGTCTTGCCATGAACTGTCTGTGCTGGAGAAAAGGCAGCGCTCCCCGATTTTGATAGGAAGGTGCTCTGGGCTCCTCATGGTTCAGGGGTGTGGAGTATCTTCTCTGATTCTTGCCTCATCCTCCTATGGTAAGGCTTGCTCCCGTGTGCTTCCTGGCCAGTCATTCTACCAAGGCGTTTGTTGTTTCTTAGACAGAGGCTTCTCTTTGGGGGACCCCAGGCCTGAGGCTACTCTGCTGGCAGAGGAACATTCTGGGAGAATCAGCTGATGAGGTGCCTGATGCACATCACCCCTCTTCTGTCTTCCAATTTCCAGGGTATTATCATTTTTTTTTCTTTTTAGTTTTCTAAATTGTGGTAAAATATACGTAGTACAGTTTACCATTTTAACCATTTTTTAACTGTGGAGTTCAGTGGCATTAGGTATGTCCACATTGCTATGCACCCATCACCACCATCCGTCTCCAGAACATTTTCATCTTCCCAAATTGAAACTCTGCCCCCATCAAACAGCAATTCTGTTTTCTAACCCCTGCCCGCCCTACCCTGCCCCAGTCCCCAGCAACCATCATTCTTTCTGTCTCTATGAACGTGACAGCACTAGGAGCCTCATGTAAATGGAATCATACAGTGTGTGTCCTTTTGGGACTAGCTTTTTTTTTTTTTAAAGATTTTATTTATTTGTGAAAGAGAGAAAACACGAACGGGGGAGGGGCAGGGGCAGAGGGAGAGGGAGAAGCAGACTCCCCGCTGAGCAGGGAGCCCAATGCAGGGCTCAATCCCAGGATCCCGGGATCATGACCTGAGCCGAAGGCAGACGCTTCACCAACTGAGCCACCCAGACGCCCCTGGGGCTGGCTTAGCATAATGTCCTCAAGGTTCGTCCATGCTGTAGCATGTGGCACGATTTCCTTCCTTTATTTTTTCCAGCTTTATCAAAGTATGATTAATAAATAAAAATTCTATGTATTTGGGTTGTACAATGTGATGTGTTTTTGTGAAGTGTACACCATGATGATATAATACATGTATGTGCTGTGAAGTGGTCACCTCAATCAAATTAACACTTCCATCACCTCCTATGGTTGCCTTTTTTTTTTTTGGTGATGAGAACACTTAAAGATCTACTCTCTTAGCAAATTTCAAGTATATAATACAGTATTATTAACTATAGTCACCATACTGTACATGAGGTCCCCAGAATTTTTTCATCTTTTTTTTTTTTTTTTAAGAAAGGGAGAGAGAGCGAGAGAGAGCAGGGGGGAGCAAGGGGCAGAGGGAGAGGAAGAGAGAGAATCCCAAGCAGGCTTCATGCCCAGTGCAGAGCCCGAAGTGAGGCTCGATCTCAAGATCCTGAGATCATGACCTGAGCCAAAATCAAGAGTCAGACACTTAACTGACTGAGCCACCCAGGCGCCCTCAGAATTTATTCATCTTATAACTAAAAGTCTGTGCCCTTTGGCCGCCATCTTTCCCATTTCCCCTCTGCCTCCACCCCTGGTAGCCACCATTCTGTCCTTTGGTTCTATTTCAACTTTTTTCAGTTCTTTGTGTGAGATCACATAGTATTTGTCTTTCTGTGTCTGGGTTATTTCACTTAGCGTAAAGTCCTCAAGATTCACCAGGTTGTTGCAAATGGCAGCATTTCCTTCTTCTATGTGGCAGAGTATTTCATTGTGCATGTGCGCACGCACACGTGTGTGTTTGTGTATATCCATTCATCCCTTGATGGACACTTAGGTTGTTTCTGTATCTTGGCTATTGTGAATAGTGCTATAATGAACATGTGAGTGCAGATATCTCTTTGAGATACTGATTTCATTTCCTTTGGATATATGCCCAGAAGTGGGACTGTTGAATCATACGGTATAGTTCTATTTTAAATATTTTGAGGAACTTCTATACAGTTTTCCATAGTGGCTGCACCAATTTACATCCCCACAGTAGTGCACAAGGGTTCTCCTTTCTTCATACTCTCGCCGACACTCATCTCTCATCTTTTCGGCACTAGCCATTCTAACAGGTGTGAAGTGATAGCTCACTGTGGTTTTGATTTGCATTTCTCTGATGATGAGTGATGTCAGCACCTTTTCATGTGGCTGTTGGTCATCTGTATGTCTGCATCGGAAAAATGGTCCTCTGCCCATTTTTATTTAAATCAGTTTGTTTGTTTTTTTGCTGAGTTTTGTGAGTTCCTTATATACTTAGGATTTCATTCCTTTTTAAGGCTGAGTCATATTCCACTGTAAGTATAGATCATATTTTGTTTACCCATTTATCCATCAGACATCAACAGTATCTCATGTAGCAGAAAGAACCAAAGCAACAAGCGAGGACTTGATACTTGATTGGCCTCTGCCACTCACACCCTCTGCAGTCGCAAGAGTGTTGGCGGGAACTGGGTTGGCCAAAGTGGTACTTGCTCACTCCTGCACTGAGCAGACAAACATGGTATCTCCATAGACGTCTGAGCCAGGTTCTGAGTGCAGAGGATGCAGATGTGAGCAAGAGCCAGATCCTGTTCTAAATGATCAGCAGAGACATACCAAATTAATGCCACCTCATATCTAGGGCTTTAAATTTCTTTTTTTTTTTCTTTTTTTGAGAAAAGAACCTATATTCATCCTGAAGGCTGCATGCTTATGGGCCATCTGAAGAATGCTTATCTGTTCCCAGAATTGGGTGGGAGCTTCTTGGAAGGACGTGTTTCTCCCGGAGCTCCTGCTGCAGATGGGAACTCCCATTGTAGATTCTGTAGGAGGTACGCTGATCATGGTCAGTTGCACAAGAGCCTGGGAGGTCCTGCAAATGTCACCTCTCATGCAAGGATGTCGATGAATAGTATCTGAAGTCAATCATATATTCAGAAATAGAGTTTAAAACCATTACTTAGAGGGGTGGGAAGAGCCACCAGAAGAATTAGAATTGGAAATGATGAAAAAGGTTGGCAGTGGAGTGGGCAAGTCTGGATCAGGGAATGTGGCTTTTCGTTATAAGCCCTGTCCCCATTTGATTAGTTAGTCTGAGTGAAGGAATCCTGTCCTTTCTCTAGAGCCTCGCAGCAGCCAGTGACTGGACCCATCTGTCCCCTTGCCTGGTAAGGCTTAGACAGAGGTGTCTGTCCTCAGGTGGGAAGGGCAGGGGTGGGAGCCACAGTGTAAAGTATCCATCAGCACGAGGCAGGCAGTGAGAAGGGCTCAGTGATTGTTGGGGTCGTAGTACCTGGCACAGTCATTCCTGATGAAACCTCGGTAGTGAGCAATACAGTAAAGTGCTGCCCTGGCCAGATGTTCCTTGCATCTTGAGAGCAGCCTTATCTTGTGTCAAAGGCACGAGGACTGGGGCATTTCTAGTCCATGGAAGGGGTTGGTGAAGGAGTTTTCAATCTGGGGCATCTGGACTTTGCTTCAAGCCTCCTCATCACATCATCGGAGTTAGCTGGGAAAGACAGTGCCTACTATCTTCTTTGTTTTAATAGACTCTTTGGGGAGCAGTTGTAAATTCACAGCAAAATCGAGAAAGTACAGAGATTTCCTGTATACCTTCTCTTCCCCACATGTGCACAGCCTCTGCTATTGTCAACATCCCCACCGATGTGGTACATTAGTCACAGTTGGTGAACCTACATTGTCACATCATTGTCACCCACAGTCCAGAGTTCACATTGGGGGTCACTTGATGTTGTACATTCTGTGGGTTTGGATAAACGTATCATGATGTATGCCCACCATTAGAGTATCATACAGCCCAACAGAATTTGTTTCACCACCCTAAAAATTTGTGTTCCTATTCATTCATCCCCATGACCCTGTGACTCGTGGCCACCTCGATCTTTCTGCTGTCTCCATAGTTTTGCCTTTCATACAATGTCATGCAAGTGGAATCCTACAGTATATAGCCCTTTTTGCTTGGCTTCTTTCACTTGGTGGTAGGCATTTAAAGTTCCTCCATGTCTTCTCCTGGCTTGACAGCTCATTTCTTTTTAGTGTTTAATAATACTCCATGGCCTGGGTGTACCAGAATTTATCTATTCACCTACTGAAGGACATCTTGGTTGCTTCCAAGTTTGGCAGTTATGAAGAACACGGCTGTAAACATGCATGTGCAGGTTTTTGTGTGGTCAGAAATTTTCAACTTCTTTGGGTGAAATGCCAAAGAATGCCATTGCTAGGCCCTATGGTAAGAGTAGTATGTTCATTTTTCTCAAGAAACTGTCCAAAAAAAAAGAAAAGAAAAAGAAACTGTCACACTGTCTTCCAAAGAGGCTTTCCCATTTTGCAGCCCCACCAGCAATGAATGAGAGTTCCTTTTCTCCACATTCTTGTCAGCCTTTGGCCGTGTTCCAGATTTTGGCCATTCAAATAGGTCCGTAGTGGTATCTCACTGTTGTTTTAATTTGCATTTCTCTGGTGACATATGATGTAGAGGATCTTTTCATATGCTTATTGACCATCTGTATATCGCCTTTGGTGAGGTGTCTGTTCACATGTTTGGCCCGTTTTATAATTGGATTGTTTGTTTTCTTATTGTTGAATTTCAAGTGTTCTTTTATATTTTGGATAACAGCCTTTTATCAGATATGTCTCTTGTAAATATTTTCTCTCAGTCTGTGGCTCGTCTTTTCATTCTTTTGACAGTGTCTTTCACAGAGCAGAAACTTTTAATTTTAATGAAGTGCAGCTTATTTATTCTTTCTCGTGTGGATTTTGCCTTTGGTGTTGTATATAAAACAAATCATTGCCAAACACAAGGTCATCTAGATTTAGATTTTCTCCTGTGTTGTCTTCTTAGAGTCTTAAAGTTTTGTGTTTGTCAGTTAGGTCTGTGACACATTTTGAATTCATTTTTATGAGGGAGGTGAAGTTTGTGTTTGGATTCACGGTTTACCGCATGCGTATGTCCAGTTCTAGTGCTATTTGTTGAAAAGACTCTATTGTATTTGCCTTTGCTTTTTTGTCCAAAATCAATTGATGATTATTATGTGGGCCGATTTCTGGGCTCTGTAGTCTGTTCCATTGATCTATTCGTCTATTCTTTTCACCACTACTGTATTGTCTTGATTACTATAGCTTTATAGCAAGTCATGAAGTCCGGTGGTGTCAATCCTCCAACTCTGTTCTTCTTTAATATTGTGTGCGCCCATCATTTTCTCTTGTAAAACTTATCTCATTGCACTGCAGTGATTTGCTTTCATAGATGTCAGAACCATGGCTGGTTATCGCAATGAAGCAATTTTTCTCTTTCCATTTTTGTTATGTAGCTGCATCTGTTTGAAATTTTAGTTTTATATCAGTTCTGTCTAATAGTGTATCTGTGGGATGCCTGGGTGGCTCAGTCGGTTAAGCATCTGCCTTTGGGTTCAGGTCATGGTCCCAGGGTCCTGGGATTGAGTCCCACATCGGGCTCCTTGCTCAGCGGGGAGCCTGCTTCTCCCTCTGCCTCCTTCTCCCCCTGCTTCTCCCTCTCCCTCTGTTTGTTCTCACTCTGTCTCTGGCAAATGAATAAATAAAATCTTAAAAAAAAAATAGTGTATCTGTTTTAGAGATTGTTTGCATTCTATTAACTGGGCTTGATATGAAATTATTTAAAAATTAGAATATTTTGAGTTTCAGGGATCATAAGTCTTGATTTGGGGAAATATCCCAGTTTCACAAATGTGATTCTTTTCCAAAAAGGAGGATCACTATATGAATAACTTATATTTGCTGGTTTTCCAATAAGAAACAGTGTTTCTGGTTATAAAAATGTTAAACATCTTCTAGGTTTTGCAATAAGAAAACACTGATTAAGTGTGTTAAAAAAAAAACAACCGTAAGATGTGATTTTGATTTTGACTTCATATAAATACCTTCTGGAACAGAAGGTTCTCTGTTCATGGGTTCTGCATTTTTGGTTTGGAAACTGTGCTGCACTGAGGTCTAATCTATGAGGGAAGAGCCTGTGAGTGAATGGTTTGAGTTCTGCTGGCTGCCTCCCCACTCTTTATCTAGGGAGACTGGATCCCAGAGAAGGACAATAGCAATTAGGTCTTGCTGGGAAGAAAGAACACAGCCACCAGCCCTGGACCATTTTGCTTCCCCTGAACAAATAAGATAGCGTGGTGCTGGTGTTTGGGGCTCGCACGGGGCTGTGCGGCCGCAGCTTGCCTGCTGTCCTGCTTGGTGGAGATAAGATGCCCAGACCTATGCGGGGGTCACAGAGGGGGTTTAATTCACTGCACTTCCCTGCATTTCATTTACAGTTTGGGGGCTAATGATATTCCCTTGTTCTGTCAGGAGCTGTGTATGGATTCTTTCTCTTTCTTCAATTTAATAGAGCGTTTAAATCAAAATACATCTTGTTTAAGCCATCCAGAAATGTTTCACTTTTAAAAAAAACCCAAAAAGGCATTTGCCGTGATGCTCCCCTCACCCACCCACCCCCACCCCCATACTGTGGCCTGGTGGACAGTCCCCTCGATTGCTCAGAGCCCAGCTGAGAAACGTTTCTGATTCTCATCAGAAAGGGAGCTCTAACAGTGCTGATTATAGATTCACTTAGCTTTCGTGATGGACGGGTGGAAAGAGATGCTTCCTTGTTATTCCCATTCCAAGTACAGTAATGAGGCTGCGTATTTGCAGCTAGCTGCTGAAGCCAGATGTCACCAAAGTCATCTGGATTTGTAGGAAGTTGGACCATACTGCTTTAAAAGAGATTTCAAGAGCATCATCTTTGGAAATCCTATATGGCAACGAAGTGGGGGGTTTTCTTTTTTCAATCTTACTTATATAGCCGTATCTGTTTGAATTTTTCATTCCATATTCATTCTCTCGAATAGTGTATTTGCCTGAGCTATTTTGAGTTCTGTTAAATGGGCTTGATATTAAATTATTTTAAATAATTTTATTGCCACTCGGAAGACCCGGAAGTATTTCTAGTGTTCGTATTTGGGTCATGGAGATGCCACTTTGCATCATTTTGTCACATGTAAGAGCCAGGCTATTTCAAGGAAGGGCCAGAGGAGAGACTTTCTATTTCTGAGAGTATACTATGGACTAGGAGGCATAACTTATTCAAAGATTTGTCCTTTTATGCTTTGAAATCTGAAACAGAGAAACTGGGGCTTCAGCGACGTGGAGATTTAGAATCTATGATGGGGTTGATTAGGCTTTTGCCTTCGTTCAGGACTGGGTTCCCCCACCTGCCCCAGAAACCACATCCAGCCCTAGACAACGCTGTTAAGATGAAGACCTCTCTCTTTCTCTCTCAAATAAATAACATTGTAAAAATAATAATAATAAAAAAAGGGGCGGCTGGGTGCCTCAGTCGGTTAAGCATCTGCCTTCGGCTCAGGTCATGATCCCAGGGTCCTGCTTAGCGGGGAGCCTGCTTCACCCTCTCCCACTCCCCCTGCTTGTACTCTCTTTCTCAAATAAATAAATAAATAAATAAATAAATAAAATCTTTAAAAAAAGGAAAGGTGAAGACCTCATGCAAAGGCCCGAATCCCAAGCTGCTAGCCACTTAACTGGGCAGGAGCGGAGTGAGGGGGCTGGATGGCCGTAGCTCAGCACCCTCCAGGGGCTGCCCCTCTTTCCTCTTCGGATTCCCTAGGGATGAAAGAAGAGCTGGCCTCATTTCTGCCAGGCACCCTCATCCAGTTATTGGGCAATCCTTTCAAACTGCGGGGATGTCAGAGGACAGACCCCTGGTCCTAATGCCTCCTGATTTTTATCCTTTGTTCCCTGGGCCTTTTACTTGAAGGTCTCTTGTGTGTGTATTTACTTTAAAAATACACATTAAAAAACTTGTAAGGAAACGATTTCAAGGACATGTCACATCCATCCATGTATCCACTCGTTCATGATCAGGCATATATTTACTGAGCACCTCCTGCCCAGCACTGCGGTGGGCGAGCCGGGGGCTTCCTTGCTCCATGGAGCCTGCACGCTTGTATTTAACACAGCGGCACTGTCTGGGGCAGGGACCCCTGAGTGTTGTCGTGTGCCAAGCAGAATGCGTCTGCACCACAGTGTGCGCGTGTTATGTACACGGCCTGAATGCAAGAACTTCTGGGCAGCCAGAGGCTGCCTTGGGAGGCCTGCTCAATAACTGAATTGAAAGCACGGGGGTGCACCCCCTCCTCATACAGCCATCCCGTTTGTGTGGGACACCAACGCCTTGGCATCTGTCCACCGCTTTGTCTTCACAGTAGCCTGAGGCGTGGATAGGACCCACGGTGGAGGCTGGGGACTCAGCTGGGTCAGGTGATGGAGGTACAGAAGCAGATAGCCCCGGGCAGCCCCCTCCAGGTGGGGCTCAAGTCTTTAGGACTTGAGCAGGTATGAAAATTTTAGAAAAAAATGCTACTAGTTGTGGCATAAAATCACTTCTCTTCTTTCAGTGTGTTTTGAAGCTTGGGAACCTTTCCTGCAGATTCTAATCTGGGGATGTGACATCTAGGTAAAGGCGTGGCTGTGCCCATTGGCTTTGGCCTCCTTTGTGGGGAGCCGCCCCTCCACCCTCCGGCCGGGCTTCAGTGACAGGCTGCAGGGCGGTGGGGGTGCACTTGGACCCTTGTAGAACAGAGGGTCTTAAACATCCTTGTCCTGCATAATCATGCCAGCTACGTGGTATTCCTTCCCCCGTGTGCAGGTCCTTGAGGAGAGAAACTTGAGAAGAGACTTTTGGTTTTTAGAAAATATTTTAGGTTTCCATTGTGTTTGGCCTGAGAATTACGTATAGGCTTTTTAATGATGTGAGAGTACCTCCTAATGGAGGGTGGGAAATAGTTTCCTTGCTGCCCTTCTGGGTAGCAGTGTGTGGGGTGCTGCAGATGAGACACAGGTGGAGCTGACAGGCGGCCCCACCGTGTCCGGGGCCTCCGTCCCCGCTTCATTGGCCCACACCCTGCGAAAGCGTCACTTCCAAGCACGGTTTGTGTGAGAATGTTATTAGGTGGCTTTAAAAGGGAAGCAGGCTTTAAAAGAGCTGTTACACGGGAAGAGGTGTATGTTTGCTTTTTTGTCTAGGAAGGATCTGATATTGCCGCAGAAGTTTTCAGCAGGTTGGGGTTTTTGGGCCATCTTGCAGCAGAGTCTCTCCTCGGAGTGCTTTTGTTCTCCTGTGGGCTCCCACAAGACTAGCCCCGCATTGTGGGATTAGCTATTCTGCCCAGATTTCAGAAGGGTGGCTGTTTTGACAAGCTGCTTCTGTTCCCCGGGGCACTTTCACTCAGGGACTCTCCACCACCTGCTCCCCCTCACGGCTCAGTCCTAATGCAGGGCTCTTCCTCTGAGCTTTTGCCTGACCTCCCCCTCCCCAGAGAAGGTTAGAGAAAAAAGCCTCCAGAGCACTCGGGGTCTGGCCTGACCCTCATGAGCCCCTTTATCAGTGCTGTTTTGGGAGGCAGAGATGCTTCTCATCCTCTCTGCCTAGAGAGTTAGCACGCCCTGAGGCCTGAGCGGGTTGGCCACAGTGTGGGGTAGGGGGTACTGAGCGGCAGCACCCCCTGTTCCCGAGCCCTGCCAGGGCTGAGCTGGTCCCTGCTGCGTGTTCGAGGCTGCCGGCCCGCCTGTCTTTCCCAGCCCTGCACAGACACACCAGCCACACCACCCACCACCCACATCCACACACGTATCGCACATACATCACGTACATACATACACCCCCACCACCCGAACACACCACAGACGTCACACATACCAGCCACCCCCCCCCACACATCCGTATACACCCCCCCACACACACACAGCACGTTCACGCACACACCCGCCACACACACTAGCATGTGAACCACTC